>NW_016806449.1:120856-146969 GCF_001698545.2 Rhinopithecus bieti
CCAGCCTGGGTGACAGAGCGAGACTTTGTCTCAAAAAAAAAAAGTGAAGAGAAAAAAAAAGCCAGACCAAAGAATACATACTGTACTACAGGATTCACTTTATATAAAGTTCAGAAACAGACAGAACTAATCCATGGAGTTAGAAATTGGGAGAGGAGCTAGTCACTGGGGTGGGGGTGGCAGTGACAGGAAGGAGGCACAAAGGTGGCTTCCAGGATGCTGGTAATGTTTCTTTTTTTTCTTTTCCTTTTTTTTTTTTTGAGATGGAGTCTCGCTCTGTTGCCCAGGCTGGAGTGCAATGGCGCAATCTCGGCTCACTGCAAGCTCTGCCTCCCCGGTTCAAGTGATTCTCCTGCCTCAGCCTCCCGAGTAGTTGGGATTACAGGTGCCCGCCACCACGGCCAGCTAATTTTTGTATTTTTAGTAGAGACGGGGTTTCACCATGTTGGCCAGGCTGGTCTTTAATTCCTGACCTCAGGTGATCCACCCGCCTCAGCCTCCCAAAGTGCTGGGATTACAGGCGTGAGCCACTGCGCCCAGCCATGGGTAATGTTTCTCGATGGGATGCTGGTTGCACAGGTGTGTTGTTTGTGACAACCTATAGAGCTGTACATTCACAACATGTGTGCACCTCTGGACTTGTGTTGCATGTTGACAAAACATTCAAAAATGAAATTCAAATCATGCTTGCTAACTCTGGCGAACCTGGGAACCAGCACCCAGAGGCATCTGCAGTTGAGCACCAGATGCCGTTCCTTCCAGCTTCCTTCCCCCAGGAGGTCTGCTTCCTGCCGCTTCGTCATGGCATCACAAACAGGGCCATGGTCTTCTGAGGAGGGCGACCTGCACAATGTCTGCTAGTGACCAGGACACTGCCAAAGGAACTGAGAGTTTGTCCACCCATGAGACAACCCACTAACACAGGAAAGATTTGCCCTAGCCATTGTTAGCTGGGACTGAGGAAAGAGCCGTGCCCTCCCCTGCAGCTGCAAGGATATCTGCCTGCCCCAACAAGTGGGGATTCAGCAACTCCACTTCTAAGGATTACCCAGCTGAAGCATTTAAAAGTGGGAGCGAGGCACAGGTACAAGGGCGTTTGAAGGAGCATTGTTCCCAGACCACCCAGCTGCCCTTCAGTCTCAGTGAAGTACAATGTAGCCACTAAAAAGAATGAGGTCATGTTTTGGGAAGTTCAGGCAGGAGGATCGCTTGAGCCCAGGAGTTCAAGGCCAGACTGAACAACACAGTGAGACTCCATCGCTTCAGAAAATTTAACAATTAACCAGGAGTGGTGTCACAAACCTATAGATCTAGCTACTAGGAAAGCAGAAAAATCCCTTAAGCCCAGGAATTCGAGGTTACAGTGAAATATGATTGAGCCACTGCATCTCAACCTGGGCAACACAGCAAGACCCATATCTAAAAACAATACTACTTAATTAGGTCAATATTGTTGTATTGGCCTGGAGGGATGCCTGCAATAAATTATTGATTAAAGCCCGGGTGCGGTGGCTCACACCTGTAATCCCAGCACTTTGGAAGGCCAAGGCAGGCGGATCACAAGGTCAGGAGATCGAGACCATCCTGGCTAACACAGTGAAATCCTGTCTCTACTAAAAATACAAAAAAATTAGCTGATGCAGTGGTGAGCGCCTGTAGTCCCAGCTACTCGGGAGGCTGAGGCAGGAGAATGACGTGAACCCAGGAGGCAGAGGTTGCAGTGAGATCGCGCCACTGTACTCCAGCCTGGGTAACAAAGCGAGACTCCATCTCAAAAAAAAAAAAATTACACTTGATCTTAGCCAAAAGGCCGAGAAGCGATAAAACAAAATTATTGATTAAAACAAGGAAGTATAGTATGGTACCACTTTTATTTTTAAAAAATACTATAAATATGCACATAAGTTCAAGGAAAAAGGGCTGGAAAGTTAACATCTGTCAACGGCGCACGTGCCTGGAGGGAAGACGGGGTGATCTTTATTACTTTTCACATTTCTGTAATGTCATTTTTCAAAAACGTCAGATCACTTTTGAAATTTTCAAAACAAACAAAAATTAAAAGTTACAAATCAATAATAATGAGGGTCAGCTGGTACAGTTTTAAACTTCTGTGTTGTTTGAAATGAAACAAAACTAACCCTGATGCAAACGTTCCCCTCGCCAGAGCTTTGCAGCTGCCCTGATGGAGATGTCTGGTCCCTACAACAGCTCCCCTCGGCCAGAACAGCACAAGTGAGTTGGCTGAGAGTTTGAGGGGGCTGGGGGAGCTGAGGCATTTGGAGACACAAACAGAAAGCGGGTCTGAAAAGCCCTCCCTCTGTGCCTCGACTCGTTTTCCCACCAAAAGCCAGGGCTCTAGGATGCCCTCCCTTCCAGGCTGGAACGACAGTCCAGACCTGCCTGCTTCTGAGAGCCGAGACAGTCCTGAGGTCTTCAGATATGGGGGTGTGGTGTGGCAGGGCCCCAGGCTCAGAAGCCCCTGGGATGCTGGCCCTCAGCCCCTCCCACGGGCAGGGCCTTTCCTGTCCCAGAGGCAGAGACCTTGAAGCTGTCCCTCGGGCTGCACCTAGGCCTGGGATGTATCTCCAGGGCCCTGTGACAACCTTGTCTTTGTCCTCTCTTGCCAGGAGTTATAAGATCCGCTTCAACAGCATCTCCTGCTCAGACCCACTGGTGTCCTCTTGGCGGCGGAAGAGGAAGGAGTCCAGTAACACAGACAGTGCAGGGGCCCTGGGCACACTCAGGTTGGGGCCTCACCAAGAGGGGTGCAATGGATGGGCAAGCTGCCTGGGCAAACGTGGGCTGCGAAGGGAGCTCCAGTGACAACCTCTGCACCCCAGGTTCTGTGTGTTCGGGCTGGGCTCCCGGGCGTACCCCCATTTCTGTGCCTTTGCTCGTGCGGTGGACACGCGGCTGGAGGAACTGGGCGGGGAGCGGCTGCTGCAGCTGGGCCAGGGTGACGAGCTGTGTGGCCAGGAGGAGGCCTTCCGCGGCTGGGCCCAGGCTGCCTTCCAGGTGAGCCCAGCCCAGCCCCTGTTCTGACTCCTCCCACCTGGGATGCCTCCTCCAGCCTCACTCTGTCCTGATTCTGTCTGGTTCTTTGATCCCTTCCTGTTCCTCCCAAAATCCACCCTCATCTCTCCATGGCATAGCCAGCTCTTCTGGGTCAGAGGCAGAGGACGATGTGGCCCTGCCGACCACAGGGGGTGCCTAGCCCAGGCAGAAGTGCAGCCGAAAGAGAGCAGGCAGGGCCCTGGCAGGAGGGAGCTTCAGCCAGGCACAGGCTGGGCGCACAAAGGGAGGGGGTGCAGGGCAGGGCAGGCTACCCCACCCAGGACGGGCAGGATGGAGGGAGAAGGAAGGGACAGAGAGAAGGTCAGACAGAGGCAAGGGCTGAAGCTGAGGCCAGCACAGAAGCCACAGGAAGTCAGAGGCCAGACAGCCTGGGGCGGTGCCGGCACCGCAGAACTGGTCCAGGGCCAGGCAAGCAAGCTCAAGGAGAGGTGGGTCCCTGGGGGCCATGGCTTTTTAAGCCTGGGCTTCCTCAGGGGCAGCACTGCCTGTCTGGGGATCATGTCTGCAGTTGACAGGGGCTCGGTCTCCCCAGTGCCACACTGTTCAGAGCAGTGCTGCTCCCCCGGGGCCCAGGCTGGAGCTCAGCAGATTTGCCTTGATTGGAGGAGGAGGGCATCCTAGGAAGGGCTACCTCAGGGACGGGGAGGTCAGGCTGCAGAAACACATAGTCCCGGATTGGGAAGAAGGGAACAGAAAATAAGACTTAAAGAATTTAAACAAAAAGAGCCATTGGAGCGGGACGAGACCACATCATAAGGTTTTGGGAATAGGACTTTAGAGGTGTAAAATCCATTACAGCATCACTGAACCAGAAGCAGGAAGGCTGAGCTAAGCAGAGCACCAACAGTGGAGATAGGAAGGAAGGGAGGGAGGGAGGGAGGGGGCCGAGGAAGGAAGGCAGAGATATAAGACTTCACACGCACCACAAAAGAAAGATTAACGGGACTTGGTGATATGAGGCTCAGCCAATCACAGGTGAGCCCTGGATTTCAAGCCTGCGAATGGCCCAGCAGTTTTCCAGCTGTGTGCCTGACAGGATCCACACCCCCTCAGGGGTCTGCCCCGTGGGGTCCCCTCTGCCGCCCGAATTGTGCGTCTCTTCCCAGGAGCACTTACTATCTGCATGCACTTTATGGAACGCTAAGGGCATTCCATAAAGTATCTCATCTAATCTTCACCAGAACACAATGAGGTGTAAAGATGGGGAAACTGAGGCATGTCACTGTACGTACAGGAGTCGGAATTTGAATGCAGGTCTGAACACACAGATGCCTTCACAGAGCTACTGTGTGCCAAGCACTGTGCTTCTCAGGTCACGGGATTAACACTCACCAGATAAGGAACGATGCACCAATCAGGACGTGCAGAGGAGGAGCCAGCTGGGTCCTTGGGCCCAGCAGCGAATCCATGAAATGGGCTGGCGGAAAAGGTGCTGTTGTTGGCGCCGGCCTCAGCCACTGGGGCTGCCAACCCCCCAGGAGCAAGACGCAGTGAAGCCGCCCAGGCTCCTCACTACGTCGCCCCCTGGTGACGGGAAGTCCTCAGCCCTCACCGGCCTATCCCGCAGGCCGCCTGTGAGACCTTCTGTGTGGGAGAGGATGCCAAGGCTGCCGCCCGAGACATCTTCAGCCCCAAAAGGAGTTGGAAGCGCCAGAGGTACCGGCTGAGCACCCAGGCCGAGGGCCTGCAGTTGCTGCCAGGTGGGCCCCGGCCTCACCCTCACCCGGCTGGTTCTCAGAGGACCCCACACCCCGGGACTAAAGCACTCAGGAGCCAGGCCCTGCTCCCTGGCTCAGGCTGCCTCGTTTGCCCCTCCCCGCCACCAGGCCTGATCCACGTGCACAGGCGGAAGATGTTCCAGGCTACAATTCTCTCAGTGGAAAACCTACAAAGCAGCAAGTCCACGTGAGGACGACGGCTTTACCGCCCCCCAACCCCTGTCCTGCACACCCCGACCCTGGACCCTCCTCCTCCCACATTCTCCCACCCCCACCCCTCTCTGACTCCCCATAAGTGCCCCTCTCCCCACCCCCAGGAGGGCCACCATCCTGGTGCGCCTGGACACTGGAGGCCAGGAGGGGCTGCAGTACCAGCCGGGGGACCACATAGGTGTCTGCCCACCCAACCGGCCCGGCCTTGTGGAGGCGCTGCTGAGCCGCGTGGAGGACCCGCCTGCGCCCACCGAACCCGTGGCAGTAGAGCAACTGGAGAAGGGCAGCCCTGGTGAGGGGCAGCCTGGGATGCAACAGGGCACACCAGCCCCATGCCCAGCCCCACCCCCAACCCCAGGCCTCCAGGAGCTCAGGCCCAGGGGGATGGCCACCCCCTCCACAGCTCAGCAGGCAGGCTCAGAGCTGGCTGTGCTGCTCACTGCCCGGCTGGCCTTATTGCTGGACCATCCCCACACCCTCAAATGCACCCCCACCAAAAGGCTGTCCCCTCCCTCCGGGCTCCTCTCCAAAGCTCCTCTGGCAATCTAGCTTGCTCTGGAGCTGGCAATGGGGCTATTTGCTGCCACATCAATGCCTGGGCTTTATTTAAAATAAGGGGGTGGAGTCAGAGGCAGAGGAGCCCAGACCAACCCAGTCCAGCCAGAG
The DNA here is from genome assembly GCF_001698545.2 of Rhinopithecus bieti. NCBI lineage: Eukaryota > Metazoa > Chordata > Mammalia > Primates > Cercopithecidae > Rhinopithecus > Rhinopithecus bieti. The sequence goes on from NW_016806449.1 coordinate 126,529, forward strand.
GCCCCCACACAACACACTGAGGCTACCCAGACAGGCCCACCCCGCTGCTCAAGGGCAGGCTCCCTAACAGTCACCCAAACACAAACATCAGCCCAGGTACTACAGTTCTGCTGGGCCCTGTCCTCAGAGGTCCCTGTGCACCATCCCAGGTGGCCCTCCCCCCAGCTGGGTGCGGGACCCCCGGCTGCCCCCGTGCACGCTGCGCCAGGCTCTCACCTTCTTCCTGGACATCACCTCCCCGCCCAGCCCTCAGCTCTTGCGGCTGCTCAGCACCTTGGCAGAAGAGCCCAGGGAACAGCAGGAGCTGGAGGCCCTCAGTCAGGTTGGGGGCCACCCCAATAAGGCACAGGGGCTAGAGAGACGGGATGAACTGGGGGAGCCCCAGGGGCAGGAAACCTCCATGCAAAGTCCCCCCGGGACTTTCTTCTGGCTGACATGCACTGGTGCTTTAAGACCCAGCTCCCCAGGGAGGAATTCATGGCTGTATTCTCCAGGTCTTACAGAAAGCTCTATTGGCCTGAACTAAGGAGGGAGAAACCCTAAAGAGGCTCAGCAGGGGAGGGGACAAGAAGGGAGGTCATTAGGAAGGGCTATGGGGCCCCCAACCCACTGCATCCTGCCCTGCCAGGATCCCCGACGCTATGAGGAGTGGAAGTGGTTCCGCTGCCCCACGCTGCTGGAGGTGCTGGAGCAGTTCCCTTCGGTGGCACTGCCTGCCCCACTGCTCCTCACCCAGCTGCCTCTGCTTCAACCCCGGTACTACTCAGTCAGCTCAGCACCCAGCACCCACCCAGGAGAGATGCACCTCACTGTAGCTGTGCTGGCATACAGGACCCAGGGTGAGGCAATGAGCAGGAGCAGGCCTGGCCACAGCGGGGGTGGGACTGGCCCCTCTCTGGCCCCTCACCAGCTTCTCCTTCCCATCCCCTAGATGGGCTGGGCCCCCTGCACTATGGAGTCTGCTCCACGTGGCTAAGCCAACTCAAGCCCGGAGACCCTGTGCCCTGCTTCATCCGGGGGTAAGTGAGATGGAGGACTCGGTGGGGAGCTGCCCAGGGTCAGGGTGGCAGCTTTGGTGAGGAGTGAGGAGTGTCACTGGTGAGGGGTGTCACTGGAAACAGGAAGGAGCTCTGTAACATGTCAAGGATGTGGTGTCATTAGGTCACTTCAGAACTCTGGTTAAGCTTTGGCTCTCTCATTCATTTAGACGCAGAGTCCTGCCCTGAAACTACAGCTCCCAGAGCCAGAGCTTGGATCAAACCGGCTGGCCCTGTGGCTTTCTGAAAGCTTCTGTGTTCCTCTCTATGTCCCTGGGCTGTCTGATGTTGGGCAGCATGGCACCTGGGAACTACAGTCACTAAATCCTCACTCAATCCAGGGAGAACTACTAGTTAGGGTTAAGACCACCCTTGGCCTTGGTGTCACCACGAACTCAAAGAAGGTGAAGTTTTTTTGTTTTTTTGTTTTTGAGATGGGAAGTCTCTTTATGTTGCACAGGCTGCTCTTGAACTCCTGGGCTCAAGCAATCCTCCCACCTCGGCCTCCCAAAGTGCTGGGATTACAGACATGAGGCACTGTGCCCGGCCCAGAGTTTTTTTAATAAACCCATCACGCTTCCTACGAGCCAGACACTGCTTTAAGGACTTCATGAATATCAACTTATTTATCAGGAGAGCCTGGTTCCTCCTCGCTCCACCCACCCTGCATGGTGAGAATGGGGGAGCAGGGATGGCAAAGGGGACCTGATGGAGTGTCTCTCCTGCCAGGGCTCCCTCCTTCCGGCTGCCACCCGATCCCAGCTTGCCCTGCATCCTGGTGGGCCCAGGCACTGGCATTGCCCCCTTCCGGGGATTCTGGCAGGAGCGGCTGCATGACATTGAGAGCAAAGGTGAGGCTGGCGACTAAAGGACTAACTGGAAAGAGTCACACAATCTACGGACAGAGCGGTGGGGGTGGAAGGCAGGAAATAGGAAAGAGAGCAGGAAACAGAGGCCACAAAGCTGAAAAGACGTTCCTGAGACCAAGGGGAGGGCAGGTACCGAAGGCAAGGGCTGGGCCCTGTGTGTCTGGCGTCCTGGTGCCTGGCACATAGTAGGTGTTGACTGGATTAAGGACAAAGGAAAATAGAATTTTCAAAGGGATTAGGGCTAAGACTCAAAGAAGAACTGACCAAGGTGGATTCCTGACTGTGCCAGAGCTGACCAAGGTCTGTCCAAGACCTAAGGATGCTACAAGGTGTTCAGATTGAGCATGGGGTGCCCAGGGTAGTCTGTCAATCAAAAGAAGAGGGCTGTGACTGGGAGGAGAGTTAAAAGTGTGGGAGAATATGAAGTGGGAGCAGGGAAGGGGACTGCGATGTCACACAGTGCAAAGGGCATGGAATTCTGAGTCCCAAGCCGCACATTCTAGCGCAGCTCCACCAGGGGCCACCACCACACCGGCGCTTCCCTTCCTTCTGTAAATCAGGGCTTGTGCAGGGTCTCTGTGAAAGCATGCTGCACCCTCTTGGAGATGAAAGTAATGGCTTCAGCCCAAAACGCTGGGCTGCCAGGCTGGGCGAGGGTGGCTAGTGGGGAGGTCCCACTAGCACTGTGCCTCGGAGAAGGGCCTTCCCAAGCGCGGGGTTGCTTGCAGGGCTGCAGCCCACTCCCATGACTTTGGTGTTTGGCTGCCGATGCTCCCAACTCGACCATCTCTACCGCGACGAGGTGCAGAACGCCCAGCAGCGCGGGGTGTTTGGCCGAGTCCTCACCGCCTTCTCCCGGGAACCTGACAACCCCAAGGTGTGAGACCCTGAGCGCTCAATGGTAACGTGAAGATAGGGAGAGAGGGGAGGACTCGCGCTCTCCAGCGGAGCGCACCAACCATGGCCCTCCGTGGTCTCCCACGACCACTCAGCCACCCCTGCACACTCTGGCCCACCCTCGTGTCCCGGCCCCTCTAGGCCCACCACCCCCCGCCCCGCCCCTTTGGCTCTGCCCTTTTTGACACCGCCCCAGGGCATGCAGGCCCCACCTGGCCCGCTCCGTAGACTTTCACGCCCAGGGCCAGCCAGCAGCCCCGGGCTGCGCCCCCGCGCCCACCCCCACCAGGGCCCGCCCTAACCCCGCCTTCCCGCAGACCTACGTGCAGGACATCCTGAGAACGGAGCTGGCTGCAGAGGTGCACCGCGTGCTGTGCCTCGAGCGGGGCCACATGTTTGTCTGCGGCGATGTCACCATGGCAACCAACGTCCTGCAGACCGTGCAGCGCATCTTGGCGACGGAGGGCGACATGGAGCTGGACGAGGCCGGCGACGTCATCGGCGTGCTGCGGGTGCGGAGGGGCGGCCGGGGCGGGCGGGCCGGGGGCGGGCGGGCCTGAGCGGGGACCCAGGCCCCGGGCGTGCGGGGTTCCTGCTAAGGTATCCGAGTTGGGTTCTGATCCACTACGCTCTTTTACGACAGGATCAGCAACGCTACCACGAAGACATTTTCGGGCTCACGCTGCGCACCCAAGAGGTGACAAGCCGCATACGCACCCAGAGCTTTTCCTTGCAGGAGCGGCAGCTGCGGGGCGCAGTGCCCTGGGCGTTCGACCCGCCCAGCTCCGACACCACCACCAACGGCCCCTGAGAGCCCCCTGGCTTTCCCTTCCAGTTCCGGGAGAGCGGCTGCCCCACTCAGGTCCGCCCGACCAGGACCAGCCCCGCTCCTCCCCTCTTGAGATGGTGCCTTCCCACATCTGTCCAGAGGCTGCAAGGATTCAGCATTATTCCACCAGGAAGGAGCAAAACGCCTCTTTCCCTCTGTATGCCTGTTGCCTCGGGCCTGGGTCCGCCTAAATCTGGAAGGCCCCTCCCAGCAGCGGTACCCTAGGGCCTACTGCTACCCCCCTTCCTGTTTCTTAGGCGAATGTTAGATTCCCCTTACCTCTCTCAGGAGGATCTTACCTGTAAATTCTAATCTCTAAATCAAGTATTTATTATTGAAGATTTACTGTAAGAGACTGTGCCAGATGTTACGAGAACTACTAAAGTGCCTAACCCAGCCCATGTGGATTACAATTTTTTTTTTTTTAAAGGGAGTCTCACTCTGCCGCCCAGGCTGGAGTGCAGTGACATGATCTCAGCTCACTGCAACCTCTGCCCCCGAGTTCAAGTGATTCTCCTGCCTCAGCCTCTCGAGTAGTTGGGATTACAGGTTCCTGCCACCGCACCTGGCTAGTTTTTGTATTTTTAGTAGAGACAGGGTTTCACCATCTTGGCCAGGCTTGTCTTGAACTCCTAACCTCGTGATCCACCTGACTCAGCCTCCCAAAGTGTTGGGATTACAGGCGTGAACCACTGCGCCCGGCGTGGATTACAATTATCAAATGACAAGATTTCTGTTTTAACCTGTGCAGTTGTGGGTATGTGGCGGGGAAAGGGGTCGTTCTTTTGACAGAGAGTCCTACATGCCACTTGATCCTGCTCTCTAAAAACATGGTTTCCAGCCAGTCTGGGCTGCTCCCTCGTGCAGTTCTCAGGCTGGTGATCGAGAAGGCAGGTGCAGCACTCAGCTGCCAGGAGTGGGAGCTGCCAGAAACAAGAGTCACAGAGATGTGCAACAGCCGTGAGCAAGCTTTACTGCTTATTTCATACAGGATGGGGAGCCACACCCACTTCTTCAGACATCACACCCATGCTGAAGTCCAAAAACATCAGCCCTCTTGTCTTTCCACTCACAAGTCCCCATCCCCTGCAAGCCCCAGGGAACTGAAAGTGCGCCGGCAGCCACCAGTGTGACGAATCCACAGCCTTAAAGCCCACTTGCCTCACTGTCACCCTTCCATTTAGCTTGGCCTCATCCTTGACCTCTGTCCCCCACCTTGAGCAAATGCGAGGACTTCTTCCCAGGCAACTGCTCCAGGACACACTGCAGTTGGGGGTGTCTCCCCTATCCCTTCTGGGTGGGGACCATCTCTAAGACTTGTTTCCAGATGCCATCAGCATCTCCTCTCCTACCTTTTCTCTGTTCTCAGGGCGAGTTCCTCACTGACTCCCAGGTCCTGTCCAACTAAAGCACCTGGGCCTGTCATCTATGGGGCCTCTAGCAATGGCTCCTTGTGTTCTTCCACTCCACCCTCCAATCTCCTGTGGCTGCGGAAGCCAGGGTACCTGTGGGAGGAGATGGCTCTTGGCAAGCAGTGCAGGGGTCTAGGTTCCAGAGATGACCACCCCACATCACCCCAAATTCCCACCATCGCTCCCATTGCTTCAAGTCTGACTCCAAACCAACTACCTATGCAGTCCTTTCTCCCTCCCCTCACAGGAGGCAATACTGACCCTGAGGAGTCGTCTCAGTCAGTGCAAGAGGCCTCGTCAGGCTCCTTCTGGGTGTCTGTTGTCACCTGAAGCCCTCCAGGGAACAGATTCCGGGCCCTCTGGGTTCCCCACTGTTGTCTGGGGCTGGAGGCAGGACTGGAGCCTGGTGACAAAGGCCATCAACTGGGCATTCCATGATGCCCAGTGTCCATCAGGCTCTGTCCCCTGCAGGCCCCACCCTCCTCACCATCACTTGACCAGGATGGCTTCTCCTCATCAGGCGAGGGTGGTTGTGAGGGGCTGGAGTAGGGCCTGGACAGGACGGAGGCTGCAGCCTCACCCCACGGCTCCTGCTGCTGCTGCTGGTGAAGCTGCATGGAAAGGAGAAGGAATGAGGGCCGCCCCCCAAGGAGGACAGGGCCAAGCACCTGGACTAGAAGCAGAGGGCTTTTCAGCCTCCTCCTGCGACTCTGCTAGACCCTTCCGTAGACTCTGCCCCGCCTCAGTCTCCATGTTGTTCACCAGCCTTCTCCCCACATTTCTCCAGGCACTGCTCTACTCACCTGGTGCAGGTAGATGGCATGGAGACTCATCTCGGCAGAAGCAAGTTCTGGGAGCTGGGCCAGCTTCTGGCCCCCAGTGCCTCCTGGGGACACAGAGCTGGAACACAGCATGAAGCAGGTCAAAAGACATTACCTCCTCCCACCAGACCTCAGAGGGCTCCGCTTCTGAATCCCCCCAACAGTGCCCCAGCTCCCGGCTCCAAGAGGATCAGCCCAGCCCCCACACTGCTGCAACTCAGTCTCCACTCCTTACCTGGGGTCCTGGGCAATTCGGGAAATGGAGGCAAGGAGGCTGGCTGTGGCTGCAGCTGGACAGGGGGCTGTCGGGCTCAGATCCCTCGGAGGCAGGAGAGGGTGCACAAAGAGGTTGGCCAGGAAGGCCTCAGGCTAGGTGCGAGAGGAGAGGGAAAGCCAAAGAGGGAGTCAGAAGAGAGGACAGAAAGGGAATGTGGAGGAAGGGGAGGCCTAAAGAAGGCAGGAGAGCAGGCTGGGGGCGGGGGCCGATGAGACAGATTACTACCTAAGGTGAGGCTAGAGGAGAAGGGTTTGGAAAGGAGTTGTGGAGGTGAGGGCAGAAGGGGAGGCCAGGCTTTCACTCACCAGGGGCGAGGTGCAATTGCTGAGCACCCCCGGGGTGGGGGGGCTGCGAGCCGAGGTGGCGCCCCAGGCAGCTGCATCTTGTTGTACTCGGCCCCAGAGGTGCCCAAGAAATTTAGAGCTGTGCCCTGGGGGGCGCCAGAGCGGATGCGCCAGGGAGAACCGCATCAAAGAAAGCTCAGTCTTGCCATCCTCCGCACGCTGAGACAGCGAGGCCTCAGTCTGTCCCGCCGAGAGCCACTGTGAGCAAGGACAGTCTTTCAGGTGCTAAGAACACTGAGCCTTATGGGGCCAAGTGGGACAGGAAACACTGCCCCATCTTCCATGTGAAGGAAACAGACCACAATGGGGACTTGTTCACCCTCACCCAAAAATACAACAGCGGAGCAGAACCTGGGTCTAGACCCAGCTCAGGGATAGGGCTGAGCCTCAGTGCTTTGCCCAGGGTGATCCTGACAGCCTTGGTCCAGGCACCAGTCCTTACTCAGCCCCACCCATGGGCCAATCCCATTCCTCGTCCCCGGGTGGTCTTTGCTCCCATTTACTGACGTTACTATGTGCCAGCAACTCCATTATGGGCTCTGCAGACATTATCTGTGTCATCACAAGCCTGGCCTTGGCTGTGCTCTGGAGGGCACATTGCCATTGTCGCCATCTGACAGATGAGGGCACGAGGGCACAGGGAAGGGAAGTGACTTGCTCAACGGCACAGGTAGCAAGCAATGGCACCAGGGCTGGAACCCAGGTCTGCTCCGAGAGGCAAGCAAACTCCCCACCCAGCCGAACCCCCCAGGGCCAGGGGACAGCTCTGACCTGAGGGTGGCCGTGGCGCTTCACGTCCATAAGGGCAAAGGAACAGATGTCCCCAACCCCAGCCACATCCACAGTGAAGTGATGAAAAAAGTCGATAATCTCCAGGGCACGAGGGCGGAACCAGAAAAGCAAAAACAACGGAGTGAGGAGCGGCGACAGGAGCTCCTCCAGGAGGGAGACCTGGGGAAGCAGCGGTGAGGCTGAGCAGGGGTCGCTGAGGGGCCCACGCACGTTATCAGGACCAAGCAGCCCTCAGCGACCCTCGCCAGGGCAAGAAGCCTCCCCACCCAGTCACTCCCTGGACTCCTGGGGTAGCCCGTTTGTCCAATGCCCTCTGCGCAGACAGACCCCACAACTTCCTCCTCAGCCGTCGCGCCCACCCTCACCGCTCGGTACTGCAGCAGCTGCGCCATCTGCCGGTATGCGCGGTCCCTGCCACCGGGGCCAGGCTCCTCCGGGAGGTAGTGCATGTGGGCCAGGGCGGTCTGCAGCAGAAGCTGCGGCGCACGACCCTGGCACTGCTCTTCGGGAATGAAAGACCTGAAAGGCGAGACCCGTGGGGGGAAGGGGCTTACGGTTAGGAGGACGCGCAGTGGGATGCAGGGCTGGAGGGCCCCAGTGGTGGGCGAGGTAAGGGGGGGAACCTCCCATGGCCCCAAATCAGAGAAACCGACACACACCACCTCCCCGGGCATCTGCCGTCGCACCTAGCCACGGTGGCGGTGACCCCGAGCGCGGTCATGGCGGTGAGCACGTGCTCCACGGCCAGCACGTCCTCATCGTAGACGGTGAGCACAAGCAGCGCGGCGAAGAGTGCGCCCGCGAAGAAAACGATCTGGCGGGCCAGCAGCGCGCGCAGGGGCGCGGGGGGCGCAGCGGTGCGCAGGAAGGCGGCGGCGGGGCGGTAGGCGCGCGCCAGGCGCGCGCGCAGCTCGTGCGGCAGCTCGTTGAAGTGGCGCAGCTGCAAGCGCGCCAGGCGGGACCAGCCGCGCGCCCCAAGCGCTCCGGGCTCGCGCCGTAGCAGCTCCACGTGGCTATAGAAGGCGTGCAGCACCTGCCAGGCCAGCACCAGTGGACTCAACGCCAGGTTCAGGGCGGCCAGCAGCAGCACTGTGCGCCCCCAGCGCGCTGCCAGGGCGCCCCGCTGGTCGCTGCGCTTGTAGGCGTGCGGCAGCTCCCAGCCCCCGCGGAAGAGCGAGAAGGGACCGCGGAAGAGCAGCAGGTCGACATTGAGCGCCAGGCCGCGGCTGAGGAAAGCAGCACTGCCTCCCCAGGGTAGCGGGCAGCGGGCGGGCAGCAGGCCCTTGTTGGCCAGCGCCACCTGGTAGTTGGTGTAGCGCAGGATGCGGTGGTGGACGTCCAGCTCCGTCAGGGGCCGCGGCTGCACGCACAGGCCCCCGCTCTGCTGCAGCGCCAAGAGGCGGGACTGCACCTCTGCCCAGGGAACTGAGCTCAGCTCCTCCTGAAACGGGCACTGATGAGAGCCAGCGACCCCCATTCCTCTCCACAGTGATGCTCAAGCTCCACACCCCTAAGTGTGTGGCCTGAAAACCCGCAAACTGAGTTTGCGACCACAAACTCGCCAGGGCCAAGCTACATGCCTCATCGTCCCCCTCTCCCACCTTTCCCTTTCTGCCCTCCCTTAACCCTGTCACTAAAAAGGGCACACCCTACTTCCTTCATCCTCTTCTAAACTGCCCTGTTCCTCATCATCCCTGCCATTCATGTGGCCAGTAGTCATGTCTTCCCTGGCAACGCCTCCAGGTGTTGGACCTAGCTTCTTAGCTCCTTAAAGGGCCTAAGGCCCCCTCAGTTGTACACACAAAACAGAATGGCTGGCCGGGGGTGGTGGCTCACACCTGTAATCCCAGCACTTTAGGAGGTTGAGCCAGGCAGATCGCCTGAGCTTAGGAGCTCGAGACCAGCCTGGGCAACATGGTGAGACACTGTCTCTACTAAAAATACAAAAAAAAAGCAGGGTGTGGTGATGTGCGCCTGTGGTCCCAGCTACTGGGGATCGGAGGCTGCAGTGAGCTGATATCGCAGCACTGCACTCCAGCCTGGGTGACAGACCCAGACCCTGTCTCAAAAGAAACAAAACAAAAAACCAGAAAGTCCAGCAGTTCATGGGAGAACCTCTCCTTCCCGTTTCCAGTGCCCCCACTAACTCTGGAACAGAATCCTCCCCACCTTCTGCCTGGGCATGCTTTATACTCCCAGTCCCACCCAACTCCAGGCCATCTTCAGCTCTGTCACCAGAAGCCTTCCCAGGACCTGGGCTATGTCCATGTCTGGCAGTGGGGCACTGTCAGATCTCATTTGGAGGCTGCAAACCTCACTTCAGCCCAGTTTCACTCAGCTTTCCCAGTCTAGGTTAGTCAAGTCCCCCAGGGTGGCCTCTCCAGTCCATCCCAGTGTCTTCCCTTCCCTTCCCCTGGAAGGAACAGGGGAGGAGGGGAAAGAAGGGAAGAGGAGAACGAGACGGGTGAGCAGTCTCCTGCCAGAGCCGATCTGAGGTCCAGCTTCCGCTCTCACCACCTCTACTTCCCTGGCCTCCTCCCTCCCCCCGGCTCAGGGGCCTTCTAAGACCTCTCCCCTTGCTGCACATAAAGGCTGTGCAGAGGGCTCCGGACCTCCCAGGGGAGCAAGGGAAGCAAGCTGCAGAAGGCTACCTTCGAGCTGTGCCTCAAAGAAAGAACTTAGATACTGAGGAGGGAGGAGCAGACTCAAGAGAGCGAGGAAACAAAGGGCAGAGCATAAGCAGAGGACAGTGACAGGCCAATGCAGTGGTTTCCTGCAATGGTGGGGGGATGGCTTTGAAGGCTCTGTTTTAGGCTGGTGGGCTAAAGGCTGAAGGCCCTGCTGCAGCTTCCAAAAGCTCATGGCTTTTCCCCACCTTCCTGCACTGGGGCTTGGAATGTGCTCCCCTCCCCTCCTGTCCTGCCCTTCCAAGCCCAACCCAAATGTCTCCAGCTCTGAAAAGTCAGATGACCGTCCTTTCTCTAAGCAATGTTTTTAGCACAAACATGTAACTATATGTCATCTTATATGAGCCATCTAAATAAACTAAACTCCCTTAGGGTAAGGGCCATGCTCTCTAAGTGGTGGTAGCCCCCTCCTGACATTATTCTGGGCTTAGAGCAGGTATCAATAAAGCGTCATTCTTTCTGCCCTCTTTCCAGTTGGCCCTTCTATCTGTACAGTCCCACTTCTTCCCCTCTCCTCTGTCCACCCTCTCATGGCACCCTCCACACAGACACAGCCACCCAGNGGGGCGGTAGGCGCGCGCCAGGCGCGCGCGCAGCTCGTGCGGCAGCTCGTTGAAGTGGCGCAGCTGCAAGCGCGCCAGGCGGGACCAGCCGCGCGCCCCAAGCGCTCCGGGCTCGCGCCGTAGCAGCTCCACGTGGCTATAGAAGGCGTGCAGCACCTGCCAGGCCAGCACCAGTGGACTCAACGCCAGGTTCAGGGCGGCCAGCAGCAGCACTGTGCGCCCCAGCGCGCTGCCAGGGCGCCCCGCTGGTCGCTGCGCTTGTAGGCGTGCGGCAGCTCCCAGCCCCGCGGAAGAGCGAGAAGGGACCGCGGAAGAGCAGCAGGTCGACATTGAGCGCCAGGCCGCGGCTGAGGAAAGCAGCACTGCCTCCCCAGGGTAGCGGGCAGCGGGCGGGCAGCAGGCCCTTGTTGGCCAGCGCCACCTGGTAGTTGGTGTAGCGCAGGATGCGGTGGTGGACGTCCAGCTCCGTCAGGGGCCGCGGCTGCACGCACAGGCCCCGCTCTGCTGCAGCGCCAAGAGGCGGGACTGCACCTCTGCCCAGGGAACTGAGCTCAGCTCCTCCTGAAACGGGCACTGATGAGAGCCAGCGACCCCATTCCTCTCCACAGTGATGCTCAAGCTCCACACCCCTAAGTGTGTGGCCTGAAAACCCGCAAACTGAGTTTGCGACCACAAACTCGCCAGGGCCAAGCTACATGCCTCATCGTCCCCTCTCCCACCTTTCCCTTTCTGCCCTCCCTTAACCCTGTCACTAAAAGGGCACACCCTACTTCCTTCATCCTCTTCTAAACTGCCCTGTTCCTCATCATCCCTGCCATTCATGTGGCCAGTAGTCATGTCTTCCCTGGCAACGCCTCCAGGTGTTGGACCTAGCTTCTTAGCTCCTTAAAGGGCCTAAGGCCCCTCAGTTGTACACACAAAACAGAATGGCTGGCCGGGGTGGTGGCTCACACCTGTAATCCCAGCACTTTAGGAGGTTGAGCCAGGCAGATCGCCTGAGCTTAGGAGCTCGAGACCAGCCTGGGCAACATGGTGAGACACTGTCTCTACTAAAATACAAAAAAAAAGCAGGGTGTGGTGATGTGCGCCTGTGGTCCCAGCTACTGGGGATCGGAGGCTGCAGTGAGCTGATATCGCAGCACTGCACTCCAGCCTGGGTGACAGACCCAGACCCTGTCTCAAAAGAAACAAAACAAAAAACCAGAAAGTCCAGCAGTTCATGGGAGAACCTCTCCTTCCCGTTTCCAGTGCCCCACTAACTCTGGAACAGAATCCTCCCCACCTTCTGCCTGGGCATGCTTTATACTCCCAGTCCCACCCAACTCCAGGCCATCTTCAGCTCTGTCACCAGAAGCCTTCCCAGGACCTGGGCTATGTCCATGTCTGGCAGTGGGGCACTGTCAGATCTCATTTGGAGGCTGCAAACCTCACTTCAGCCCAGTTTCACTCAGCTTTCCCAGTCTAGGTTAGTCAAGTCCCCAGGGTGGCCTCTCCAGTCCATCCCAGTGTCTTCCCTTCCCTTCCCCTGGAAGGAACAGGGGAGGAGGGGAAAGAAGGGAAGAGGAGAACGAGACGGGTGAGCAGTCTCCTGCCAGAGCCGATCTGAGGTCCAGCTTCCGCTCTCACCACCTCTACTTCCCTGGCCTCCTCCCTCCCCCCGGCTCAGGGGCCTTCTAAGACCTCTCCCCTTGCTGCACATAAAGGCTGTGCAGAGGGCTCCGGACCTCCCAGGGGAGCAAGGGAAGCAAGCTGCAGAAGGCTACCTTCGAGCTGTGCCTCAAAGAAAGAACTTAGATACTGAGGAGGGAGGAGCAGACTCAAGAGAGCGAGGAAACAAAGGGCAGAGCATAAGCAGAGGACAGTGACAGGCCAATGCAGTGGTTTCCTGCAATGGTGGGGGGATGGCTTTGAAGGCTCTGTTTTAGGCTGGTGGGCTAAAGGCTGAAGGCCCTGCTGCAGCTTCCAAAAGCTCATGGCTTTTCCCCACCTTCCTGCACTGGGGCTTGGAATGTGCTCCCCTCCCCTCCTGTCCTGCCCTTCCAAGCCCAACCCAAATGTCTCCAGCTCTGAAAAGTCAGATGACCGTCCTTTCTCTAAGCAATGTTTTAGCACAAACATGTAACTATATGTCATCTTATATGAGCCATCTAAATAAACTAAACTCCCTTAGGGTAAGGGCCATGCTCTCTAAGTGGTGGTAGCCCCTCCTGACATTATTCTGGGCTTAGAGCAGGTATCAATAAAGCGTCATTCTTTCTGCCCTCTTTCCAGTTGGCCCTTCTATCTGTACAGTCCCACTTCTTCCCCTCTCCTCTGTCCACCCTCTCATGGCACCCTCCACACAGACACAGCCACCCAGCTCACCGGGGGGATGTGCAGGGCCTCCCTGTAAAACACCTGGATGTCCCAGTAGCTGAAGAGGTTGCAGACTGAGCGAAGCAGTTGGACCAGCCAGAAGCCCGCAGCCAGGACCAGGAGGAGGACGAGCAGCGGGCTGGAGCGGATCCTGTATGGGGTTGGGTGGGCAGTGAGGGAGAAAGGTGGGCGCCTGAGAAAGAGGCAGACCAGACTTCGGGAGCAAGGAAAAACTGTCACGAGGAGGGGGATCCAGCTAGACCAGCAGCTCTCAAAGTAGGGCCTGGGGCAGGGGCGGGGAGCTGAAGCGGCCCTCACAAGTGTGCAAAGTCAAACTTTTTCCAAATAATACTAATGCTTTCTGAAGTTTTCATTCTTGTTCTCTGAGTGTGCAGTGGAGTTTTCCAGAGGCTACGAGACACGTGAACATGTCACATCACACTGACAACTGATGAAATGTGTGCTCGTACACTTTTTTTTTCTGAGATGGAGTCTTGCTCTGTTGCCCAGGCTGGAGTGTAGTGGCACAATCTCAGCTCACTGCAACCTCTGCCTCCCGGATTCAAGTGATTCTCCTGTCTCAGCCTCCAGGGTAGCTGGGACTACAGGTGACCGCCACCACGCCTGGCTAATCTTTGTATATTTTAGTAGAGACAGGGTTTTACCATGTTGACCAGGATGGTCTCGATCTCCTGACCTTGTGATCTGCCCTCCTCGGCCTCCCAAAGTGGTGGGATTACAGGCATGAGCCACCGCGCCTGGCTGCACTGTTACATTTTAAAGTTGTTCTCAGCTATGATTTCCTTCTTTTTCTCCTTTTTATTGAAATAAGCTCTCTCTCTGTTACCCAGCCTGTAGTGCAGCAGTAGAATCATAGCTCCTATCTCCCTGCCAAATAATGGCCCAGGTCTGGTACAGTTATTTGGTTGGTTGGCAAAGAGAACATTGCAATCCACGCATTCAAGGAGGAAGGTTGGAAGGTTGGGAAGGCAACAATGAAAATGAATCGTCTGGCCGGGCCGCGGTGGCATCAAGTCTGTAGATCCAGCACTTTGGGAGGCCGCAGACGGGGCGGATCGACGGGTCAGGAGATCAAGACTATCCATCGCGCTGAACACGGTGAAACCCCGTCCTCTACTAAAAATCAGAAAAACTAGCCGGCGCGGAGGTGGCGGGCCAGCGCTGTAGTCCCAGCTACTTCGAGAGGCTGAGCAGGAGGATGGTGTAAACCGCGGGAGGCGGAGCTTGCAGTGGAGGCTGAGAATCCGGCACGTCGCACTCAGCCTGGGCGACAGAGCAAGACTCCGTCTCAAAAAAAAAAAAAAAAAGAAAGAAAGAAAATGAATCGTCTGCTGGGAGGAGAAGGGTGTAAGGATGCTGCAGTGATCAGACAGTCACTGTCTTAGCCTCCTGACTAGGCTTAGCTCGGACTGCAGGTACGCGCCACCAAGCCCAGCTAATTTTTATTTTTTATAGAGATGGTGTCTCACTTTGTTGCTCAGGCTGGTCTCAAACTCCTGGCTTCAAGCAATCCTCCTGCCTCAGCCTCCCAAAGTGCTGGGATTACAGGTGTAAATCACTGTGCCTGGCCTAATTTTAATTTTTTATAAGGTAAATTGTAGATAGATATGACTCCCATAAACAAAAGCTCTTTAGAATTCTCAACCAATTTTAAGTGTATTAAGATACACTTAATACACTTTAATTAAGATACACTTAATAGGCCAGGCACAGTGGCTCACGCCTGTAATCCCAGCACTTCGGAGGCCAAAGTGGGTGGATCACCTGGCCAGGAGTTCCAGACCAGCCTGGCCAACATGGTGAAATCCTGTCTCTACTTTAGAAAATACACGTGGTGGTGCACACCTGTTATCCCAGCTACTGGGGAGGCTGAGGCAGGAGGATCGCTTGAACCCGGGAGATGGAGGTTGCAGTGAGCCTAGACCTCACCATTGCACTCCAGCCTAAGCAACAAGAGTGAAACTCTATCTAAAAAAATAAAAAGAAAAGATACACATAATACACTTTAAGTACAACTTAATACAACTTAAGTACAACTTAAAGTATATTAAGTGTATTTTTGGTCCTAAGCCAAAAGCTTTGAGAACTGCTGATCTAGATCACGGGACAAAGTGGGGCTCCTGTCTACTCCTCTACCCACTTCCCACGCTTCACCCCCACGGTCCCACCAGGTTTTCACTCACCTCTCAGCACACTGGGCTGAGGGTAGGATGGCATCTGACAAGGTCACTTTGCTGTGGAACGGCCCAGGTCTCGTACGGTTACTTGGTGGGTTGGCAAAGAGAACATTGTAATCCACACATTGAAGGAGGAAGGTTGTGAAGGTGACAATGAAAATGAATTGTCTGCCAGGAGGAAGGGGGATGCCAGGATGCTGCAGTGATCAGGGACAGCCAGGTGGGCTCCTGCCCCATCCCCCAGAGCAGCCCATGGTTATCCTCCCCCACCCTGCCCCTGCTGAGCCCCTGGGCTGCTTTGGGAAAGTGTGGGATGGAAGGAACTGGTACAATTAAGGAAGCAAAATGACAGGAAGAACCCATGGGCCCAGGGGACCAAGTTCCGGGCCCGGGCTAGGCGTCTTACCCCAACTGGAAGACATCCTCCAGCAGGATGCACGCAAAGCCATTCCGCTGGTGGTAGCTGTAGATGTGGACGCATGTCAAGGAACAAGCCTGAGGCACGGGGGGGCCTCTCCTGAGGATGCCTCCCCTCAGCTCCAATACATCTCCCACCCACGACACCCTCACGGAGTCTCCCTGCCAAGAACAGTGCCAGCTCCAAGGAGACCTTCCCATGCCACCTCTGCAGGCCTAGCGCAAAGGATATCTTGGTGAAGAAGCTGTCCAGGTTCTGGATGTGATGCCAAGAGCCTGGGCACAGAGGGGAGAGTGTCGGCCCCTGGTATGTGATCAGTTCTCCATGTTCTCAACCCACTGCCAGAGGCCCAGCCTGCGGTAAGTACTGGAGCTCACAGGCACCACTAACCTGCTCCCACCCCCACCCACACCCACACACATACCGCAGAGCCCTTCAGGGACATGAAGCAGGGGTTGCTGCTCCTCCCCGTGGATGGGTGAGTCTTGGGACCCCTCAGGGTCGCAGTCCTCCAGCCGCTCATAATCCTGTTCAGGGATCAAAGGGCCTACCCGCAGCCCAGGAGAGTCCTGGGGGCACTGGTGTGAGGGAGGGGGAGTTGCCGAGGCCAGGGGTGGGGTAGAGTGGGATCCCCAGGAGGGAGATGCAGAGGCAGGTGTCATTGCAGGTTGAGCCTGTGTTGGGGGGGTGGCTGGGGTGGGGAGAGCACTGTGGCAAGGCTGAGCCCCTGTCCCCTGTAGCACTGAGCAAGGGGGCCTTGGGGTGGGAGGGGAAAATGAGGAGGGGGAGCTTCTTGTATGAGGGGCAGGGGACAGAGAGAAGATGGAGATCCTCCCTCCCCCAGGTCCCCGGCATGAAGGAGGAGGAGGAGGTGGCAGTGGCATGGGGAGCAGGGGCACTGATCCAGGCCCCAGGTCTCCCCACCGCCCCAGCCGCCCTCTTCTCCCCCCCCAGCCCATTTGGCTCACCATCAGGCCACGGCTTCTCCAGAAAGGTTGGAAGGATGGGAGCTGTTGCTGCTTCCACAAAGGTGTGTGACACTGAGCTGGGACTTCAACAGGAACAATAACAACAACAATACTAGGTGACTCAGCCTAGGCAGGCCTCAGGCGTCCCAGCTCTCAGTCACCTGTCTCATCACTCACACCCCTTCCAGGGCAACCTGAGGCCAAATCCCTCAGGGCCTGAGAGGGGCATCAGTTTAAGAGTGAGGGGCTAAAGAGCACATTGAGATGAGAAGATTCCTATTATCTCCATCTTCCGATCTTGAATGAATGAAAGATAAAAATAACAGCAGCCGAAATGACAAAAGCAAAAAGCAAAGTCGTATTAGAGCCAGGTGTGGTGGTATGTGCTTGTGTTCCCAGCTACTCAGGAGACTGAGGTGGGAGGATGGCTTGGTGCAGGTTACACTGGAACAGTATGGGTTACAGTGAGCTAGATCTAGCCACTGCACTCCCACCTGGGAAAGATCCTGCCCCCCCACCCCTCCCCCAAAATATCCTATTAAAAGATTGTAGCTGGGCGCAGTGCCTCACACTTGTAATCAATCTCACACTTTGGGAAGCCGAGGAAAGAGGATTGCTTGAGGCCAGGAGTTCGAGACCAGCCTGGGGAACAGAATGAGAAGACTCCATCTCTACAACAAATCTTAGGGCCAAGATGTTAACTATTTTGTTTCTTAAGAGTGTACCTCCCCCACTTCCCTCCACACACACACTACAGTGATCAGCAGGGAAATGTTTTGTGACCAAAATAGAAAAGAAGAAGTAAAGGGGCCAGGCATGTTGGCTTACACCTGTAATCCTAGCACTTTGGGAGGCCCAGGTGAGAGGATCACTTGAGGCCAGGAGTTCGAGACCAGCCTGAGCAACTTAGGGAGCCACCATCTGTACAAAAACTAAAAAACAAACAAAATAATTTTTTTCTTTTTGAGACAGATTCTCACTCTGTCACCCAGGCTGGAGTACAGTGGCACAATCTTGGCTCACTGCAACCTCCGCCTCCCAGGTTCAAGTGATTCTTCTGCCTCAGCCTCCTGAGTAGCTAGAACTACAGGTGTGCGCCACCACGCACAGTTGATTTTTTGTATTTTTAGTAGAGATGGGGTTTCACCATTTTGGCCAGGCTGATCTTGAACTCCTGACCTCGTGATCCACCCACCTTGGCCTCCCAAAGTGCTGGTATTACAGGCATGAGCCACTGTGCCCGGTCAAAAATATTTTTTTTTTTTTTAAAGAATAAGAAAAGACTGCATGTTTTATTGGTCTGAGGGGCTAAGGAAGGGAAGAGGGGAGCCTGACTTTGCAGTCAAGTTGGGGAAAACTAAGAAAAGGAGGTGAAGAAAGGAAAGGCAGCTGTCTCGGATTTGAGAGTTGGTTTGGAGAGCTTAGAGTAGAAAATTGGGGTTCTCTGAAAGTTCCATTCCGTTTCCATCCTTTTAATTTTGAACTGTGACATTCTCTCAAGTCTGGATCCAACTTCTGTGATCCCCTGAAAAGCATCAGGGCTGAATCAGAAGGGAGGACAGCTGTTGAATCTGGGACTTGGAAGGATAATTTGGGTACCCAGGGAGGAGCTGAACTGAGTTCCTTGTTGTCACCTTAACAAGGAGGAGGAGACCCAGGCAGCTGGTCTGGTGGCTTGCCCAACGCCATTCTTGAGGCCCTGAATCACCAGGTTTCCTTCTAAAGCCCATTACTGAGATGCTGACTCAGCCACCAGGTGTCAAGGTCTCTAGGGCTTAGGCCCAAGGGCTGATGTTGGGACCAGTACCCCTGAAACGGAGAGATGGACACCGTGCTTCTCAGATTGTTCACTGGAGGCAATCATGGGCTCACCCACAAAACTTGAGTCCAGATGTGCCTGCTTTTCTCCTTCTGTGTGGGGTATTTTAGTAGTAGCTCAGGTCTCGCATGCCTTTATACCTGAGCACGAGGCAGAGCTATGAAAACAAGACCCTGTCCTTCTAGATGTAGCAAAATGGAATCCCATATTGCGGCGGGGCCAGGAAATTCCCATAATCTTTCTGAGACATCTGTCAAGATGGGTTATGTGGGGTGTTGTCTAGTCTCTCCCCCACCTCACTCACCCAATGTCACTCAGTATAATGGCTATTCCACCATAGTCACAATAGGACCCCTCCCTATACACCTGGAGCTCCCCAGCTCAACCCCAAACTAATCCTGGGAGACTGTCTTACCTAGTTTCACCCTGAATTCATTCTCATTGACAGCCCCCTACCACCACCCCCAATTCAAGTCGATTTATTATAAAGGGCACTTTTCCTGGCCAAGCATTTGGAAGGGAAGAGGACAGATAAATAAAACAGAGCCAGTACCCAACAAGAAGCTGCAGCCCAATGGGGAGACAGATACGCAAACAAATAATTACAGAGAAGAAATGAGTGGTGCAAACTCTGGTAAGAGCCTGAGGCAAGTCATTCTGACCCGGGTGAGGAAGGCATCTGCGAGGCAGAGAGATCTGAGGCCGCGCCTTGATAAATTACAAGACCTCCATACCAGTAGTTCTCAATAGCTGAGGCGTAGGGCAAGAGTGTCAGAATCACCGGGGGAGTTCTTCCCCAAATACACGTGACAGATGTCCTGGCAGTTCTGACGCGCCTAGGAGAGCGGGGTGGGTGGCAGGGTATATGTACGTGTTTTGAAAAAACTCCCAGTCGATTTTTGTTCATTCCTCTCCCAAAGCCCGTTCTACACGCCCTCGAGATGACGGGACATCTAGAGATCCTCGAGCCTTGGGAAAATGGCCCGAGGTCAGCGGCTGACGCGTTACCATGGATACTCCATAGCGTGGAGGGCCGGACGGCGCACACCCTTTAGACGTCACTCGGAGCCGACTGGCGCACCGAGCAAAAGGCAGGCCCACTTCCAACTCGGCTCCGCCCAGAGCAGGGGGGGCGGGCGGGTAGGCGAGTCTCTCCAATCACAGTTCCAAAAGGAGGGGGCTGACAACGTGCTCTCCAGTCACAGCTTGAAACGAGATTGATGTGTCTTTTCACCAATCACCGCCAAGGCGCGAGGGGATTGTCGGGATGGGGGCGGGAGCCAACATGGAGCCCTCAATGGGATAAGGGTGAAAGTGCTATTGCCGGCTGCTCCTGTTTTCGCGCCCCAGCATGCTGGTGCATTTATTTCGGGTCGGGATTCGGGGTGGCCCATTCCCAGGCAGGCCGCTAGTGCCCCTTCGCTTCCAGACATTCTCAGCTGTCAGGTAAAAAGGGAAAAACCTACTCAGCGCGGGCCATTGACCGGCCGGCAGGGCAGTGCCGGGCCCGCCGGGAGATGGAGTCCGCGGGCTCGCGCGAGGCTTGCTGGGAGCTGTAGGCCAGGCCTGCCGGGGTGGAATGTCACTCCGCGGGTATTGGTCTCAGTTATTTATAGTGACACTCCAGGCGCCAGCAGGAGGTTCCGGCGTCTGCATCGGTGTGTCAGCCAGAAGGAGGGAACGCTCCGGGTCTGTGACTACGCCCAGTCTGCACTCTCGACCAGGGGTCGCCTTTCCTGGACCCCGAGTTGATTGGGCGATTTGGACGAAAATTCTTATTAGTATCAAGAGACATTTAATATAGTGGTGCTCCCAGGATTCAAAGTGAGTCTAAGAAGAGCTAGAGATGTTCAGCAGGGATAAAGAGCCAATCTAATAGGCCGGGCGCGGTGGCTCACCCCTGTAATCCCAGCACTTTGGGAGGCCAGGAGTTTGAGATCAGCCTGGCCAACATGGCAAAACCCCGTCTCTACCAAGAAATACAAAAATTTGCCGTGATTAGTGGCACCGCGCCTGTAATTCCAGCTACTTGGAAGGCTGAGGCAGGATAATCGCTTCAACCTGGGAGGCGGAGGTTTCAGTGAGCCGAGGTCACGACCACTGCACTCCACCCTGGGTGATAGTGAGACTCTGTCTCAAAAAAAAAAAAAAAAAA
>NW_016806449.1:147189-161145 GCF_001698545.2 Rhinopithecus bieti
AAAAAAAAAAAAAAAAAAAAAAAGTCAGTCTAATAACTTGTACATGTGTTTTTGGCGAAACACTCTACACAGGTTGGTCGAGAGAGAGAGAGACAGACAAACAGACATGTGGGAAACAAACAAGGACCCCTGAAACTACAACTGGAATGTAAATGCTTTATGAGAAGGGACTGATTCCTTTTTTTTTTTTTTTTTTTTTTGAGACAAGAGTCTTGCTCTGTCACTCAGGCTGAACTGCAGTGGCGTGATCTCAGCTGACTGCAACCTCTACCTCCTGGGTTCGAGCAATTCTCATGCCTCAGCCACCCAAGTAGCTGGAATTACAGACGTGCACCACACCCGGCTAATTTTTGTATTTTTAGTAGAGACGGAGTTTCGTCATGTTGGTGGCCAGGCTGGTCTTGAACTCCTGACCTCAGGCGATCTGCCTGCCTTGGCCTCCCAAAGTGCTGGGATTACAGGCGTGAGCCACCTCACCTGGCTGTCCTTTCTAATCCTACAACGAATTACTTGGGGGCCAAACAGATAGAAGATTCCCAAGGGCAGGTGGATATGGAGTTGTGTCATTTGGAAAGCCCATCTGACTGAAGGAGGACAAGAGCTGGATCGAGCTGGAGCTGGAAATATTGGTGCTGGGAAGTAATCCATATGCTCTTGGCAATGACCAAGCCTTTCTTAGAGTGTTAGTTTGGAGACAATGCAAGAAGCTGGAAAAAGACCATACTAAATTATTGAAAGGTTTAAAAACAGTCCTTAGGAAAGAGGAAGGGTGTTGATATTATTCAAACCAGAGAAAAACCCAAGGAAATACATCAAATAATATTCAAGTATATATGTGTTCATTAGTCAGTATTTTTCAATAGATTATGAAATGAATTCAGTTGGTCAGGACCATTTAAAAGTAAATATAAGTTGGGCATGGTGGCTCGTGCCTATAATCCCAGCACTTTGGGAGGCCAAGGCAGGCGGATCACCTGAGGTCAGGAGTTCAAGACCAGCCTGGCCAACGTGGTGAAACCCCGTCTCTATTAAAAATACGAAAATTTGCCAGGTGTGGTTGCACGCGCCTGTAGTCCCAGCTATTCGGGAGGCTGAGGCAAGAGAATTGCTCAAACCCAGGAGGCAGAGGTTGCAGTGAGCCGAGATTGCGCCATTGCACTCCAGCATGACAGAGCAAGACTCCGTCTCAAATAAATAAACAAACAAACAAACAAATGTAAATGTAGACCAGGCACAGTGGTTCACACCTGTAATCCCAGCACTTTGGGGGCCAAGGCAGGCAGATCACTGGAGGTCAGGAGTTCAAGACCAGCCTGGCCAACATAGTGAAGCCCCATCTCTATTAAAAATACAAAAATTAGCCAGGTGTGGTGGCTCACGCCTGTAATCCCAGCACTTTGAGGAGCCCGGACAGGCAGATCACTTGAGGTCAGGAGTTCGAGACCAGCCTAGCCAACATGGTGAAGTCCTGTCTGTTCTAAAAATACAAAAATTAACCAGGCATGGTTGTGGGCGCCTGTAGTCCCAGCTCCTTGGGAGGCTAAGGTAGGAGAATTGCTTGAACCTGGGAGGTGGAGATTGCAGTCAGCCAAGATAGCGCCACTTACTCTCCAGCCTGGGCAACAGAGTGAGACCCTGTCTTAGATAAAGGAAAGGAAAGGAAGGGAAGGGAAGGGCGGGAAAGGGAGGAGAAGGGAGGGGAGGGGAGGGGAGGGAAGGGGCATGTTAAAAATTAGAGAAAATACTATTTTGTGAAGCATTTTCATTTTGTGTGGTATGTATGTGTTCATTGTACTGGGTTGCAATGTAAGATTTGTTTCTTGCTGTAGGCCACAGTAAGTGTAAACATTTGCAAAACCCTGTAGTAGTTAGGTCAGATTGTCCTGCGCCTCTAATGAGGGCATGCATGTGCTCAACAAACATAAACATTTGCAGAACATCTATTATGTACCGGAGTTCTGCCAGTGCTATCTAAGATATAATTTCCTGCCTTTCAGAAACACATGGTGTAATGGGAAAACTGGACAGTTACACAAGGCAGAAGGAGAGTAAGCATCTCTATCTTTATGCTAGAAACAAGAACACAGTGGAAAACAGGACATAAAAACCTGGCACGTTGGAATGGGGTGGGAGAAGGCCTCATGCAGGCAAAAGGCACAGCAAGGGAAGGATGAGGTGAAGACTGCAATTAGAAGGGTCTAGGGATGTGAAAGGCCATGATGGTAGAAAAGCTCACACTATTGTTTTTTAAAGCCTTTCCCCATCAGTAACCTCATGTAGATCTTCTAGATCTCACCCTCCTCTCCTGGCTGGATAACTTCTGCTTCCTACAACCAGTCCTGTCTGCCTCCAGCCCACACCCCTCTGCTATGATCTTTTTTTTTTTTCAAGACAGAGTCTCCGTTGCCCAGGCTGGCGTACGGTAGCACGATCTTGGCTCACTGCAACCTCCTCCTCCCAGGTTCAAGTGATTCTCTGCCTCAGCCTCCCAAGTGGCTGGGACCACAGGCACACACCACCACACCCAGCTAATTTTTAGTAGAGACACGGTTTTAGCATGTTGATCTTGAACTCCTGGCCTCAAATGATCCACCCGCCTCAGCCTACCAAAGTGTTGGGATTACAGGCATGAGACACTGCACCTGGCCATGCTGTGATCTTTAAAATGCAAGCATGATCTTGTCACACCTCAGCCTAAAAATCACCATGACCCTTATTGCCCCCCAAGTCCAGGAGCTTTATAAGAACTAGAAAACTGCCCCTCCCCCCAAGTCTCATGTCTCTTCTCCCTTCTTGTAGGCCAGGCTTCAGCCATACAGTTCCTGAAACTTCTCTCCCATCCTTTCTCACTGCAGACACTCACACTTACTTTCCCTGTGCCTAGAGCTCTCCCCTTTATAGCCCACCCCTACCTGTGCCTGGCCTCCTGTTCCCCCTCAGGCCTCACCTAGAAGACCTTTCCTGACTCCCTCTGAGGAGAAGGAGGAGCAGGACTTCAAGCTGTTTTGTGCCTCTGATTTCCAGTTAACTGTGAGTCTCCTGCACTCAAGCATGACTACTGTGAGGGGAGTTACTTCAGCTGTCATGTTCATCTCCATCCTCTCCATCACCCAAGCAGAGCACCTGCACACAGTAGGTTCAAAATGTCTAGAATAGGCCAGGTGCAGTGACTCATGCCTGTAATCCCAGCACTTTGGGAGGCTAAGGCGGGTGGATCACAAGGTCAGGAGTTCAAGACCAGCCTTGCCAATATAGCAAAACCCCGTCTCTACTAAAAATACAAAAATTAGCTGGGTGTGGTGGCACGTGCCTGTAGTACCAGCTGCTCAGGAGGCTGAGGCAGAAGAATCTCTTGTACCCGGGAGGCAGAGGTTGCAGTGAGCTGAGATTATGCCACTTCACTCCAGCTGGGGTGACAGAGCGAGACTCTTTCTCAAAAAAACAAAAAAACTGTCTAGAATAGTAGAATCAACGTTAGCATTTTATAGATGCAGCAGCTGAAGGAAAGAGAAGGTATTGGCCTATTCAAGATGACAAGATAAGTTATTAGAATTTTTATTTTTCTCTGTTTCCTCCTTCAGCTGTGGAGAAGGAGTGTGTGTCCATGGTGCCCCAGGCCAGGGAGGGGAGGTAGGGTAATGGGCCTGGGACGTCAGAAGACACAGCACACTGGCAGAGTAGAGACAGTCTGGGTGCTGGAGTCAGACTGCAGACTTGGTTCCCTGCTCGTCCCAGTTCTACAGCCTGGGGACAAATTATTTCAGCTCTCTTAGCTCCACATGATTTTCTTCATCAGTCAAGTGAGAATAATGGCACCTCCCTCCCAGGGAGGTGAGGATCAAGGGAAGTGGCCCATTAGCTCCAGGAGGTGGGGCCATGTCTGCCCTGGTGGCTGCTGTGAGCAAGTCCAGTGCCGGGTACAGGAGCAGCTCTCTTTCCTCACCTCTGCACCATAGTCCCTTAAACCCCTGGCCCCTTCCTGTCCAGGCAGTGTGTGGCCATCTAATGTGCCATCCAGTTCTTCAGTCTGTGCTTCTGTCAGAGCCTGGAGTCGAGGCTGCAAGGACCCTGGCTGACTGGGTGTGGCCTGTGAGGTGCCCAGGGGAATAAGACTTTTAAGACTCGATTTTTTGCTCAGTGTCTCATTCCTCTGTGACTTTGCCCATGGACGTCTGTCTTAGAAACTGAAGTTGCTTCAGAAGAGCCCTGAGAAGGGCAGGGGCGAGGGCCTGAAGGAAGAGGAAGTGCTGCTTCCAGAGGACTCGGCCAGAGCCCCGTGGGTGTGCTGGTCAGTTGGAGGGCAGTTGGAGCCTGGAGCCATCCATGCCTCTTTCTCCTTACAGGTACTCTGATGGCCACCGCAGCTCCACCCTCCTCCGGGCCGTGGCCCACCTGCGGTCCCAGCTCTGGGCCCACCTCCCTCGCGCCCCCCTAGCTCCCAGACAGAGCCCCTCTGCCTGGTGCTGGGTTGGGGGAGCCCTGCTAGGCCCCGTGATACTGAGTAAGTGTCCCCGCCTCTACTTTGTGGCCCTCTGTGAGGCAGAAGAGGCCCCTCCTGCCAGCTCCACACCCCGTGTCGTGGGGTCTCGCTTTAACTGGAAGCTCTTCTGGCAGTTTCTGCGCCCCCACCTGCTGGCCCTGGGGGTAGCCATCGTGGTGAGGCTTTCCCCATTTCTCCATCCTGGGGACAGGGCAGGACCCAGAGCTACAAAGGGATGGCATTCCTGCCTCGCTGCCTCTCAGGGGAGAGCTCACGGGAGCAGTGAGGGCTAGCCAGGGTGCCAGGGGCATCAACACTGGGTGGCTGGGTGTGCAGAGGTCCATGGGGGCTGGAAGCCAGGGTTTGAACTTCTGAGAGGCACTGATGTAGGTCCAAATGACCAGCCACGACCTGGACAAGAGCAGGGCTCAGTAGTGGGAGAGGAAGGACCAAGATCTGGCTGGGGATGGGGAGGAGTGTGGCTCCCCCACTCAAAACATTTGTACCCTCTGCCTCCCCATTCCAGCTGGCCTTGGGTGCGGCACTCGTGAATGTACAGATCCCCCTGCTCCTGGGCCAGCTGGTAGAGATTGTGGCCAAGTTCACGAGGGACCACATGGGGAGTTTCATGACTGAGTCCCGGAATCTCAGCACCCACCTGCTTATCCTCTATGGTGTCCAGGTACAGCTGGGAGTGGGGCTGGGGGCCGCCAAGGAGCCACCCGAGGCATCCCTGAGTGCACTGGGCTCTTTCGCAGGGACTGCTGACCTTTGGGTACCTGGTGCTGCTGTCCCACATTGGCGAGCGCATGGCTGTGGACATGCGGAGGGCCCTCTTCAGCTCCCTGCTCCGGTACTGCCAGCCACAGGGTGCAGAGTTGGGGTGACTGATGGTCCGAGGGGGCCTGGGGGTGGGGCCTCATCCTGAAGTAATGTCTTCCTCTTTTTCCCTCCTTGTTGGTCCATGTCCCATGCCAGACAAGACATCGCCTTCTTTGACACCAATAAGACAGGGCAGCTGGTGAGCCGCTTGACGACTGACGTGCAGGAGTTTAAGTCATCCTTCAAGCTCGTCATCTCCCAGGTCAGTGGCCCAGTGGCCCCTCCACATCCACATACACACTTTCCCACGTGGACTCGCCAGACCAGCCCTGCCCACCCCAGCCCTGATGTTGGGCTGACAGGCGCACGCTGACTCGAGAAGCCCACTGCCTGGTGAGGCCGTGGGTGAGGCACCATGGAAGTTCATGGAAGGAAAGTGTAGAGGCAGTGTCCAAGGTCAGTACAGGCTGCTTCTTCACCGCTCTGAAACCGAATCTTCCCTGGAAAGCCTTCCCAAGCACTCAGACAAGAGCCTTTCCTGGCAAGAGCAAAATCACTTCGCCTGCCTTGTCCCCAGAGTGCCTGGATTGCTGACAAGCATTGAGCGTGCACAGAGGGTCTGCTTTGTGCTTGGCCCTCCCAGGACTCACTCCTCTTCCCGTTGCTCCATGGCGAAGGCACACACAGTCTGGACGTTGCCCAGGGCCTCATCTGCTACGCCCATTGCCTACCTAACACCAATGCTCTCCCCTTATCCTCCCCCACTGACTCTGTGGCTGCGGGATCGTGCCACACACTGGCCTAGGCGGTCACTGGTGTACTGCCATGCGGTTCTCTTTGTTCAGTTCCTAGAACGGAAAGATAAGCAAGCTGGGATTTGTCTAGGGAAGGGTGCCACAGTTCATAGCATTCTCACTCGGCCCCTTCAGGCCTGCTGCTCGCACCCAAACTGGCCAAGTTAGGGTTATGTACTGTGACCAGTGGACTGCCACTGGGCCTCCCAGGGGCCAAGACCTGGGGCCTTGGTCTTGGGAGTGCAGAGCTACAGCCAGCTGACCCTTGGAAAAGTCCTTCCTGTCATGGTGCGGACGCTGTAGCCTCCTGCCTTCCCTCCCCCTCCCTAGGGGCTACGAAGCTGCACCCAGGTGGCGGGCTGCCTGATATCCCTGTCCATGCTGTCTACACGCCTCACGCTGCTGCTGATGGTGGCCACACCAGCCCTGATGGGAGTGGGCACCCTGATGGGCTCTGGCCTCCGAAAATTGTCTCGCCAGTGTCAGGAGCAGGTACCGGCATTCCTGACCATCCTCCTTACTCTCCCCACACCGTTTCTCTTTCCACTCCCTGGAACTCCTCTCTCTCCCCAACCTGGACTCCTTGTCCCGTTTCCTGAACTCCTTGCAGATCGCCAGAGCAATGGGCGTAGCAGATGAGGCCCTGGGCAATGTCCGGACTGTGCGTGCCTTCGCCATGGAGCAACGGGAAGAGGAGTGAGTCCTGGGAGGGCCAAGCACAAAGCAGAGATGCCCCCCCACACCCTGCCCACCCTTGGTGCCAGCCCAGCTGCCTCCTGAGTGCACTGGCTTCTCTCACCAGGCGCTACGGGGCAGAGCTGGAAGCATGCCGCTGCCGGGCAGAGGAGCTGGGCCGGGGCATCGCCCTGTTCCAAGGGCTTTCCAACATCGCCTTCAACTGTGAGTGAGCCAGTTGGGGGTTGGAGGGGCTCTTGTGGGCTGGGGAGGATCTGGGAGCAGCCAAGGCAGGCAAAGGCCCACCCTCCATCTGCTGGCTGCCTGCATTCGCCTCGGGCCAGCTGCTAACTCTCGCAGGTAAAGGGAGGGTGCCGATGTCCCAACCCAGCTATGGGGTTCCATGCGGAACGCACAGGGCCACCCTCGAGGAGGCCATGGAGGCGTGCCCACCCCGACTTGCTCTTCCAAGGAGGAAGCCAAGGCTGGGACCAGCCATGCGCCTCACCTGACTCTCACAGCCAGCACTGGCAGAGCAGGCCCAGCGCTGTTTCCTCTGCTCCTGCTTCGTCCTCCCTCACTGTATCCTCTCCTGCAGGCATGGTCTTGGGTACCCTGTTTATTGGGGGCTCCCTTGTGGCCGGACAGCATCTGACAGGAGGAGACCTCATGTCCTTCCTGGTGGCTTCCCAGACAGTACAAAGGTAAGTGGGGGCCGTTCCCATCGCTACAGATCCCCTTGCCACCCTCCAGAGCCCTGCTGGGTCAGCAGACACGGGTGCAGTCTTCTCTGGGGGCTGACTGCTGTGCGGCTCCAGGCCTGCCCAGCTCCCCCA
This sequence comes from Rhinopithecus bieti, assembly GCF_001698545.2. Classification (NCBI taxonomy): domain Eukaryota; kingdom Metazoa; phylum Chordata; class Mammalia; order Primates; family Cercopithecidae; genus Rhinopithecus; species Rhinopithecus bieti. The sequence goes on from NW_016806449.1 coordinate 154,797, forward strand.
GGGATGCGTAGGGTCGGGGAGAGAGAGCCCCTCAGGGCCCATAACAACCCTCCCGGCCGGGGCAGTGGCGCTGCAGCAGGCAGGTGCTTGTCATCTTTAGCCTTCCAAAGGACCCAGAAGTTTCCTTGACAGGTTTTTAAAAATTTGTTTTAACTGTGGTAAAGTACACATAACATAAAATGCAGCATTTTAACCATTTTGAAGCATGCGGCTCATTGGCAGTGGGCGCACTCACATTGCTGTGTGGCTGACACCGCCGTCCGTCTCCAGAACTCTTTATCTGGCAGAGCGGAGCAAATCCCCATTCGCCCTCCCCCAGCCCCTGGCACCCACCATTGCGCTTTCTGTCCTTATGATTTGACAACTCTAGAGACGTCCTATAAGTGGAGTCAGACTGTGTCCTTTTGTGACTGCGTTTTGTCACTCCACATTGTGTCCTCAGCTTCCTCCGTGTTGCAGCCTGTCCGAATTCTCTTCCACTGCAGGCTGTGACATTTCATACATGGAAGGACCATCCTTGACAGGCTTTGTGAGCTGCCCTTCCCTATGCCTGCCACTTCCAGGGATGACAAATTGACCCCTGTCCCCACACACCCCACCCTTATAGCTTATTGCTTTGCGTTGGTCCGAAACTACCCGCTCAGCTGAGCCTCTGGGGTGACCAGAGCCGATCACCAGACAGCTCGAGGTGGGCCTCCCCGTTCCTGTCTCTTTCCAAGCTAAACAAAAGCAGTTCTACATAAATATGGTAAATAATGAGATAGTAAATATGCTGCAGCAGATCATCAAAGGGTGAAGACCTGTCTCCACCAACCGTGCATCACCGCTGCCACCCCCTCCCTCCCCAACAAGCCCCCTGCTCTTCCTCCCAGGCCCCCACCCCATTCTACTGAGGCATGTGTCCTCCCCCTGCTGCATGGTGCACCCCTGCGTGTGTGTCCACCGGATCGGAAGCCCTCACTGCAGGGCGTACTATCCCAGGAAGGGGGAGGCGGATGGAGACAGGCTCCCATTTTCAGCCTCAAGCCTGACATTCCACGGAGATGTTCCTCCCATTTCCGCAGATGCACGGACACCCTCGTGGGCCCCATGTCTGCTCGATGCTCCCTAATCTGAACACATTCAGACCCTTTCTGGTCCTGGGCTCAGGCCTCCTGGGCAGCCTCGTCCCTCCTCCAGCTTAGGGAGCTATTCTGTCGTGGCTTTGGAATTCAGGTGTTCTTACTGTGATAGAGATGGGGCCTGGGGGAGGCTGCTTCCACCACTGCCTGCCCTGCTCAGTGCTAACCCACTTCCCTTGACCAGAGCTTTGGCCTCACTGAACAGGACAGTCGTTTTAGTCCTGAGGACCCATAAGAAGCCTAGTGGCGGCCAGGCACGGTGGCTCACACCTGTAACCCCAGCACTTTGGGAGGCCAGGGTGGGCAGATCATGAAGTTAAGAGATCGAGACCATCCTGGCCAACATGGTGAAACCCCGTCTCTGCTAAAAATACAAAATTTAGCTGGGCGTGGCGATGCGCACCTGTAGTCCCAGCTACTCGGGAGGCTGAGGCAGGAGAATCACTTGAACCTGGGAGGCAGAGGTTGCAGTGAGCTGAGATTGCGCCACTGCATTCCAGCCTGGCAACAGAGCAAGACTCCATCTCAAAAAAAAAAACAAGAAAAGCCCAGTGGCTCCCTTAATAAAATCACCCCTTAGCCCTCTGTGGTGGGCAATGGTGGGACAGTCTCCCTGTAGGGAGGGTGGCTGTACTGTCTAGCCCCAACCCTCCCGCTTCGGGGCCCCTACTTCCCCTTTAGGGCCTGAGACTCTGACTTTTTTTGTTTGTTTGTTTGAAATGGAGTCTCGCTCTGTCACCCAGGCTGGAGTGCAGTGGTGCGATTTCGGCTCACTGCAAGCTCTGTCCCCCAGGTTCACGCCGTTCTCCTGCCTCAGCCTCCGGAGTAGCTGGGACTACAGGCGCCCGCCACCACGCCCGGCTAATTTTTTCTTGTATTTTTAGTAGAGATGGGGTTTCACTATGTTAGCCAGGATGGTCTTGATCTCCTGACCTCGTGATCCGCCCGCCTTGGCCTCCCAAAGTGCTGGGATTACAGGCGTGAGCCACTGTGCCCGGCTGAGACTCTGACTTTACCTCTCACCGTACTGCTTGTCCATCCAGCAATTTTATGACACACACAAGAACCCCCAGGGGCTTGTCTGTGCTGTTTCGCTGGCTGCTCCCACAGCCACAGGCCCTAGACCCATCCTCTTGGGGGTCCTTCTAGCCCTGGCTATGTGGAGATTCTTCCCCACCTACCTTGGGGAAATTGGGTTTGTTGCATAAAGCAGCTGGTGTGTTTCCCACTGGGTCCTGCCAGCTAAGCCAAGAGCCCATGCATTGGCACTGGGGTCTAGCAGAGAGAAGGCAGAGAGGGGAGCAGGATGGCCCAACCTGCCTCAGGCAGCCTAACCTATGAGCCCATCCTCAGCACTCCTGATGGAGATGGGGAGGTGCCTAGACAGACAGCAAGCGGGGTCCAGCCGCCTCATCAGAATCAGGGCCAGGCTTCACCTGGGAACAGGCCCGTAGCCCACAGCCCATGGCCCCTGAGAGCAGGGTCATCGCACTCCAGTGAGTCATGTGCATTTTGAATTTCAGTTGCTGCCTAGCCCCTTTGCCAGGTGGAGAATGTTCCTCTGCTCATCAACAGATAGCTGACTGGGCTGGTTCCTTCCTGCCTGGTGCCTCCCTGCTCCCTTTAGCAAGTGCTGACTGTGCTGAGTCCAGTGGGACCTTTTCCTTTTGGGTTTTGAGGCTCCTCCCACTCACCCCCACCCCAGTGCTGGAAGAAGTGAGTCTGCAGCTGAAGGGTTGCTGGGGAGTCAGTCTTTCCTCTTCCTAAGGAGGGGACCAGGCATACACACACTGTCACGGGTCAGCCAGGCCAGTCAGGGACCAGTGACTCACCTTCCTCCCCAGCCTCCTGGCAGCTGGCCAGCCCTACCCCAGCCCTGCCGCGACAAAGGAGGCCACCCACTGTCTAGACAGATAACACCGTGGGTATACTCACCTGCAGGGCAAGCTCATGAGAAAAGTTTTTTTCAGGGAATTTTTTTTTGGGTTCTCCCAAGAGTTCCCCTGTACCCAGTGTCTTGTTTTCTTCTTTCTCCAAAAAGATTTAACATCACTTTTTCCACCTAAATGTCAGCCGAAGTCATTGCTTCCCCAAGAGTCTGCAGTGTTAGATCTGCTCTCCCCTTGTGAGCCACGCACCCTTGATCTATGTTCACGGTGGCAGCCTCTGCATCCTCAGGGCACAGCAGGGAGTTTGTGGGTCAGCTGGACTCCCTTCCTCGTGGGCCGGTATCACCCCTGCGTGTGTGCACAGGCCTCACCCTGCAGACCATAGGCCAGGGCAGTGGTGGACACCCACAGAGGCCTGTGCCTTCACTTCTATGTCCTCCTGGAGCACCCCCTCCTGGGGCTTGGGCTGGGCTGAGGGACAGCTGTCATCCTTATCTGGCCAAGGAGGGAGCCAGGGCTCAGCGATCTGGTGTTGCTGCGTCCCAGGGCTTCGTGCCCCCATGGTGCAGAAGCAGTCTGCATTTGACCACAGGCCACCTGCTTCCTTGCTCCCCCACCCCACCATGGCTTCCTTCCCCTCCTCTCTGGCTCTTCTTGTTCCCATGTATTCCAGCCCTCTCTCCTTCTTCTGCCAGGTCCATGGCCAACCTCTCTGTCCTGTTTGGTCAGGTGAGTGGCCGATAGGGTGGAGGGCCTGGGGTGTGGAGTTTGTGCCGTGTATGTGCCACTGTGGGAGTTGCCTGTTGACTGGGTGTGGACGGGCAGAGGAGCTGGGGAGACCCCAGCCCAGAGCCACGGCCACTCCCTGGAGATGCTGTGGTCACCCCCACTCCTGCCTCTCTGCGGACTTTGGATCCCCTCCCACAGGTGGTCCGGGGGCTGAGTGCAGGTGCCCGGGTCTTTGAGTACATGGCCCTGAGCCCCTGCATCCCCCTGTCTGGGGGCTGCTGCATCCCCAAAGAGCACCTGCGTGGCTCCGTTACGTTTCAGAATGTCTGCTTCAGGTCAGCATGGGTGAGCAGGTGTGGGGATGGGTCCCTGGGCTGAGGATCAGGCGAGAGGATTCGGGGGTGGAGGTCTGGCTTAATGCCCCCCCATAAACAGGCCCTCCCAGAGGGCTACAGGGAGGCTTCAGGAGGGACCCAGGCAACAAGGGCTGGGAGCCTGGTCTGACTGGGGGTCTCTCGGCTCCTCCCAGCTACCCCTGCCGCCCCGGCTTCGAGGTGCTGAAAGACTTCACCCTGACGCTGCCCCCTGGCAAGATCGTGGCCCTCGTGGGCCAGTCTGGGGGAGGTAAGGGGAGCCCACCACCTTCTCCTCACCCTCTGACTCTTCTCTAGCAGCCACTCAGAGCAAGGCTGGGAGCAGTGAGCCCTGCACCCCCGGTGGGGTCCCTTCCTACACTGCCACAAGGGGCCTTCTTTCCTGGGACAATCCCCAGAATCCCTGGCCTCCCTCCCTCTCAACCCAATTCCCCAGGAAAGACCACCGTGGCTTCCCTGCTGGAGCGCTTCTACGACCCCACGGCAGGCGTGGTGATGCTGGACGGGCGGGACCTGCGCACCCTTGACCCCTCCTGGCTCCGGGGCCAGGTTGTCGGCTTCATCAGCCAGGTGCGGGGCCACATGGGCAGCCCTTGGCTCCCACTGCCCGTCCTCCCCTGGGCCCTGCCCTCTTAGTCCTCAGGTGCCTTTTCTTTTCTTTCCACCCTCATCATCCTTGCTGCTCTCAGGAGACCCCTGGCCTTCTTCACATGTCCTCAGCTGTTGTCTGGATGAGGCATCCCTGTCCTGGGAGCAGCCACAGCTCTGCCTGGTCTCCCAGAGCAGGGACGCTTTGTCCCCATTTACAACAGTCTACACAGATGGGGAATCCATGGGATTCTCGAAAATCCCATAGCATCCAGGTCTAGAGAAGCCCGTGGTGGAGTTGCTGAGCCTGCAGCTATTCTCCCTGTGCTTGAGGTGGCACTGCCCAGCGAGGGTCCACCCTTCCCTTCGAGGGCCGTGAATGAAGAGGGGCATGCCTGCTGTCCCGCCAGGGAGAGTGCCTGTGCAGAAGAAAGGCGCATGCAAGCTCCCAATTCCCAGCACCCTGCCGTGCCAGCTCCTCCCACTCCTGCTCCTGAGGAGGGTTCTGGGTCGTTGGTAGGAGGTCAACCTGTCCTTCCCTTTTGGGGTCCACTCTGCGTCCTCACTTCACCTCTGACTTTGAACATCTCATTCTTCAAGAGATCCTAATCTAATCCACCAAATGGAATGTCCCAATGTACATGGTGGCCCCTCAGGTTTCTGGGGCAAAGAGAATGTTTCTGTGGACTGTCTCCATAACCCCTCACCCACAGGAGCCCATCCTGTTTGGGACGACCATCATGGAAAACATCCGCTTTGGGAAGCTGGAAGCTTCCAATGAAGAGGTGTACGCAGCCGCCCGGGAAGCCAATGCTCACGAGTTCATCACCAACTTCCCCGAGGGCTACAACACCATCGTTGGTAGGTGCTCGGGTCTGCCGGGAACCAGGTGGTCAGGCATTGGGACACAGGATTCCGCAGGAGCAGTGAGCAGCCCAGCGGGACTGAGGGCAGCAGGGACAGCTGGGGAGAAAGACAGTTGTGTCAGGGAAGACCAGAACCACAGCCAAAGGGGACAGAGTTGTTCTGTGGGGACAGGGGAGTCCAGGCCAATGTGGTTTAGAACCAGCAGACCAAGCAGCCTGCAGAGACAGGACAGGCTCCAGGAGGAACTGGAGAATGCGACAGGGGGCATATGACAGGCCCCTGGCCAGGGACACAGTGATGCATGGTATTTGGAGTCTTCACTGAGTCTAAAAGGCCACCACTTCCCCAGACTGAACAGAAGAAATGGGGGTTGCCTCCTCTCCACCGTCCATCCCCCTCTGGCTCCTGTTTCCTTCCTGAGCTTTTTATCTCTAAAGTTGTTTCTCCTCATTAGATTCGGGGTGACTGGATGGGCCCCAGGAGAGGGCTCTGGTGGTTCTGAACTAGGAACACGCAGCCTGGCACTGCAGGGCGTGCACCTTGCAGCTTGATGTGTGGAGCTCCCAGGTCTTTTCCCAGCCTTCGGGGCCATGTTTCTCGGTCAGTGTCTTGGCTCTGTTGCACAGTGTGTCAGCGCTTCTCAAGATGCGGGGATACCTCGGCCAGGGTCTTGGCTCTGTTGCACAGTGTGTCAGCGCTTCTCAAGATGCGGGGATACCTCGGCCAGGGTCTTGGCTCTGTTGCACAGTGTGTCAGCGCTTCTCAAGATGCGGGGATACCT
>NW_016806449.1:162593-179481 GCF_001698545.2 Rhinopithecus bieti
TGTGTGGCCAGCCCAGCCATCGTGTTCTAAATAGCTCCTCCAGCCGTGTTCATATACTGTCCAGATGCCAGCTGTCCTCACTGGGTGCTCTCCCACATCTCTCTTGGATGGCACTTTCCTTGTGTCTCTGATCCTAGTACTTTCTGCTCATTTGGGCCTTCTTGGGGCTGCGTCCTTACTGACCTGTCACCCTGCTGTCACCTTGAGGTTCTTTTTGGCTCCCAGGCTGCCACTTGTGCTGTCCTCTGTGGGCTTCGAATCCCACTTCCCTGGAGTCACTGGACCCCAGAGCCCATGTTTGGGTGCTGGATGTTCCCCACAGCCACAGAGACCCGGGAGGCTGGGAAGGTGGCTTGGAGCTGCAGGCACAGCGCAGGGTGTGGGTCATCCTGGCCTGAGGCACTGCCATGGCTGGGGAGGGGCATTTGGCAACTCCCTTGGAGTGCACCAAGCCCTGCTGGCAGGTGTCACGCCACCCTCAGAGGCAGGAGGAGTGTGCACAGTGCGGGGTGGGGGGGTCAGAGGCAGGAGGAGGGTACACAGTGTGGGGTGGGGTGTCAGAGACAGGACTAGGGTGCACAATGCGGGGTGGAAGGTCAGAGGCAGGACAAGCGTGCACAGTGTGGGGTGGAGGGTCAGAGGCATGACGAGGGTGCACAGTGCTGAGAGGGGCACTTAGAGGATCTTGATGGGAGTTCAGGAAGGACCCTGTGCCCCTTTGTGGGCCACCCTCAAGTGCACAGCTTCAGGCTCCTGCTCTGCCCCTCCCTTCCCAGGTGAACGGGGCACTACCCTGTCTGGGGGCCAGAAGCAGCGCCTGGCCATTGCCCGAGCCCTTATCAAGCAGCCCACGGTGCTGATACTGGATGAAGCCACCAGCGCACTGGACGCAGAGTCTGAGCGGGTTGTGCAGGAGGCCCTGGACCGGGCCAGTGCAGGCCGCACGGTGCTGGTAATTGCCCACCGGCTCAGCACTGTCCGTGGGGCCCACTGCATCATCGTCATGGCTGATGGCCGTGTCTGGGAGGTTAGTCGTCCTGGGGGCATGGATCAGTGGGTTGAAGATGGCTTCATCACGAACAGTGGCACAATGCTGCAATGAGTTACACGAAGGTGTGGCCTGGCCCCAGGGCCTTCGGCTGTATTCTGGAAGCAGCATCCCATGTAGTCAGGAGTTCCTGCATTCAGCCAAGCCCTGGCCTCTGAGGCCCTCAGTTTCTTCCTGTGTCCCCTGGGATAGTATAGTTGCACCATCAGCTCCCAGGATCAAAAGGAAAAGTACTAGCCGTGTGCCTGTAATCCCAGCATTTTGGGAGGCCAAAGCAGAAGGATCTCTTGAGGCCATCCTGGGCAACATAGCGAGACCTGTCTCTACAAAATACCCAATAAAAAATTAGCTGGATGTGTTGGCATGCGCCTGTACTCCCAGCTACTCTGGAGGCTGAGGCAGGAGGATTACTTGACCCCAGAGGTTGAGGCTGCAGTGAACAATGATTGTGCAATTGCACTCCAGCCTGGCATCAGAATGAGGCCCTGTCTAAAAAAAACAAAAAGGAAACATATTCAGAAAGAGTATGGTGCTGTGAGGGAGGAACAGGGCTGGCTGCCCAGGGTATCAGTTACAGAAGAAGCAGCGCCAAGGAACCTGTGCAGGGAGTCAGAAGTAGGACCCCAGAGGCTCTGTGGCATTGGTTCACAGCCGCTCATTCCAGCCAAGGCTGAGGGGCTTGTGCAGGGAGATGGATCCTGAGTTGGAGCCTTGGGCTCTGTAAGCGGGACAGGGAATCATGTTTTTCCAAAATTCAGCTAAGTGGGGAAGTGGCAATAACTAATGCAGCATGCCAGTGGCGGTTCCTTTCAGATTGGGCATTGGTTTCAGAGTGTCCCCAGAAGGGACACTGGCCTAAGTGACCTTGGGCCCAATGGCTGATAGAGAGGCTTAGCCCTCCGAACGTTCTGAAGCCTGCACGCCTTGGAGCAACCATTCACCCCTCCCTCCCATCTTCCAGGCTGGCACCCATGAAGAGCTCCTGAAGAAAGGCGGGCTGTACGCCGAGCTCATCCGGAGGCAGGCCCTGGATGCCCCAAGGACGGTGACCCCACCGCCCAAAAAGCCAGAAGGCCCCAGGAGCCAGCAGCACAAGTCCTGAGAAGGGCCCCCTGAGGTGTGGTCGCTGCCAAGCATCAGTGCTAGGGCTGGGGCTCAGCCTGCAGGGAGCTTACTGGAGACTGAGCCCCCGGGAGGGCCAGCATGTGGAGAGCCACTGCGGCTGCTGCTGCTCACAATAAAGCCGGGGCCGAGCGGCTGGCAGGGGAGGCCAATGCCTCCCTCCCCTCCCTAGTCCTGCCGGCTGCCTCCATCCCACCAGAGTCTGCCAGAGTCATTGGGCTGCAATGGGCAGAGGCAGAGTTCCCCACTCTGTTCTCCCTTTGCCCAGACCCCTCCAGACCTCTCAGAGACGTTCTGGCCAGTCTCCCTGCCCCACCCAGCAGCCTCAAGTTGACCAGGCCTGTAGCTCCAGGGAGTTTTTAAAAATCAGGGTCTGGAAGTGGGCCTGGGAATTCAAACCTAAGGCTCTTCCCACACCCTTGCTAGGACCTCACTTCCCTAGACTGGGGACTGACTCCCTCTCCTGTGTCCCCACTGCCTCACTGGACCATGGGAGAAGGAGCCTATCAGCTGGCTCACCCCGGAACCCACAGTCCCCATCTTCCAAACAGCCTCCCTCCCTTCTCCCTGCACAGTGAACACAGTCCTGATTTCTAGATTTCACCTCCCCTCCCCACCCCCAAGGGACACAGGCCTCACAGGGCCCAACACTTGGGTCAGGGTAGGAGGGACAGGGCCACAGTGGCCAGTTCCCATCCTGGCTGTCTTCCACCGACCCTGCCCTGTGTGCCTGGAGTCTTTCACCCACTGAGATCGTGGACCAGCCTCCATCTACACCAGGAACACCCAGCTCTAAAGGAGATGGGAGGGGCTGGTGCCCACCTGAAGCTCTCAGCTTCCTGCCCACAATGCTGACAAGTACAGAACTAAATGGAGCAACTACCGCAGAATCCAGTACAGAATCGGTCCAGGAGGGCGCGGCTGTGGACAGGCCAGCCCCCCCCCCTGCCCCCGGCAAGTTCTGGGAGGTGCATCTTGAAAGGGGAAGGCAGACGTCCTGAGTGATGGGCGCCTGTGGCCCCGAGGCTATGGATGAGGGGGCTACGCTTCAGCTGGCTTCTGAGGGGCCTGGAAAGGCACAGAAGTAGGGCCTTGGCTGAACTGGCACCCAGCAGGACCTCGTGTCCCTGCACTGCTGCAGATGCACCAGCCCTCCCCACCTTGGTGCCACTGTCACTTCCTACTGGGATCCTTCCCCCCATCCAGTGACACCCAGGCTGTGGGACCACACGGGGCCCTGCTCCCCAGGGCAGGAGAAGAGGTGGTGCCTGTGGTGCACCTTCACAGCCAGCCAAGTGTTCTGGATTTATCCTGCGTAAAGAAGGATGGTACCCTCTTTCAGGGGTGTGGTGCAGTGCACTGATAGAGCAGCTGATGCTGCTGGGAGGCCATCCTGGAAGAGGCAGCAGTGGCTCAAGTTTGTGTGCAGGAGCCAGAGTGGGACTCACAGGCTCTTGTGGGTATGGTTTAGAACTAGATGGTACTTTGGGGACAAGCCATCCAAAAACCCCAGGCCCACATCCACCCTGATTTGATATCCCACTTTCTGACAGATCAGAGGCTATGTCTCTAGGCAGTGGAGGCCCAGGAGCAGAGCCTGGGGCTGGTTCACAGCTAAACCCCTCCCTAGGGCAGAGTAGGGCCTTAGCTTCTGGCGAGTCCACAAGCCTTGCCGGGGCCCTGCTTGTTGACCTGACCCCTCCCTCACCAGGCAACTAGCCAAGGCGATTCCTGCTTCACCCGCTCAGTCACCAGCCTCAAGCTGCCCAAGATGCCTCTGACACCAGATTTATATCTTCTGGATGGCTTCTCCAAATCCAGCCCTTTACCCGCCCCCTAGAGAAGCAGTGAAACCTCACAGCTAGTCCAGCTGGAAGAGCTATATTGCAAGAGCCGTGCCATCTTCCTAACCTCGCCTCGGCCTTAGCTCCACAGTGGAGAGTGGGAGCCTGGCTGTGCTTGATGGTGGATGCCTGTTTTGAGAGTGTGAGTGGGATCATCTACAGTACAATACTTGCAAAGCACAGCACTGTGGCTCTGGGGAACTGGTACGCCTGTGCTGTAACCACGGTACTCACTCAGTCCTTCCAAAATGTTTATTAATCAAGCACCTGTCATATGCCATTGAGCCCACCATGGGGAATGAGGACGGTCCCTTCCCCCATGAAGTTTGTGTCCTGTTGGGAGGACAGACAGGTGGCCCAGCAGTTGCAGCATGGTGTGTGCACACATTTGGTTGGTGGAACCATGTTTCTACCACTCATGGTCAAAAAAAGCCCACCAAAGTCAGCCTGGCGACCTCAGGTGCTTTTTTGGGCAAAGCTAGAACAGAAATAAATTTTAGTAAATTAATGGAGATGAGCCGGCTTTCCCACAGGTCTACAAGGAATGTCACCTCACTCCCAGATACGTGGGGGCAGATGACCATTTAGCCAAATGCAGAGTGTGACCCTGATGAGGACTGCCTGGCTCTCCTCCCCAGGTCCAGGGCTTCCTCCCAGAACCTCAGGTGTTCCTGGGCTGGCACCTGTGGCCCTGAGCTGGGCAACACCTCATCTCCAGGACCATGGATCAGCACAGTGTCCTCATCCCACTTCAGGTCAGCTGGCACTACCTTGCACTACGTAACACGGCCTTCTGGAGGTCTCTGCCTATCCTCTGGAAGCCTGCCCCCACCCCCAACCCATTAACTTCTCCCCTGGATCATTGGAAGCATCTTAGGTCAGATAATAAGCTGGCTCTGCCCTCTGCAGGCTCGCTGTCTCACACCATGGACACAGCGACTCTAGAAAAGCCCCATGCAAAGCAGGCCTGCTCCCACATTACTGGTGGAAGTGCACAATGGCATGACTCCTGTGGGGGAAATTCAGTGTCATCTATCAGGTTACCAACCCCGCGGTCTCTTGGCCCAGCAGTCGTCCTGGGAGTTCACATCTGTGTGATGATACAGCAACACTGTAATGGAAAGACTGGAGACCCCCAGTGCATCAGTGGGGCAGTCATTCAATAAACTGGTGTGTGCACATACTGGGTGGTATGCAGCCCTTTGGAAAAATGAAGGTTTTCCAGGTCCTGGATATAGCAGTGTAAAATGAGAAATCACAGAATACCCATGTTATACCCGGGAGGGTGGCAGGTGGGCATCCGTGGTACCCAGGACGGTGGCAGGTGGGGCACCCATGTTCTACGTGGGGTGGCAGGTGAGCCCATAACCATTGTAGAGGCCAACATTCTCAACAGGAGGGCCTAAGTGTGGGGAGGTAGGCTCTGACTCCCTAGGGAGAGAGGGACACTTAGGAAACAGACGGACCCTGGAAGTGGGACGTGAAGAGTGCCCTGGCCATCCAGTGTAGGCTGAGGTAGTGGGGGCACAGAAAGAAGAGATTCGCCAATGCCAACCTTCCAACCACTTCCCAGTTTGGCCAAGAGCCAGCTCTGGTCTTTGGGAAGGAACAGATGATCCTGGGTGAAGCTAGAGGGAAGGCCGGTGAGGCAAAAGGAGGGAGGAGCTAGGCCAGGGGTCAGCGACCGACCCTCGGGGCCGGTGTACAGGGGCTGCAACTCGGAGCCTAGGGGGCCTCCAAGACACCTCTAGGCTCAATTTACCCCTGGACTTCCCTCGAGCTCTCCCTGGGATCACTGTGATCTCCTCCTGGCAGCTCTCGTCTTGGACAGCCATGCCCCCCTCCATGCTGCACTAATGGCTCAGCCTGGGGCCCCAGGGACCTCCCCTACCCCCCCAGACTGCTCTGCCGGCCCCCTTTCCTCCCTCACTGCTGAAACCCAATCCTCTGCAGCAGCGCCAGCTCAGCACCACCTCAGCACCACTCCGCAGCCCCTGCCTGCCACGGTCAGCTGTGCCCCACCTGGTCTGCTGCGGAGTCCCCAGCCCAGCGTCTAGCCCAGTGGAGCCACCGCCTGTTCCTCAGGAAGGTTGAGTGGGACCTGACCGGCCAGGTTACCTCCTCCAATCCTGTCAGGCTAGTGCCTCCCTGCCTCCCAACCTTGGCTCTCTCCCACCCTCTCCTTTCTTCTCCTTGCCTGGCCCCCTGAATCCTATCTTAGCCCCCTCAGCCCCCTGACTGACCCTCTCTCGCTCCTTCCAAGCCTCTGTAGCTGGCCCCCCTCCTGGGTTCTGGCCATGAAGCCCACCTCAGGCCCAGAGGAGGCCCGGCGGCCGGCCTCGGACATCCGCGTGTTCGCCAGCAACTGCTCGATGCACGGGCTGGGCCATGTCTTCGGGCCAGGCAGCCTGAGCCTGCGCCGGGGTATGTGGGCAGCGGCCGTGGTCCTGTCAGTGGCCACCTTCCTCTACCAGGTGGCTGAGAGAGTGCGCTACTACAGGGAGTTCCACCACCAGACTGCCCTGGATGAACGAGAAAGCCACCGGCTCGTCTTCCCGGCTGTTACCCTGTGCAACATCAACCCGCTGCGCCGCTCGCGCCTAACGCCCAACGACCTGCACTGGGCTGGGTCTGCGCTGCTGGGCCTGGATCCCGCAGAGCACCCCGCCTTCCTGCGTGCCCTGGGCCGGTCCCCCGCGCCGCCCGGCTTCATGCCCAGTCCCACCTTTGACATGGCGCAACTCTATGCCCGTGCTGGGCACTCCCTGGACGACATGCTGCTGGACTGTCGCTTCCGTGGCGAACCTTGTGGGCCTGAGAACTTCACCACGGTGAGCTGACCTCCCTACCTGTCCTGCCAGGGACCCAGAGAGCCGAGCAGTCCCTGCCCAGCACCCACAATCCCCTGGCCAGTGTAGGCTCCCCCAAAGCCAGGAGACTTCTTCCTTCCTACCAGCCACGGACTCCCCACCCCCCAGTGCCACTCCGTGCAGCCCAGGAAGCTGTCCTCCTTGGGGCTGTCTCTGTTTCCCAGCCTGGGGGGAGCATGTGAGGCCACACTGACCCTGGCTGGCCCTAGGCCTGAGGTCTGGCCCATGGAGGCCCTGCTCCTGTGGCTGGAGGTCCTCCCTGGTGGGACCATTCTGGGGCAGAAGACCCCTGTCTCTGCCAGGAGGGGGTCTTGCTTTCCCTCTATCTTTTCAACATACTGCCAGCCCCGGAGGACAGCCACAGGGGCCCACTTTTCCCCCAGTCTCCAGAGAAACACGGAAAAACCTGTAGGATGTGCCCTGGGCTTTGGTGGGGACTGGCGAGGAGGAGGATTTGGGTTGATGGGCTCCCAAGAACGTCCTGCAACACGTGCCCACGTGGAGCATGGGGCTGGGGGCATTGAGATGTGGGCTTCAATGTTCAAAGAAGAGATGCCAACATACCATGAGGTGGGGAGAGGTCCCATGACCACGTGCTTGCCTGGGGGAGATGGCCATCACCCTGTCTGCCCGCCCCAGATCTTCACCCGGATGGGAAAGTGCTACACATTTAACTCTGGCGCCGATGGGGCAGAGCTGCTCACCACTACTAGGGGTGGCATGGGCAATGGGCTGGATATCATGCTGGACGTGCAGCAGGAGGAATATCTACCTGTGTGGAGGGACAATGGTAGGGAGCACACGAATTAGGCTGGGGGAGGGCATGGATGGGGTGCAAAAAGCTAGGGGAAGGAGAGGAGGAGAGGAGGTGTCAGGGTGTTCCCCCAGAACCTGTGAAAGGGGCTGGGCTGGCTCATCCCTGTCCTGGGGAGAGGAGGCTGCAGTGAGAGGTCTTGTCTGGTTGGGCAGGAGACCTGACCACAGGGTCTCAGGCCTCATAGGTCCCTCTCCGGCAGAGGAGACCCCCTTTGAGGTGGGGATCCGAGTGCAGATCCACAGCCAGGAGGAGCCGCCCATCATCGACCAGCTGGGCTTGGGGGTGTCCCCGGGCTACCAGACCTTTGTTTCTTGCCAGCAGCAGCAGGTACCCTCCCATGTGCCTCTACACCCACTATTCAAGCCCACACCACCACGGGCCCTAAACCCTCAGCTCCTCAGACCTGTCCAGGGGCCTCTCCCCAGCTGACCTCTCATGCTCTCTGGGAAGTCTCCTTAACCCTGTCCCCCCACAGCTGAGCTTCCTGCCACCACCTTGGGGCGACTGCAGTTCAGCATCTCTGAACCCCAACTATGAGCCAGAGCCCTCTGATCCCCTAGGCTCCCCCAGCCCCAGCCCTCCCTATACCCTAATGGGGTGTCGCCTGGCCTGCGAAACCCGCTACGTGGCTCGGAAGTGCGGCTGCCGAATGATGTACATGCCAGGTGAGGGGCTGGGGTCTTCGTCCCATGGTGGGCAGGGCCCAGAGAGGTGGTGCTGCTCCTGAAACCATCTCCCTGGCACCCGCAGGCGACACGCCAGTGTGCAGCCCCCAGCAGTACAAGAACTGTGCCCACCCGGCCATAGGTAAGGGCAAGCCTCCCCCACCTCCCGTCCGCCCCGCTCCGCCCAACTGGCGGCTGACGTGGCCCGGTGGCCCGCAGATGCCATGCTTCGCAAGGACTCGTGCGCCTGCCCCAACCCGTGCGCCAGCACGCGCTACGCCAAGGAGCTCTCCATGGTGCGGATCCCGAGCCGCGCCGCCGCGCGCTTCCTGGCCCGGAAGCTGAACCGCAGCGAGGCCTACATAGCGTGAGCTGCGCGGGGCGGGCGGGCTCCTCCGAGCCGGGGGCTCCCGACAGGGCGGAGCGGGGCAAGCTGGAGCTCTCGTGCACACAGCCCGGGCGGAGGCAGCCTCCGCAGCCTCACTGGCTCTGGGGCTCCGTGCTGGTTGCTTAACCTTTCTGCCCCCGGGGGATGCTGACGCCTCCTCCCAGGGATGTTTTTTTCCTTTCCTTTTTTAATCTTTACTTTTAAAAAATGGAGACGGCGGGGGATGGGGGGAGGGGGTCTCGCTATATTACCCAGGCTGGTCTCAAACTCCTGGCCTCAAGATCCTCCCTCCTCATCCTCCCAAAGTGCTGGGAGTACAGGTGTAAGCCACCGCACCCAGCCCCTCCCAGGGTTCTTGAAAGGGGTGGGAGAACCCACAGCTGCTTCTTGCCAGCAGTGGGTACCAGGTAGTGGCCAACACACATTTGAGGCCTTTCTTGTCCTCAGGGAGAATGTGCTGGCCCTGGACATCTTCTTCGAGGCCCTCAACTATGAGACCGTGGAACAGAAGAAGGCCTATGAGATGTCGGAGCTGCTTGGTGTGTGTGCAGGGCCCCCAGGGCTGGGGAGGTGTGGGCAGGCAGGTGGCTGTGAGTTGAAGGGTGACCCTGTCTCCACAGGCGACATTGGGGGCCAGATGGGGCTGTTCATCGGGGCCAGCCTGCTCACCATCCTCGAGATCCTAGACTACCTCTGTGAGGTGGGCCAGGGCCCCCACTGCAGGGGGTGGGAGGTGGGAATCAGGGCCCCTAGGATGAGGGGGAAGGCATACACTGGCCACCTCCCATCCTGCTTGCCTCCAGGTGTTCCGAGACAAGGTCCTGGGATATTTCTGGAACCGAAGGCACTCCCAAAGGCATTCCAGCACTAATCTGGTAACAGCCCCTCTTCTGGAGCCCCTGCCAGCTCCAAGGGTTCTAGGCCCCACCTCTGAAGCCTAGAACACCATCCCACCCCAGCTGAGGAGAAACAGGCAGGAGGGTGTGCAGTGACCTTGACTGGTCCCTGGGAGGAGGACCACTCCCCACCTCTGACCCTCTCCTCCTCCCACAGCTTCAGGAAGGGCTGGGCAGCCATCGAACCCAAGTTCCCCACCTCAGCCTGGGCCCCAGGTAACACATAGTGGCCCCCTAAAATCAAGGGAGGGCAGGGACAGGCGCAGGGCAGTGGGTGTGCTGGTTCCCACCCAGCACTCTGCTCTGTTCCGAAGACCTCCCACCCCTCCTTGTGCTGTCACCAAGACTCTCTCCGCCTCCCACCGCACCTGCTACCTTGTCACACGGCTCTAGGCCTGCTGTTTGTGTCCTCGGAGCCCCACCCTGACATCCTGGACATGCCTAGCCTGCACGTAGCTTTTCCATCTTCACCCCAAATAAAGTCCTAATGCATCAGCCTCAGGTGTTTCTCTTACAGGGCAGAGACTAGCCAAGCCAAGGTCAGCCCAACTCAGGCATTGGAAGTCCTCTGCCAGCCATCATTCAGCTGGAGGTGGCTTCTGAAATGTGGAGCTGGGCCCGTGAACCCCCATGAATCTCTAGGGAAGAATGGTAGCAAGAGGTTATCAGTCATTTGCAGCTCAGTGTGAGTGAGTTTAGCCGACTGACATCTTAGAGAAAAGGGAGGACAGGTATCTTCCAAGCCCACGCTTAGGGGTGAGCGCAGAATCACAGTCAGCAATAAAGGTATAACTGGAAGAAAGCTCTGCCCAGAGCCCAGCAAGAAGAGGCAGGGAGAAGACTGGGGGTGACTCCACTTTCAAGAACACCTGTATCCTGCCTTATATCCTGACTCCTTTCCCACATTTGGGACCAAGTGTGGCACACAGCCTGTCTCCATACCAACAAGTTCTGTCTCCCCAGCCTCCCCACAAGAGCTAAAGGCCTAAGGCTTGAGACGGTGGGGGTGGGGGTGGGGGGAGCTCTCCCTTCCCCTTCCTGCCAGTAAGGACATACCAGGCCCCAGCCATAGGCCCAACTTCCCTCTCTTTCACTGTACCCCAAACATTGGGAAACTGATAAACAGGGAGTGGGAAGGGGTATTCCTGATGGAACTCTCCTGTGTCAGCCTGCAGGCCTCGGTATGGGGGGATGATGAGGGGAGGGACAAGAGGATCCACCTGAGATACGGAGAACCACAAGGAGAGGCCCACCCCACCCACTTGTAGACACTGGCCCCTCACTCCAAGGGACAATGTCAGGCCCTCCTGGGCAGAGGGAGGGAAGGTGGGAGGAAGGGGTATGCAGTGACAGTGCTGCCCTGCCCCAGGGATGAGGGGTGAGGGTCATGGCCTCTTAAAGTAGAAGAGCAAGGTGCTGTCTTTGAGCCAGAAGCAGGGTTGCGGCCAGCAGTAACAGAGCAGAGACCCCTCCAGCTCATGGCCCCTGTAGAGCCACTTGACCACCACATCAGTCAGACTGTGGGAAAGGAGCCAATTTATGAAATTAAATAAAGTCCACAAAGGGAGTGAGAAACTTAGGCTCAGGCACCCCACCCCAGCTGGGCCCAGCACAGCTGGAGCACAGTGCACGGGGCACCCCCACCATCTTGCCCCTCCCAAGAGGGGGCTTAAATAGGCCAGGCCCCAGCCTGGAGGCCGGGGATCCTGGGGCCTAGGGCGGACAGAAGTCGGAGAAGTAGGGGTGCTGCAGGGCCTCTTCTGCTGAGATACGCTGGACAGGGTTACACTTCAGAAGGTTCTGGAGATGGGGGAAAGGAGGCGGCAGTTCAGGACAGGTCGCTGCCCAGAGCCCTGCCTTCCTGTAGTCTCCTCTGGGCAAGTGTCCTGACCCACCCTCTACCCCAAGTCACCTACCTGCAGCAGGTCCCTCCCCGTGGCATTGAGTTTGGGCACGACGTTCACCAGGGATGTTGTGGCCGGGTACATCGGGTAGGGCTGTGGAGAGGCAGGGAGGGTCAGACTAGAGGTAGGGGGAGGGGGGTGGAGGCTGCTAGGAATGTGAAACAAGAGTGACCCTGATGAACCATGACCCCTCAATTCCCCATCACACCTTATAGTCTGGCAGCTTGGTCATAGAGGGCCACTGCTCCTCGGTGGGCGTCCCCAGCAGCGTGTCCACGGAGTTAAGGATCACTTGGGAAAGGGCCACAGCTGCATCTTCAGGGGCAGGGGGAGGGCCTCTTCCCCTCCCGGGAGGATTCCTCATACCCACCACCTACTTCTCTCACCCTCTCTTCACCCTCTGGCTTGAGCTTGACAGAAGCAACCCCGGGCACATCACTCGCACATCCAACCACGTTTCCCATGACAATCACTAACTAGTCTAACCCACATGCTGCTGTCCTAGTCCTAATGAACTGGTCCTTGCCCCACTCCCACAAAATGTGTCCTGCTGTCTTTGGCTCCTTCATCCTGGCATCTATCTCTCACCTGGAGGGACACCCTCTTGGCTTCGCCCCCCAGGGCACACTGCCTGTCTCCAAGCCATACCTTCTCCAGTGTGCATCTGCACTGTGACAATCAGGGTGTCCAGCACCTCTGCTGTCTCCCCTTGCCCTCAGGAGAATCCCTACAGACCCCATCACCCCACCCCACACCATCACTGCCCTCACCCACTGCGCTCAAAACTCCATGGGCTCTCCCCTCCCAGAGGGCTCAAGGCAGAGGAAAACAAGGATATCGGAAGATCCTCTTCAACTGGTCATCAACATCATTGCCAGGAAAAAGAGGCCGCCCAGCATTGGCCAGCTCTGGGGGACAGACAGGGAGCTAAGACGTGACATGTGAAGGACCCCTCACTCTGAGGTACCCCCTGACCTTCCAGCCCCAGTCCCAGGGCCTCCCTCCCTTCCCCTAGAGGGAACCCTCCAGACCCTATTTGTCAACCCAAATGGGAAAGAAGGTGCCTCTGCAGTGCCCCAGCATGTCACCTGCAAAGATGCAGCCGGCTGACCACATGTCGATGGATGTGGAGTACAGCTTGGCCCCAAAGAGGACATCCGGTGGGCGGTACCACAGTGTGACCACCTGGAGGAGACCGCCCCCCGACGGGGGACTCCCACTTAGAGGGCTGGGGAGGAGGTTTGAGGAGGAGGCTCAGAGAGGAGAGGAAAATAGTGTTTTGGGTCCTGGGGTTGGAGCTGAGGGACTCCCTCCCCCAATCCCATATCCCATCTCCTAGCTCACCTCAGCTGAGTAACAGCGGACAGGGATCCCAAAGGCTCGAGCCAGGCCGAAATCAGCCAATTTCAGCTCCCCATTCTGAGGGGAATGGGAAGGGGACATGGAGAAGGGCCTTTAAGCAGCCTTGGGACAGCACAGACTCCATCCTCCCAGTCCTCTTCCCTCCGTGCTCCCCATGCCCTGGCCCCAGGTTTCCCACTCCCCACCTTCTTCCCAAGAAGTACCCTGTTTATTAGCAGGTTCTGGGGCTTCAGGTCCCTGTGTAGCACATTGCGGCTATGACAGAATCCCAGGCCTTTCAGTAGCTGGAAGAGGAATGACTGGGAGGAGAGCAGGCAGAAGGGAGTCAGACGCCCTGAACATGCAACTGTGCCCAGCAACGGGTTGGCTCCTCTCCTCACCCTGTGCTTCACTCCACCCCACCCACCTTTCAGCACTTGGTTCAGAGTGACACCATTCATTCGCCATCCAGAACCTGCTTTATACTGTACTAGACATTAGAAGGACAAGAGTGAAGAAACTGGCCCTGGTCCCCATCTTCCTGGACCATATAGCCTAATGGGCCTTGCCAGGTAGATCCTAGATCCCACCTAGATCCTAGCCCATGCTGATCTTCCCTTCCTGGCCGCATCTGAGTATGCACACGATACTACAGCACATAAATATCGTGTTGTAGTATCATTCAGGACTGGCTCCCCTGGAACCTGGACCAAGGCATTTGGTCTTGGGCCTAGAAGAGCACCTGGCACACAGTGAAGCATTCAGTAAGTATGTATTGAATGAATTAGTGTATCTCCTTGAACCTCATTTTCTCATCTCTGAGTGTAAATACTATCACTGACGTCAGAGTGCCACTGTGCGGGTCAAAGACGACCACGTGAAAATGTTCGCTAAGACTGGAGGCTCCTAGAGGGCAGAAACAGGGTTTTCTCATTCTCTGACACCCCAGAGCGTCCCTGTTCAGGGCCCAAAGTTAGAGCCCAAGGAGTGCTTACACTGAATGCAGACTCCGACCCCAGCCTGAGGGGTCCCCCAACACCACTCTCCTCACCTTTACAATCTCAGGATCAAGGTCACCATTGCAACTGTCAAAATACTTCTTCAGGTCCTGAAAAGGGATATGAGTGGAGGAATGGGACAGAGTTTAACCTCAGTCTGGGCCCCTATACCTTCCCAAGGCTACTGTCCCCCAAACTCCGCCTTTCACCTGGTCACAGAATTCAAAAACCAAAGTCAGCTTCTTGTCGCTGTGCAGGACATCATGAAGCCTAGGGCAAAAGAAGGGCTCAGCCAGGCAGGTCCACCTGACAGACGTCCAGTGTCAGCCCCGCCTCCCCCAAGGGGCCACACAGGCAAGGAGCACCCGCCTCCCGCACACCTGACGATGTTCTTGTGCTTCAGCTCCTTGAGTAGGCAGATCTCCCGGAGGGCAGAACTCGGCACACCCTGCATATGTGAGGGGGCCGGGTGGGCAGCAGTCAGATCCCACCCAGCCCAGGCCCTCGAACCCCCTCTCCAGGCCCTATCCCAGTCCCCAGTCCTACCTCATCATCGTCATCCAGCCTCACCCGTTTCAGAGCCACGATCTCATGAGTCTCCCGGTTTTTGGCCTTGAACACTGTTCCGTAGGTGCCTAGGGGAAGGAGGTCAGGGGTCAGGGGGAGGATGCGGCACTCTTCCCTAAGCCAGGAAATGCCTCCCGGGAGCTGAAGGCAGCGTCTGAATATGCAAAGAAAGGGATTCAGGGTGAAGTTAGGTGGGTGAGCTTTGTGAGTGAGGATGTGGCAGGTGAGGAGGGAGGAGAAGGTACCCGCGGAGGCTCCAGGGGCTCGGCAGGAGGGGCGAGTGCGGCTGCCAGGGCAAGGATGTCTAAAATGAAGGCGGTGCTCCGGAAGGGTCTGGAAATGGTGAGAAGGGGCCTGGGAGAGGACTGAGGGGCTGCAGAAATATTGAGGTTGGAGGTCTGCAGCAAGAACCGAGGCTGGGGTTCGGGGTGAGGTTGTCCAAGTGGTGCTGAGGCTGGGGTGAGAAATTCAGGAAGTGTCGCGGTTGGGAGGTCGGGTCTACTGGGAACGCTAAGGTTGGAGTGAGAGCCTGCGGGAAATGCTAACACGGGGAAGACTGGTGTCTGCACGGAGTGCTGAGCTCGGGGGCCAGGGCTGCAGCCGCTGCTGAGGTCGGAGCCTGTAGGTATTGCTGACGGTAAGGGAGCCAGGGCTGCAAGGAATGCCGAAGGATCTGCAGAGAAGCTCTTGCAGGAACATCTCGAGATTCCATTACCTTCCCCAATCTTTTCCAGTTTCTCGTATTTCTGCATCGCGGCAGCCGCGGGGACCCCTGCGGGCCCTCGGTTTTAAGACTCTGGCCCCGGCGTTGCAGAGGAGGCGGCACCCGAGCCTCCAGCCCCGCCCCGCCTGCCCGCGCAGTACCTTCTGGGGCTTGTAGTCCTAAGACGACAAGGTCTCCCCGCAGTGCCCGAGACCGAGGACAAGAAGACTACAACCCCCAGCCGTCTGCGCTCACGCTCTCTGCAGCACTCGACTCCAGGGCTCCGGTTCCACCGCGGAGGCAAACCCTGGACTTCAAGTCCCAGGGAGCAACGCGTGTCCGTTTTCCGGGCGCCCCGCCGCGGCGCCGCGGTTCCCAGTGTGCCCCGCTGTTGTTATTCCTTTTATATGCTCCCTGCCTTCTTGAAAAGGGCCGCTCCGGGACTACGCGTTCCAGAATGCAGCGGGGATGGGGGCGGAGCGCTCTCGGTTAGGGGTTTGGGGTTTGGCGGCCTAGATCCCGAGCCTTGGCGGCCCAGCTCTGACCTGGTTGGTGGCATTGAGTTCCCAACGGCCTCTTGACGACCTCAGCACGGGTTTCCTCCACCTCTCCCTCAAGCCACCTAGTGACCCCAGGATTGACTGGGGAATGCATGTGAGCGATGATGACCTCACAGGGAACAGCTGACCGCAGGGCTGGGAAGACAACAGCTGTGCCCCTTTGAGGCTGGATTTTAGTGGAGGGACATACGCCAAAGACCCCTCTCTCGGCTGGGCCCCATTTGTTGTCTCGGAGCCCACCCGACTCCAGCCGCTGAACTCTGACATGCTGAGGAAAGCTGGGTGGAGCCCTGGGGGTCCCCCCAGACCCCAGTCTCCGGAACAGGGCCCACTGGAGTCAGCCAGGGTGTGGCCGGCAGGTTGGTTAACCCACTCCACAGACAAGACCACAGACCGATGCTCAACTTGCAGCAGCCTCTACCTCATCCCTTAAAGGAGTTGATTATAGATTCCCTTGCGCTGCCTCTCTAATTGTCTCATGATTGCATTCTTGAGGGCTACGGACCGAGGGAAAAGGATCCCAAACAACACTCCTCAGCACCGGAACCAGAGTTACTGCCAAACACGTGTTAATTAACTCGTTTCTATCTGAATGCTTTTGCATACACAAGAGAAAACAAGCGAAAAGTGCATTCCTTATCTGGAAGACTTTGTGATTTCGTTGGGCAAACAAGAACTACACACAGGTCTTGAATGATAAGTGATGACTATAACTAGGGTTCGATTCAGTGTGGAGGTTCCATTCAAGAGGAAGGAGGCCACCATAGCGAATCTCTGTCCTTCTCGGGAAGTGGGGAGCCCCTAACAAGTTGCCCTCTCCCAGATCAGCTCAGGGTACTGGGCAGCCAGCCTCCAGCCGCTGTCACCCTTCTCACCTGCTCGCCACCCGTCCCTCAGGGGCTTTCTTGGAGGCACGGGGGTTATGGGGGGGGCCGCAAGAGAATCTCAAACCCGATACGTTTATGTTTCGACTTCTCCGAATTTTCTTGTGCCTGCGTTTTACTGCCTGGGATCCGTAGCGTGAGGAGGGCTCCTTTCCACCCAGAGGTGCCGTAATGGAGCCAAGAGACGGCATCCTCGGGGCGCCCAAGCCCGGAGTGGGGAAGCTTGGGGCAGAGGGACGGCGGGGGCGGCCCCTGGTGCCGGGCTGTGCCTGGAAGCGCGC
>NW_016806449.1:179913-207047 GCF_001698545.2 Rhinopithecus bieti
AGGGGGAAGGAGGGGGGGAACTCGGGACTCGAGCAGGGAGGGAGTGGAAGTGGAGGAAAGGGCGGAGACTGGGGCGCGGGGAACCGCGGTCTTCGGGAGAAGGATGAGGGGGCGGATGGAGTGCTGGTCGGAGGCGGGCATTCCGGGGTCCCTTTCTCAGAGTTCCCTAAAGCCATGGTGCCGCGCCCCCTGCCACCAGGAGTGGGTAGTCTCCCTGAGGAGCCTCCGGCCCTCCCACTCCCCGCTGGCTCCAGACCACCCCTCCCCTCCGGCCACCCCGCATAGTCCTTCAGTCCCGTCCGGGGCGCCCAGACTGGGGGTTGCCCGGGGCCTCCCCATCCCCAGTCTCCGGGTTGGGAGGCGAAGCCAGGAAAGGCACGGGTGGCGGCTAAGGTCGGGATAAGGGGTCAGGCAGAAGAGGGAGCAGCTGGGTGGGGATGGGAAAGACGAGCCCGGAGAGTTAGACCTGACTCCCGGAGTCGGTTTGTCTAGGCGGGGAGTCCTGTGCTGGGTGTGAGAGACGGCACTGCCTGAAATCCAGGGTCTACTTTATCCCGCTTCGTTTTCCCCGCCAGTCCCACATGGAAGAGCTGTGGAATTTACGAGTTCACTTGGGGGGTGGTTAATGCCCAAGTGGGGGTCCGAGATGCTAATCCTTTGGGCAAGGGGAGAGATGCTAATCCTCTGGGCCGGTCGGGGCTGGTCCCAGGAATGTGCCCCTACCCGGATTATCGGCACCGATGCTCTGGACAGAAGCTGCTTTGTGTTCTGGGACAGCGGGGGAGGGGGTGCAGAAGAGTGTGGAGGAGCGCGTTGAGGGCACAGCCTGAGGTGGGAGTGGGCGCCTGCAGGTGCTCAGGGCGGACTCTTCCCACACCCTTCCCAGACTGGGTGCCCTCACTCTCACCCACACCGCCCGCCCTGGCTGAAGGCCTGCTGAGGGGGAGGGGAAGAGCGTGGTTAGCCGAATTGGAGTGCTTGCCAAGAATGTGTTGCCAGGCTCCCCATCCTGGGTGAGACCCCCCCCGACCTATATTGTTTGACCCTACACTGACTTGTCTTACTCCTGAGTCAGGCACCCCCAGTCCCCAGCAACACACTGGCAGCATCGGTACCGTCACTTTTTGCCAGTCTTGGGTGTCCCCTGTGCTGACCCACTAGGAATAGGGCCCCTATTTGCAGGGATTGGGCTCCCTCCTGCAGCTCCTTCTCTGCCCCCACCACACAGTGTCCTCCCCAGACTCCCTACAGTCACAGTCAGGAGGGTGGCAGCGCTGCCACTCAGATTTTCCTGGCTCCAGGCTCTGGAGGGGCGGGATCCAGACCGTCCCTCAGAGGCAGAACCTCAAGGTTGCGGTGCCCACCCCCTCCCAGCCCATCACATGCCCCTCCCCCATTATAAAGCTCTGCCCAGCCCATGCCCACCTTCTGTGCCTTCCTCCCTCCCACTGAGTGAGTGGAGTTGAGCTCCTGCCCTCCACCCAGCCAGCCTGCTTCCCTCCTGCCAGCCCCCACGGACCTGGGGGAGGGAAGACTGCTGCCGGCCTGCACTGGGGAGGGGCGCCCCTCCCTGCGGGGGCATCTTGGGCTCTCTCCAGAGTTCTTCCTCTAGTCTGCTTCCTGTCTCGGCAGTCCGGCCCCGGCTTCACGGGGTGTCTCACCCTCCCCACCACACCCTCTCTGGTTTCAGGCCCACCTCTGGTGGGTGCCCTGACCCTGTGAGGCTCTCTTGTCTGCCTGAGCCTTCACTCCCCTCCTTCCCCGGCTCATTATCGCTCCCTCCCTCATCTCTGTTGCTTTCTCTCCGGGCCTGGGCCTTGACTCCTTTCTCCCTCATTTTTCTTGCGGCCTCTCCCACCTTCTCTCTCCTCCCTCTACTCAGTCTCTCGGCCTTTTTTGGCCCCACTCGCCTCAGTCCTCTCCTGTCTCCTTGTTCTTCTCTTTTCTTCCTATAAATAACTCTCTGTGCTGTGGCTGCCGCTAAGGGCCACTCTGAGGCCCTTCATAGTCCAGGAGGATCCCTAGCAGCGCAGCCTGCGTGTGGTGGCTCCTGCCCTCCCAGGGCTCTCGATGGTGATCCGGCCTCTCCCCCATCCAGGTTATGCCTCCGCCTTGTTGCCCTGAAAGCCGCAGCGACAGCGAAAAGGGCTAAGATTCGGCCATGAGCAGCGCCCCCCGGTGCCCCGCCAAGGGCGCAGATTCTTTCCGCACGGTGAGTTTGGCCCCCAGGTCGCCAGCCCGACCTTCCCTCCCTGGCAGCCTTGTGTGCTCCGGCCGAGGGTCCTCACCAACCAGGGGTGTGAGCGTGTGTGAGTGTGCAGACCGGGAGGACGATGCCATCCCTACCCTGACCTTGCATGATGGTCGTGTGGGGGAATGGGTAGTGGGGGTATCAAACATCTTCCAGTCCTGGGGAGGGAGTTGAGGCTGTTACCTGAAGACCTAGGTAGCTTAGCCTCAGCGGTTGAGGAACTTTGAGAACCCTGGGTCTCACCCAGCAACCCGTCTCAGAGCCGGCCGGCCTTAGAGGCCCAGGTCAAGTCTGCACGCGGGCGAGGGTTCTGGGCGGAGCTCGCCTGCCGCGCCTGGCCACGCCCCCTGCCCACGTGCCACCCAGGCCCGCCCCTCGCTGCCCCCACGTGGCCACCGCTCCACTTGGCCCCCTCTGGATTTTCCTAAGGAGTCTAATGATTAACCCCGTGCCACAATCAGCTCCGCTATTGGTCACTCTGGCCCAGAAGGGCACGTGACTGGGAAGGGGCGCAGGCTGGTCCCCTCCCCCTCCTTCTCAGGTTCACCCCTGCCGGCCATGGACTTCCTCCTGCGGCCTCAGGTGCGAGGGGTCTGCTACCCTCTCTCCCCATGGGGGCAAGCTCTCTGCGCCTCTCCCCGCCCCCTCGTCCCACGGGGCTGCTTCTGGTGGGAGTGGGGCTGGGCGATGGGGGAGCCAGGAGATGGTCAGGAGCCTTACGTACAGAGGGAAGAAGCCAGCCCCCTGGCCCGCTCACCTCTTATCCGGCGTTCTGCCAGTCCCAGCTGCTCCAGTCCCCACCTCGCACCTAAGACCCGCCCTTCGCCCCAGCCCTCCTCCCCGCGCTCTTCCTTATTCTCGCTGCTGGCACCGCCATGGAGGGGTCTGCATACCCCCGCCCTTGGAGATCCCGATGCCCTTCAGGTCCAGAAGCTCTTGAGCAAATATTTGGCGGCGCCTGGAGCTAAGACCGTGGGTGGGTGGGGGGCTGGACCAAGGCTGCCTGGCCAGGCGGCTGCCACTTAGCTGTGCTGAGCTCTTGCAAGCGCCGCATTCCCTGCCGGCTGTGCCGGCCGCTGCTCCGCGCCCGCAGGATGACTCAGGTGGGGCTGTGGGGTGGGGTGAGGGGTGGGGCTAGGGAGCTGGCCCAGGGCTCGGGCTGGGGACCTGGGGCTAGGGGAGCTCTCCTGGGGCTGAAGGACATCCATTCCTGTCCCTGCGGGGCTAGTTTTTTTGACTCAGACGGGTTCTGGGGCGGTCAGCTTGGGCGCCTCCAGAAGTTACTTTTTGGGCTCAGTAGTTGTCCTCAGGCCAATGGGAGTTTCTTCACTATCTGTCATGTGAACTTCCCGGTTCACACGCCCTCCCTCCAGGCTGCAGACGGGCTGGACACACGGGATTTCTTCCACCTGCCCTGAACTGACTGCACAGCCAAGGGGGCTGGGCTGGGATGAGGGTAGTTCAGAACCCAGGGTACAGCTGCTGGGGGAACTGGGTCTCTGCATCTGAGGGGCAGACTGCTGGGGGGACACTGGGTCCCTGTGTTTGAAGGGATGTGTACTGGTAGGGGGACTGGCTTCCTGCATTTGACGGGGCAGACTGCTTGGGAGGACTGGGTCCCTAGATTTGTTTCCTTTTTTGTTTTTTTGAGACGGAGTCTCACTCTGTCACCCAGGCTGGAGTGCAGTGGCACGTTCTTGGCTCACTGCAACCTCCGCCTCCCGGGTTCAGGTGATTCTCCTGCCTCAGCCTCCTGAGTAGCTGGGATTACAGGTGCCTGCCACCGCCTGGCTAATTTTTGTGTTTTTAGTAGAGATGGGGTTTCACCATGTTGGTCAGGCTGGTCTTGAACTCCTGACCTCCAGCAATCCACCCACCTCAGCCTCCCAAAGTGCTGGGATTACAGGCGTGAGCCACTGTGCCTGGCCTGGGTCCCTATATTTAAGGGACAGCTGCTGGGGGGATATTGAGTCACCAGCATTAGAGGAGATAGCTGCTGAGGGGAGGGGTGCTGGGTCTCTGGCACTGGGAAGGGTGAGGTTTTGGGGTACAATTCCCAGTGAGCCCTGTGTGTTTTTTCTCTATGCCTTCTTCCACACAGCCAGAGCCAGAGAGCTTGGGCCCTGGGACACCTGGGTTCCCTGAGCAGGAGGAAGACGAACTTCACCGCACCCTGGGCGTGGAGCGGTTTGAGGAGATCCTACATGAGGCCGCGTCTCGCGGAGGGGAGGAGCCAGGCCGCAGCTATGGGGAGGAAGACTTTGAGTGTGAGGGGGCAGACAGGGAAGGGGGAGGCAGGGATATCAGGTTTGACTCTTCAGTAAAGAAGGGGCTGGGGTCCTAATGGGAGGAATGAGGCCGGGGGGGCAGGATGGCAGGGGAGGGGACGCTGTGCCTGCCGCAGCCAAGTCCCCCTCCTCCCTGCAGACCACCGCCAGTCCTCCCACCACATCCATCACCCACTGTCCACCCACCTGCCTCCGGATGCACGCCGCCGCAAGACACCCCAGGGCCCGGGACGGAAGCCTCGAAGGCGCCCAGGAGCCTCCCCGACTGGAGAAACCCCCACCATTGAGGAGGGGGAGGAAGATGAGGATGAGGCCAGCGAGGCTGAGGGGGCCCGGCCGGTCACGCAGCCATCCCCTGCCTCCACACCCTCCTCGGTGCAGGTGCGCTGGGCGCGGGCTCCTAGGGGATGTTGACAGGGCCCTGTCCTGGTCACTCCTGCCCACATGGGTCCTTGTTACAGTTCTTTCTCCAAGAGGATGACAGTGCTGACCGGAAGGCAGAGAGGACCAGTCCATCTTCCCCTGCACCACTGCCCCACCAGGAGGCAACTCCTCGGGCCTCCAAAGGGGCCCAGGCTGGGTAAGTATACCCCAATCAACAGTGTCCCCAACAGACACTTCCCCTGCTAGAGATGATGCTAGAACAAAGCATGAGCCTTGGAATCACCAGGCCAGGGTTCAAATCCCAGCCCTGCCCTCACTGGCTGGGCAAGTAACTTAATTAAGCTCTCCAAGCCCCAGGTTCCTTATCGGAAACCAAGCATAATAGAACCTTTCTCACTGGGTGGCTGTAGGGATTAAGGGTGGTGTGAATTAAAGTTCTAAGTATGGTTTAGCCTGGCAAAGAACATGTGCTGCCTAAGCTGCCTCCCACCCCTGCCCATCTCCCACCCCTCCCTGTCTCCCACCCCTGCCTGTGGTGTAGCGGGAGCAGTAGCCAGTACTGGCTCAGGTACTGGACTGGTGACCTCCCAGCACTTGCTGGAGGCCCCAGGGTTCAAGAGGCAAAGGAGACCCCCCTCTCCTTGGAGCACTGCCAACACACGCTGGTTGGAAACCAAATGTTACCATGTGAGATGGCATCAGCATATTGTCACTGCACCCAGTGGCTGGTTCAGGGAAAGTGTCAGTACCAGTGGATGATTGGCATTTGGGGGAAGGCTTCCTGGAGAAAATGACTTTGAACTAGGTCTCAAGGTCACTACAATCACAGACCAGTTGTTTTCTGGGTGCCAGGCAGCGTGAAGGGCTGCGGGAAGTGAAGGGCATGTTGTCCTCTCTGGGAGCGCATAACCTGCTGGGACTGTGGCACAGTTGCGGGCGGCGGGTTACAGCGGCCTTGGGGCGCCAGGATGGCCAGGAGAAGGCTGGGGCTTCCGAGAAAGCCTGGCAGCAGGAAAGGGTCGAATTTGTGGGCTAGGGCACGTGGGGGCTAGGAAAGCCTGGTCATGAGAGGGGATGCGAGCTTTGAGCTCTGGGGGATCTTGATGTTGAGAGAGACGGGTAGGACCACGTGGCAGGGCCCTGGCCACCCAGTGTGGCAGAGAGAAGGGAGAGAGCAGAAGCTGGCGTCTGTGAAGGCTGAGGCTCACCCCTCCTCCCAGGGCAGGAAGCTGTCTGCCATCTCCAAGGCCAAGTGCCACGGACTTTATTCCTCTTGATTAAACATAGGCCCCTGTGAACCTCTGAGTCCCATGGCTAGGGGTGTGCCGGGGGTGAGGGGCAGGGGGATGAATGCTGACTGTCAGGAAGCAGCGTCCTGAGCTCCTTTTCTGCGCCAGGCCCTGCACTGGGACTTTTCCACAATCTCACCCCTCATGGCACTGCCAGAGTCTGGCCTCAGTCCTGGGTGCTGAGGAGCAGTTGACATTCGCAGTGGACATTCAGAGGGGCCTTGGGGTGATCGTTTGGGGCTGCACAGCTAGAAAAAGGTGGAGCTGGGGCTCGGATGCTGGGAGTCTGCATCCAGAATCCTCCCCCTCCCCATACCTGTGCCTCCCGGGAGTGGGAGCTAGGAGGGCCCAGAGTCCGATGTGGTCCCCTCCCTGGCTACCCCCTGTGTGGGTGCTGAGCGTGAGGGAGGAGGCTGGCTTTCTCGGGCTCACGGCCATTCTGTCTG
The DNA here is from genome assembly GCF_001698545.2 of Rhinopithecus bieti. Taxonomy (NCBI): domain Eukaryota; kingdom Metazoa; phylum Chordata; class Mammalia; order Primates; family Cercopithecidae; genus Rhinopithecus; species Rhinopithecus bieti. The sequence goes on from NW_016806449.1 coordinate 186,572, forward strand.
CCTAGAACCCAGGTGGAGGAGGCGGTGGCGGTGGCCAGTGGCACCGCAGGGGGTGACGACGGGGGTGCCTCGGGGCGCCCCCTGCCCAAAGCCCAGCCTGGGCACCGCAGCTACAACCTTCAGGAGAGGAGGCGCATCGGGAGCATGACCGGGGCTGAGCAGGCACTGCTGCCTCGGGTCCCCACGGATGAGAGTGAGGCCCAGACGCTGGCCACAGCTGACCTAGACCTCATGAAGAGTGAGTGCTGGGCCTGGGCCAAGCCTGGCACTGGTGGGCGAAGGAGTGAGAGAAAGGGGGAGCCCAACCTTGGTCCTCTGCCCCCACAGGTCACCGGTTTGAGGACGTTCCTGGGGTGCGGCGGCACTTGGTGCGGAAGAATGCCAAAGGTTCCACACAGAGTGGCCGAGAAGGGCGGGAGCCTGGCCCCACACCTCGGGCCCGACCCCGGGCCCCCCACAAGCCCCATGAGGTACCATGCTCTGCTTCGTGGTCTTCCATTAACTTCCCATCCAGCTTCCCCCCACGACCCTGCCCTACCTCTCCGACCAGCTGTAATCTCAAGCCTCAGGATTGCAACCTTTGTTTTGTTGTTGTTGTTTGAGAAAGTCTCGCTCTGTCACCCAGGCTGGAGTACAGTGGCGCGATCTCAACTCACTGCAACCTCTGCCTCCTGGGTTCAAGCGATTCTCCTGCCTCAGCCTCCAGAGTAGCTGGAATTACAGGCACCTGCTACACCCAGCTGATTTTTGTATTTTTAGTGGAGACGGGGTTTCACCATGTTGGCCAGGCGGGTCTCCAACTCCTGGCCTCAAGGGATCCGCCTGCCTTGGCCTCCCAAAGTGCTGGGATTACAAGCGTGAGCCACCACACCGGGCCCAGGGATGCCACCTTTCGTTGTGAAGGTTGTACACTGCACAAGAGTGCAGTGTACACGTCTTAGAGCTTATTGACTTGGGCACTGTGATTATGCTCCCCATGGTGGATGTCGTTGATTTGAGTATTGTGGTTTTAATTCACATCTGAGCCATTGTTGATTTCTGTATCATGACCATCTTAGAAAGAGATGCCATTTTCTGATTTGAACAAAGGGCACCCCTTGGGCTAAAGGTGGCTCTGTGTAGCACTACACTTCATTTTTCAAAACCCAGTTGCCTCTGTACTTGTTCAATCCTCTCAGCCACCTGTGAAGATGACAACAGGTGGTGTCAGCTATAAACTAGAGTGCTGTGACTTGGCCAAGGTCACTTGGTTACCTAGTGATGCTGCCCATCTTAAGGGCCCTGGTCCTGAACTCTGACGCACTGTGTTTTTGTCCTCATTTTATGAAGGCGTAATAGCATACAGTAAGCTGCATCTGTGTGAAGCATCCAGCTCAGTGCCCTGTTGCAGGCCCATACCTGCCTGGCCATTTCCCACACTCCAGAAGTTCCTGCACGGCCCCACCCAATCAGTATTTTTCAGAGGCGACCACTCTTCCTTCATTTGCAATTAGTTTTGCCAGTTCTTGAATGCCTGTCAGTGGAATAGCTGGTAGGCATTCCACTTGTTAAAAGGCCTACAAACCGCCATTGCTTTCATACACAGTGGCTATTTCTCAAGCCCTTACTCTGAGTCATGTAGCGTGCCATGTGCTTTTCCCTTTTGTCCTCCTGACAGTTCTTTGTGGTGTTCCCATTTGACAGATGAGGGAAGCTGCATCTCAGTGGTTAGTCAGTTGTCCAGGGTCTCAGCTGGCTGTGGGTCTGGTGTGCTTGTGCACCACCCACTGTGCTCGTGCTCTCCAGGGTCACTTGGCTCCCTCTGATACCACTCACCTCTGACCCCCACCCAGGGCCGCCTCCGGCTCTGTACCCTGAAATGCCTTCTCTTCTCTCCCCGAGGTGTTTGTGGAGCTGAATGAGTTGCTGCTGGACAAAAACCAGGAGCCCCAGTGGCGGGAGACAGCTCGCTGGATCAAATTTGAAGAAGACGTGGAGGAGGAGACAGAGCGCTGGGGGAAGCCCCACGTGGCCTCCCTCTCCTTCCGCAGTCTCCTGGAGCTCCGCAGGACCCTTGCCCATGGTAACCCCGCTCCCCTCCGCCTCCCGCCTGGCCAGTCCCCAGGAAACACTCCCAAATGGCCCCAAATCTGTCTTGAGCCCCATGATGTGTGACAGCCCCAGAGCCCAGAGGGAGCGTGGTCACACCCAGCTCGTATTTGCATTTTTAGCCAGCAGCTTCTTGATATTCTCAGATAACAACTGTGTTTTGGTTGCGAAAATGAGAAGCCATTTTGATGTAAAGCGTTCTGAAATTCCTGGCATGCCTTGGTACCATCTTAGAGATTCTGTGGAATGTGATCTAATCTGTAGCTGTATAGACTTGACGAAATGACCACTCACCACAGATGCAGGACTTCCGAGTCCTGTGTTTGCTTGCTTGCTCCTTCACAATGGGTGACCACTCAGTTGTCGTTAAAAGGCCTGTTTCTAAGCAGCTGAGGTTCTGTGGTTTGAGGCAGCTTAGGAAAAAAATTAAATATATATATTTTTTTTGAGACAAGATCTTGCTCTGTTGCTCAGGCTGGAGTACAGTGGTGTAGTCTTGGCTCACTGCAACCTCCACCTCCCAGGCTCAAGTGATCCTCCTGCCTCAGCCTCCCAAGTAGCTGGAACTACAGGCACATGCTACCATGCCTGCCTAATTGTTGTATTTTTAGTAGAGATGGGGTTTCATCATGTGGCCCAGACTGGTCTCAAACTCCTGAGCTCAAGCGATTTACCCGCCTCAGACTCCCAAAATGTTGGGAGTACAGGCATGAGCCACTGTGCCTGGCTTAAAATTAAATTAAAAAAAAAAAAAGTAAACAAAAAACAAAGCAGCTGAGGACCTAGAAACCTGCTTTTAGAATTGTTTCCCAACGAAGAGTCCATAGACCCTGAGTGAGGCTCAGGGGCTTTGGGTAAAGTGCCACTGTGGAAGGGCTCTCTCACTAGGCCTTGTGGTCTCCAGCCTGGCTGCTTAGGAGCTTTTGGTTCTGTTTATTCTTTTTTTTTTTTCGAGACGGAGTCTCGCTCTGTCACCCAGGCTGGAGTCCAGTGGCACTATCTCAGCTCACTGCAAGCTCCGCTTCCTGGGTTCACACCATTCTCCTGCCTCAGCCTCCCAAGTAGCTGGGACAACAGGTCCCGCCACCACGCCTGGTTAATTTTTTTGCATTTTTAGTAGAAATGGGGTTTCACTGTGTTAGCCAGGATGGTCTCGATCTCCTGACCTCGTGATCTGCCCGCCTCAGCCTCCCAAAGTGGGATTACAGGTGTGAGCCACGGCACCCGGCCGGTTCTGTTTATTCTTTAGTCTTTGTTCCTGAAAGTTGGCCCTGCCAGATGAATGACCTGGTAACTTTCGAAGGGACTGTTACTTCTGTGTGCAATGGTGAGGGGAGGTCCAGAAGCTGACAGGGAAGTCAAGAAGCTTGGGGCAGAGGGGGGTCTTCAGATGGCTCCAGGACAGCCACACGGATGAGGCCACAGACCAGCTGAGTTGTGTATCAGAGAGTAGAATTAGGCCCTAGAGTGACACAGCACCTGGCTCACTTAGAGGAGAGTTTTCTAACAGCCAAGAGGGTTCAACCAGAGTGGGTGGCCTGGACCATCCCTGTGGAGGCCAGATGCTCCCTGGAAGGGGTGTCCGGCAGGCATGGCCTAGATGGCCTTTCTGGTTACTGAGGTTCAGTAGTCTCTGTGGAGCCTCGTAATGTTCCTGGGGGTCTAGGGGAGGGGAGGAACCAGAGGGTTGATGTGACCTAGGCTCCCGAGGGAGCTAGAACCCGAGCCCGCGTCCTTCATGTGTAGGCTGGTGTTCCAGCCCCAGCACCCACCCACCTGGCTGCCCCACCTGTCCCCAGCTCCTGCTGCCATCCCATCTCCTGCCACTGTTTTGCGACCTGGGGCTGAGGGGCCCTCTGTGCCGTCTTATGCTAGGGGCCGTGCTCTTGGATCTGGACCAGCAGACCCTGCCTGGAGTGGCCCACCAGGTGGTGGAGCAGATGGTCATCTCTGACCAGATCAAGGCCGAGGACAGGGCCAATGTGCTGCGGGCCCTGCTGCTGAAACACAGGTGAGGCCCTGTGGGCCAGTTGGGGACGACACTTCATCCAGCCCACCTGCCCTGGCCCTTGTCATTGACCCTCCTTTGCCTCACTGCCCTCTGCCCCACCAGCCACCCGAGTGATGAGAAGGACTTCTCCTTCCCCCGCAACATTTCGGCTGGCTCCCTGGGCTCCCTGCTGGGGCATCACCATGGTCAGGGGGCTGAGAGTGATCCCCACGTCACCGAGCCTCTCATTGGAGGTGTTCCTGAGACCCGGCTGGAGGTGGAGCGAGAGGTGAGGGGAGAACCGGCCCTGCCTGGGCTGGCGGCAGGACTGAGGAAGCCCAGGTGTGGACTCAGAGTGAGAGGGGCCTGGCTGGGCTGAGCTCTGTTCTGTGTCCCCCAGCGCGAGCTGCCGCCTCCAGCACCACCAGCTGGCATCACCCGCTCCAAGTCCAAGCACGAGCTGAAGCTGCTGGAGAAGATCCCTGAGAATGCTGAGGCCACGGTGGTCCTTGTGGGTATGTGGGGCAGGTCACATGTGGGGGCCTTGGCAGCCAGGCCTTGAGGCAGGGTCCTGTAGTCTCCCTGGCCCTGCCTCGGTGCCACCCCTGGGCGAGGGACTGGAAGGCGGTCCTGCTGCTCTGCTCTTGCCCACGATGGTCCCATGCCCCTAGGCTGTGTGGAATTCCTCTCCCGCCCCACCATGGCCTTTGTGCGGCTCCGGGAGGCCGTGGAGTTGGACGCAGTGTTGGAAGTGCCGGTGCCCGTGCGTTTCCTCTTCCTGCTGCTGGGCCCAAGCAGCGCCAACATGGACTACCACGAGATCGGCCGCTCCATCTCCACCCTCATGTCAGACAAGGTCAGCTACCCTCCTCCTCTGGGCCCTGCTTCCTGGAGCCCACCCTTGGCCAGTCTTGATCCCCACGACTGCCCCCCACCCACCGGCCTTGCCCACCCCCAGCTCCAGGCCCTCAGCCCTCTTCTTTGAGCCCTCCCCAATCCCCATCGTGCTTTGGCAGCAATTCCACGAGGCAGCCTACCTGGCTGACGAGCGGGACGACCTGCTGACGGCCATCAACGCTTTCCTCGACTGCAGCGTGGTGCTGCCGCCCTCAGAAGTGCAGGGCGAGGAGCTGCTGCGCTCCGTGGCCCACTTCCAGCGCCAGATGCTCAAGAAGCGAGAGGAGCAGGGCCGGCTGCTGCCCACAGGGGCCGGGCTGGAGCCCAAATCTGCCCAAGATAAGGGTACGGCCAGGGCGGGCTGGGGTCGGGGCTGCCTCAAGGGGGTGAGGTGGGCAGGAGGGGCTGGGGCGCCCTGACGGAGGCCTGGGTTGCAGCGCTCCTGCAGATGGTAGAGGCGGCAGGGGCAGCTGAAGACGATCCCCTTCGGCGGACGGGGCGGCCCTTTGGTGGGCTGATCCGAGATGTGCGGCGCCGCTATCCCCACTACCTGAGTGACTTCCGAGATGCACTTGACCCTCAGTGCCTGGCTGCCGTCATCTTCATCTACTTTGCCGCCCTGTCTCCTGCCATCACCTTTGGGGGGCTGCTGGGTGAGGAGAGCCTTCGGGTAGAGGGTGGGGCGGACTGCCCAGGGCCTGGCCACCAGCCCCTGAGCTGGTTCCTGCATCCCTAGGAGAGAAGACACAGGACCTGATAGGGGTGTCGGAGCTGATTATGTCCACAGCGCTCCAGGGTGTGGTCTTCTGCCTGCTGGGTGCCCAGCCCCTGTTGGTGATCGGCTTCTCGGGGCCCTTGCTGGTCTTTGAAGAGGCCTTCTTCTCGGTAAGGGCTCTTCCCGCCCGTCTCCAGCCACCCCTCCTCTGCCCTAGACACCTCCCCACAGCATCCCCACCCAGAGCGCGGGACCTGACTGCCCCCACCTCTAGTTCTGTAGCAGCAACCACCTGGAGTACCTGGTGGGCCGCGTGTGGATCGGCTTCTGGCTGGTGCTCCTGGCCCTGCTCATGGTGGCCCTGGAGGGGAGCTTCCTGGTCCGCTTCGTCTCCCGCTTCACCCAGGAGATCTTCGCCTTCTTGATCTCACTCATCTTCATCTATGAGACCTTCTACAAGCTGGTGAAGGTGGGCAGGCCCCTGCCGAGAGCTGGGCCAGGAGGGCCGAGGTCTCAGGGCTGGAGGGAGTCTCTTGGTCCCATCCTCTGGATTGAAGGCCAGGCTGGAGCATTCCTGGGGCTTGTTGCCAACACACACACCAGGGCCTCAGATTAATTTTTTAGTCAATTAATTATTTTGAGACAGTCTTACTCTGTTGCCCAGGCTGGAGTGCAGTGGCGTGACCTTGACTCACTGCAACTTCTGCCTCCTGGATTCAAGCGATTTTCCTGCCTCAGCCTCCTGAGTAGCTGGGATTATAGGTTTGCACCGCTATACCCGGCTAATTTTTGTATTTTCAGTAGAGACGGGTTTCACCATATTGGCCAGGCTTATCTTGAAGTCCTGACCTCAGGTGGTCCACCCATCTCAGCCTCCCAAAGTGCTGGGATCACAGGATTGAGCCACCACGCCCGACCTTGACTTATTTTCAAACAGCAACTCGAACCAGACAGATAAATCTTTCAAAAACTCTTTTTTTTTTTTTTTTTTTTTTGAGACAGTGTTGCTTTGTCACCCAGGCTGGGGTGCAGTTTTGGCGCGATCTCTGCTCACTGCAACCTCTGCCTCCTGGGTTAAAGTGGCTCTTCTGCCTCAGCCTGCCAAGTAGTTGGGATTACAGGCACATGCCAGCATGCCCAGCTAAATTTTTTGTATTTTTTTAGTAGAGATGGGGTTTTACCGTGTTGGCCAGACTGGTCTTGAACTTCTGGCCTCAAGTGATCTGCCCGCCTCGGCCTCCCAAAGTGCTGGGATTACAGATGTGAGCCACTGTGCCCAGCCAAAAACTCATACTTTTATTTTTTAAAAACTTGTATATTTAATGGCACAGTGGCACCATTAGAGCTCACTATTACTTCAAACTCCTGAGCTCAAGTGTTCCTTCTGCCTAAGCCTCTCTAATAGCTGGGACTACAGGTGGGCCCCATGCCTAATTTTTAAATTTTTTGAAGAGGCCTGCCTAGATTGCCCAGGCTTGTCTGGAACTCCTGGCCTCAAGCGATCCTCCTGCCTTGGCCTCCCAAAGTGTTGGGGTTATAGGCATGAGTCACCAGGCCCAGTCCATCTTTTTTATTTTATTTATTTGTTTATTTGTTTTTTTTGAGACAGAGTCTTGCTCTGTTGCCCAGGCTGGAATGCAGTGGTGTGACCTTGCCTCACTGCAACTTTGGCCTCCCGGGTTTAAGCGATTCTTCTGCCTCTGCCTCTGCCTCAGCCTCTTGAGTAGCTGGAATTACAGGTGCCCACCACGCCCAGCTAATTTTTGTATTTTTAGCAGAGACAGGGAAGGCTGGTTTCGAACTCCTGACCTCAAGTGATCTGCCTGCCTCGGCCTCCCAAAGTGCTAGAATTACAGGCGTGAGCCACTGCACCCAGCCTGTTTTTTTATTTTAAAACATATATTATTTTTAATTTGCTTTTAAAACTCACACTTTTAATAACAAAGGTACATGCGTTTGTTAAAATGTCAAACAATCCAGGAGTGTAGAAAGGGGAAAGACTCCAGAGGTGACAGTCAGTCTGGGCATCAGATGTGTGTAAGAGACCACTCTGTGGTCCTCTGTGCTCATGTCCTCCTCCTTTAGGCCCCCGGATCCTCTCTGAGCCTGGCTGGTGCCACTCACCAGCTGCCTTCCTGACTTAAACCAGCCGCTCGGTCTTTTCTGTCCCACACTGCCCTGTGCTCACAGCTGGTTCTCTAGGTCATTGTCTTAATTCAACAAGACAAGCTCTTTGAAAGCAGGCCAGCCTTTCCCCTGCCCCACCCCTTCCACCTGACACTCACTGAGCCCCAGGAATCTTTTCTGCAGTCCAGCTGATGGAGGTCATGTGGCCTCCTCTCCCCAGATCTTCCAGGAGCACCCCCTGCATGGCTGCTCAGCCTCCAACAGCTCAGAGGTGGACGGCGGTGAGAACATGACATGGGCCGGGGCAAGACCCACGCTGGGGCCGGGCAACAGGAGCTTGGCTGGGCAGTCTGGGCAGGGGAAGCCCCGGGGCCAGCCCAACACGGCCCTGCTGTCACTGGTGCTCATGGCCGGCACCTTCTTCATCGCCTTCTTCCTGCGCAAATTCAAGAACAGCCGGTTCTTTCCTGGCCGGGTGCGTGGGCTTAAAGGCCAAGAGGGGGTCGGGGCAGGAAGGGGGGTGGCAGGAAGTCAATGGCTGTGGTGGCAGGCCTCTGAGCGGTGTGCCTGCCCACTCAGATCCGGCGGGTGATTGGGGACTTTGGGGTGCCCATCGCCATCCTCATCATGGTGCTTGTGGATTACAGTATTGAGGACACCTATACCCAGGTAAGGCACTGCCCGCAGAAGGCAACGGCTGCTGCCTCCACCGCCCTGGGTCTAGGTGTTCCCCTCCAGCCTCCAAACCCAGCCTGTCCTTAAGCTTAAGCCTGTCCTTAAGATGCCAACCCCTTTCCATGGCATGCCCTCCACATTACCTTAACCCTTGTCCCTACACTGTGTCTGCCCTGCAGAAGCTGAGTGTTCCCAGTGGATTCTCGGTGACTGCCCCAGAAAAGAGGGGCTGGGTCATCAACCCTCTGGGGGAGAAGAGCCCCTTCCCGGTGTGGATGATGGTTGCCAGCCTGCTGCCTGCCATCCTGGTCTTCATCCTCATTTTCATGGAGACACAGATCACCACGTGAGTGGTCCTGGCCGAAGGGATATGGGAGGCCAGAGCCCCAGGCCAGGCTGGGGAACTCAGCATGGAACCTCCAGCCACACTAGGCAATCCCAGGGACCTCAGGGAACCTTGGATGCCTAGATGGCCACAGTTTAATCTGTAGACAGCAGAAAAACCCCCAGATGTTTGCTGGGACAGGAACAGCACGTGGAGGGGCAGGCCAGCCTGGCAGTGCTAGCTGGGAGCTGTTGTGGAGGATAAGGGCTGGGGGCCGAGGTTTTGCTCTATAATGGAATTTGAATCCTGACGGAATGGACAGGGACCACCAGGTTCCAAAGCCAGATGGAGGGACTGGCTGGGCATTCTGGAAAGACCCTGTGGTCTGTGGAGTTGAGTCCAGCCTGGGCCTTAGTAGCACCCCTCCCTCTCTCAGGCTCATCATCTCCAAGAAGGAGCGCATGCTGCAGAAGGGCTCTGGCTTCCACCTGGACCTGCTGCTCATTGTGGCCATGGGTGGCATCTGTGCCCTCTTTGGCCTGCCCTGGTTGGCTGCTGCCACTGTCCGCTCCGTCACTCACGCCAACGCGCTCACTGTCATGAGCAAGGCTGTGGCACCTGGGGACAAGCCCAAGATTCAGGAGGTCAAGGAACAACGGGTGACGGGGCTGCTGGTTGCCCTGCTTGTGGGTACGTTGCCTCTTGCCCTTCCCTTCCCAGTGGATTCCCCAGGGCCAGTGGGTCCAGGGGACCCCGTGGCCAACTAATTTATCCTGCGCCTCCCATAGGCCTCTCCATAGTTATCGGGGATCTGCTCCGGCAGATCCCCCTGGCTGTGCTCTTTGGAATTTTCCTGTACATGGGAGTCACCTCCCTTAATGGGATCCAGTTCTATGAACGGCTGCATCTGCTGCTCATGCCACCCAAACACCACCCAGATGTCACTTACGTCAAGAAGGTAAGCCCCCCCAGCTCCCCACTGGAAGGGGTGTGCCTCTGGCCATCCTGGTCTACTTGGGTCATTCTCCAGCTGCCCCTCCCATCTGCCCACTTCAGCCAGCCCCCACCTCCTCTCTGTACCAACCCGGCTCTGTGGCACCTAGGAATGTTCTTCCATCCCCGACTCCGAAGAGGGGAGAGGCTCTTCCCAGCAGCAGGCTGGGGAGGAACCTGGGCTCATCTGTCTCCACCCCCCAGGTCCGGACCCTCCGTATGCACCTGTTCACGGCCCTGCAGCTGCTCTGCCTGGCCCTGCTCTGGGCCGTCATGTCCACAGCTGCCTCCCTGGCCTTCCCCTTCATCCTCATCCTCACAGTGCCGCTCCGCATGGTGGTGCTCACCCGAATCTTCACCGAGCGAGAGATGAAATGTGTAAGCCCTCCCGCCTGCCTCCCCCAGTCCCTCTTGCCTCCCTGTGGATCTGGAAAGGCCCCCCGCCCCCTACTTCCCTTCTTGACCACCCCCCCACCCCACAGCTGGATGCTAACGAGGCAGAGCCGGTGTTTGATGAGCGGGAGGGTGTGGACGAGTACAATGAGATGCCCATGCCTGTGTAGCTGCCGCCGAGGGAGAGCCGAGGGACTGATGGACGAGGGGACAGCCTGGTGGGATGGGGTCCCCCTCCCATGCCCCTCCCTCCTTTTTATTTAAGTGAATAATTTAATGTCCCCTCCTCCCCCACTGCCCCTGCAGTAAAGTGCTTTGGCCCCCACCTATCTCTGGCCTTTTGTCTTTGTATGGGGGGCATGAATGGGAAAGAGGCGGGAGACCCAGCTCTGCTCCCCATCCCAAAACTGAGATTCACAATGGGGAAGGAAAGGAACTTTAATGAGAAATCAAAACATAGGGAACCAAAGTGCAAATCATCCACCCCCCATGGGGGGGCCATCCTGAACCCCACATCATCCCTTCAGCCCCCTTCAGGCCCCCAGCGCAGGCCCAGGGCCTGGAGCTTCTGCCTCAGGTAGCTCTTGAGCTGGGGCAGGCCTCTCTGGGACTCCAGTTCCTCGAAGGGTAGCTGTGGGGAGAGGAGACGGCAGCAGGTTACCCGTAGGCCGGGAGTAAGGATGCGCCACAGGGAAGGCCAGGGCCACTCACCGGCAGGAGCTGGTAGCCCATCAGGCCCAAGTGCCGCTCCCTCAGGGCCCTTGAGCCCAGCAGCACCCTGCCGTCCCGGCAGAAATGCCAGCGTTCCCGCAACACCAGCACCACCCTGCAGGGGGAGGGATGTGGCTCAGGGCATGGCGGGCAAGGTGGCCAGAGCTCCCCCACCCTGCCTCCATTACCTCTGAGCAGGGTCTCGAGTAGTGGGGCTAGAGGCAGCCTGGCCCTGTAGGCAGGACCTTGGTGGGTATGGCAGGAAGGGGTCCTGGGTCCTCACGGGAAGCACAGCACCAGAGCTGCCGACACACAGCAGGAAGTCTGGAGGGGGAGCAGGGTTGGAGGCCTTAGCCAGAGCTTTGTCTCCATGGGCCTGCCACCTGCCCCTCGCTCACCTGTGCAGTAGCCTGGAGGCACAGTCAGGTCCTGGCGGTATTTCTCCTCCCCCAGCAGCTGGCGCAACCCCTCAGCTACTATGTCCTTGTGACTGAGGAGAAACGACACCAGTAGCAGGAAGGGCCCGGTACCTCATCCTACTCTGTCCCAGTCTAGTGCCACCACCCTGGGTAAAGCCCTCTCCTGCTTCGGGGCCCAGTTTTATGGTGGCTGAGAGCTCCTTAGCTTTGGCTTCATGGTCCCTCTGGCTTTTCCACTCTGCTGCTCCCAGGCTGGCCCCTCCCCTTACCCCAGGCTGCCCCATCCACCTGTACTTGCAGCGGGCACGGTCGGTGATGAGAGGCTGGGGAAAGATGGGCACTTGCTGCCTTCGGGGAAGGCGGGGACCCCGGTATCCTGGGAGCTCCAGCTCCACGGCCGTGTCCAGCAGGGAGAGGTAGCGACGCACAATCAGAGCATGAGGGGTGCCTGTGGGGAGGCGGGGACTGGGGCTCCGGGCTGCAGGCCACCCTGTTCCCCTGCCTCTCCAGCCCTCAGGGGCCCAGCCGGCCATCCTGGCTGCGTACCACTGATGTAGTTGATGAAGCCAGGGGAAAAAACAAAGTGCAGGGCTCTGAAGGGCAGGCACCGCAGTTGGCACAGTGACATCAAGATGTTGACTGTAGCCAGGGGTGCCACCCCTGCTTCCCGAGCCAGGATCCTCTCAAGGCAGGGCATAAATTGCTGTTCCAGGGGCAGGTAGTTCAGCCGCCCAAAGGGCAGAACCAACTTCTGTACCACCTGTGGAGGAAGAGCAGTTCATTACCCAGTGTGAAGTATTTCTGCAGTCATTTTTTACAAGCTAAGCCTTAGAGAGGCTTAGCCCTCAAGTTTGTAACACTGCTGTAAAGACAGGACAGTCCCTACAGCCTCACAGTTCAACAGCAAAGCAGTCACAAGCTGCACGTGACTAATCACCAGACAGGCGGAGGGGACATCACTGTGGGGTCTGGCCCTGAAGACTTCAAGGAGAAGGATGGGTGGAGCTAGGATGGTGCTAAGAGTGCTTTGGGAAACTGCAGAGTTCCAGGAATGCATGCTGGTGACAGGAGGTGGGCAAGTCACAGAGCGGGTGTAGGAAAAGATGTCCCAGGGGACAGAGAGGGTGTGTCTGCTTCAGGAAAAGGATAGCTGAGCTGCACAGGGTGCTGGGCCTGACAAGGTCCCTGAGAATGACTGAGAGATGCACTGGAGGGTGGGTGGCAAGCCCACCTTGCTGCTGAGCTGGGTTTCCTGAACCACCAGGAAGTGGGCAATGGCTTCCAGAAGCTGGGGCTCCCGCAACCGGTGCCGGGCCAGGTGCTGGGCCAGGAGCACCATCACATGGGGAGTCAGTTCCTCTGGCCTTGCCTCTGTGAAGAACAGCCTGTCACGCTGGGCCTTGGCTGGGCCTCCAGCTGGCTCAATTCCACCTCAGCCCAGCCAACTGAGACCACCTTTCTCCTCCTGTCAACCTCCCAACCCCATCTGACTTTAACCCCCTCCAGCACCTGCCAGGCTGCTGATCAGATGCTGCCGTGGATACCGCAGAAAACGGGGACAGCTTAGAGCAGCTTCCAACCTTTGCCCACCTCGGAGAAGGGGCTGCAAAGGGGGAGGTGGCTTCGGAGGGAGGCGGAGCCTTCGCTCCTGTTCCAGGGCACGCACCAGGGGACCATCAGACGGAAAGCCTGAGGGGGAGAGGTAAAAGGCAGCCTGGTAACAGAGCTGTGCTGCTGTTCCAATCATGAGGTTACTTGAATTCCCCACCTTTCTCCTGTTTCCTGAGCAAGCAGGTGTGCTAGAGTTTAAGTGCAAACACTAGAGAAATGTAAAGTATCATGTGGCTATGAGGTATGAAAACGGTCTGTGGGGAGTACATACAAAGATGGCAAATAGGCTTTCGTCTTGTACCAATTGTGACAAATTATGGTGGCTTCCTAGGGCACTCTATTAGCAGGAATCTGAGGTGGCACCCTAGCGAGGCTGGAAGGAGTGCATTCGTCTCATGATGTCTGCCAGACACAGGACGGGAGCAGGAGCAACCATTCCTGGGCAAACGCCTGAGAGGCTGGGTCTCTGTCCGTTGTCCTCTACTGTTCTCCCTATTCTTCAATAACACCCAGCCCCCCAGGCGCCCACCTCAAGCCCCTCCTCACCAAGTAAGACTGCAAGGTGCAGACACACGTGGATGGTGTGAATGTCAAAGGAGGGGCAGTTTCGGATGATGAGCTGACTCAAGTCCTGCAGTGTGGCCTGCTCCACAGGAGGGGGCCGTGGCCGAGACCCCAAGAGCTGGCCCAGACGACAAAGCGCCACCGAGTAGTGGTGGGCGCGCACTTTGGTGGGGTTCTGGCCCAGCCAGCGCAGCAGCTCCCCAGGGTTCTTTGCCTGTTCCAGAAGCCGCTGCAGTCCTTGCACAGGACCTGCACTGGGGCCTCCTCCAAGAGGCCGGTCCGCCCATTTGCTGGGCCCCAAACAGCAGGGCTGTACTGGAGGGATCAGTAGCAGGCCAGACAGCCGAGCAGGGGAGGTCTGAGCAGAGAGCAGGACTCGAAGCATGGAGTTGGGTGATGGAGACCCTGAGGGGCAGCCCAAAAAAGGGGGTGAGGTTTTCTCCAAAGGGGAGAAAGACCTGCTACCTACTCCTTACCTCACTCCTCATTTAGGGGGCCTGTGGTCAGAGCAACCCTTTGTGCCTGCTCTGGGCCTCTTCCCCACCCCGCCCCGCCCCTCTGCCTCCTTCCACGCCTTTGAAACAGCAATCATAATCCTCAGTGCGCTCAGCGCACTACTTGCAAAGCAATTCCACATGCACCATCTCTGATGCTCCTTACACGCCCATGAAAAGTAGGCAGGGCTGGCATTACCTCATTTCACCGGTGAAGAAACGCAGGCCCAGAGCAGCGAAGGGGTTAAGCCCGAGGTCATTAACCGGGTTAGTGGTCGCGCCCAGTCTGGAGCCCAGGCGGCCCCGGCGTGCACTCTCCCGACCACCTCCCTCTCCCGCAGGAGGCGGCGGCGGCACAGAGGGTGGAACGCGGGCTCCGCGGATGGACGGCGCTGGGTTCCATGCTGGGCGCTCCCACTCACCAGCGGCGTGACCTTGGACAAGTGGCTTCGTCTAAGTCTCCTCACCCGTGAAATGAAAACGCAGCGCCCACCTCGCAGGGCGTGCGTGGAGCCCGAGTGCACCGCTTTGCGATGGAGTGGGGTCGGCGAAGTCGGGGGCCCCCACACCCACCCCGGCCCAGGGACGCCAGGAGACCGTGGCCGCTGCCGCTAACACCAGCTCCCGCTGCCCTCCCACAGCCCTCCCCGCAGGCGCCACCCCTACATGACTCCCCGAGCCCTGCGCAGGTCGCTCCCTCAGTCGGTCTCGGGGCCCGGGGGCCGGGTTCCCCCCGAGGCCTCCTCATCGGCTGGCCACCGAGTCCGCCATCTTCCCAGCAGCCCCCAGATAGCCGCCCGGACACCAATCCCGAAACAGCTATCGACCAGCGGAGACGTGGCTCCCGGCAGGCACTGCGAGCCAGGGAGCCGTGAGCCCCGCCCGCGGGAAGTGCGCGCGCGGCACCGGGGGCGGGGCCCCGGAGGCCGGCGCCAAAGCCAGAGCAGAACGCGGGGGAGAAGGGAAAGCGGTGGGCCAGAGCCGAGGGCGCAGTCCGTGCCCTTCTCTCCCAAGGGGTGAGGACTCCCCGCCCGCCATCCCGCACACACTCAGACACACTGCAAGAGTGAAAACTTCACAGTTACTTTAATCTGCACAGGTTCCGGGGAACTCCTATGCCCCTCCCCTTCACCTGCCTCCCACCGTCCTGGCGTCCCCAACTCAGCCCAAGGAGCTGTCAGGGATTGGAGGCGGCTGGGTCCTCCGGCAGAACGCTAAGACGGGCCACGGGGGCGGGGCCGAGGCAGCGACAGCAGATGCCCGACCCCGAGGAGCCCACTCCCAGTACGGACTGAGGGCCAGCAGCCCCGGGAGGTGGCACCGAGCCCCGGTGGTCGCAGGGCGGGGCCTCTGCCAGCCCCTGGAGTCTTCTGCGGCGCAGGGCTGGGCTCCAGGGCAGCGGGAAGAGGCAGGCCGGAGAGACGGGCCTGGGCAGGCAGCAGCTCCCGCTGCGGCGCGGGGAGCAAGGTCCAGAGGGGCCGGCGACGCTGCCAAACGCCCGCGGAGGCACTACGGGCGGTACATGGCAAAGGCCAGGAGACTGAGGAGCAGGGTGAAGCCGGCCAGGCCCAGAGTGGCGGTCAGGGGAAAGAAGGGCCGGTACTGGATCTGGCAGTACCACAGCAGCAGCAGCAGCAGGAGCAGCAGGGGCAGCAGCAGGCTGCCGATTTCCAGCCCGGAGGGGCCGGGCTCGGACCCCGGCGGGCAGGGGGGATTTGGGGGGCCGACCCTCGTGGACACGTGGCAGTGGAGAACGCAGTTGGGAGGGAGGTGAAGGCTGCCCAGGGTCTGGGTGTCGTCGCCTAGCAGCTGCCCTTGGTAGATGAGTCGCACCTGCTGTTCCCGGCCAGGAAACTGGGTCCTGAGGAGAGAGGGACCTGGGTAAGAGAGCAGGCCTCAGGCAATCCTAGTCCCTGGCCCCGGAACAACAATCCCACCCTCCCCCTGCCCTCTACAACACACGGGCCCTGGCCTGGGAGGGGCAGTCTGCCAAGGGAACAAGTGCAGTTGTGATCTGGGGCGCTCAGTGCCTCCACTATAAAGGAGGGCTGGGTCTTAGGTCTCTCCGGGGCCTTCTGTGACCACTCCCCCCACCCCTGTCTTTAGCATTGCTCCTGCCTCTTGACCTACTTACCTTTTCAAGGAGCCAATGGTGTCGTGGGGCCAGGCCCTGGCCACCTGCTCTGAATCATTGAGGAATTTCAGCCGTAGCACGAGGGGCTCCTGCGGGGAGTCCGGGGCTGGTGGTGTTGCTGTGACCCCCGTGCTGGGCTCTGGCTGTGCAGCTTGACCTCTGTGTCTCAGGCTGGGGGTCTCTGCCCCTGGGACCTCCGCTCTCATGCTGTCAGTAGCTGCCATGGCTGCGCTGGGCTGGGATGGCGTTGGGGTCCCTGACGGCTGGGGCAGTGGGTCCCCGCCCTCAGCGGTGTGCGTTGAGACCCAGGCGAGGGCCAGCACCAGAAGGCAGGCAAGCACCGAGAAAAGGACGGTCACCTCATCACCCACCCCTTCAATCAGGGTCATGGCGCCTGCCTTGCCCGCCGCGCTACCGAGCTGGAGAGGCACAAAGAGCCCGTAAGGCGCGGGCCCTCTGACCAGGAGCCCTGGAACCTCCACAGGGTCCTGCCCCCACCCCACCGCGATGCTCCCACCGTCCTCAGCCTCGGTTCCCTCACCCACCCCAGGGTACGGGCTGCTTTGCCTCCCAGTCGCCCCAAACTTGCCTCCAGGTGCCCCTTCCCATCGCCGAATCCCAAGTCCTAACTTTCTGTCATCTGAGCTCGAGGTCTTCAACCAGCTCCCAACTCACCCAAACCCTATCCCAAGGTAAGGGCCTAAGCAACGCCTCCCCTAAACTTCACCCCAGCCAAACTTCACCCCCAAGCGTATCTGTTCTCCTGCCCACTTCACCCCAGTGTGTCTACTCCTTCACCGACTTCACCCCATGTTCATCTACTCCGTTGCTAAAGTTTCTCCGAGGTGGGGGTAGAGACTCTGTGCCCTCACCCCCCGCCCCCCGCGTTACGGTTCACCTAAACCCCACCCGCGACACAGGACTGCTTCCCAGGCTTCCCCCACAGCAAACGTCAAACTCCGCCCCTGGGCAATCTGGAGCCTCCGAGCGTCACCACCCACCCAGCTCCGTCCCCTCAACCCCACTCCGCGGAGGCCCAACTCCACGCCTTCTCTGGAAGTGTCTCCAAGCCCCGCGGGCTGCCAGACCCCAGATCCCGCCCGGAATCCGAGACTTCACGTTCCCTACCCCCACCCCTCATCACCTCTCCCGCCCCCCGGAGCCGCAGGAGGGCACGGCGATCCCGGGCAGAACAGGGCTGGTGGTGCCCGGCCGGGGTCCTGGGCGGCGGGGTGGGCGCGGTCACGGCGCGGGGACTCACCGTCCGGCTGCCCCAGCTCCATCGCGGCCCCTCGGGCACTTCCGGGCGGGAGGCGCGGAGGTCGCAGGCACCTGAAGCACCCCTCCTTCCTCGCCGCCGCGGCCCGGGGCATTGTGGGACTTGTAGTCCGGCGCCGCTCTGTCCCCGCCCTCCGGCCTGCGGACCCACGTGCTGGGCTCCACCCGCGGTTCTCTGCGCCAGCAGATCGCGGAGGGGCGGGTGGGGACGGCTTTGGGGGGTTGCGCTACCCGCTAGAGGTTTGGGCGGCAGCAGGGTCCGCCCCCTCCCCCGCCAACAGCCCCAGCATCTGTCACACCAGACACCGACGTCAGCTGAAGCACGTCAGAGCACCCGTGTTCGTGATGCAGTGAGGAAGGCTCTGAGGAACTCAGGTGGCCCCTACCCTTATGTCAGAGTGGACGCCAGAAGGCACTTTGGCCACCAAAATTAATTCTTTAGCCCAGAGCCCAATATCCATGGGCTGTCCCACCAGGCTGGCCAGGGATACCCATCCTCAGGGCTGCCCCTTTCCTTGGTCCCCTCCTCCACCTTGCCCTTTCAGGACTGTGGAAGAAGCATAGACCTTGGAACCTGGCACAAATCCTGATCCCTTATCCTGTGCTTCTCAGCTATATGACCTTGGATGGGTTATTGAATCTCTCTAAAGATTAATTTCTTCCTTTCTGAAACATACTTCGTAAGTCAATCATAAGGAAGAAATTAGATGTTTTATTAAAAAGTGTGAAAACTAACGTACATGTCACACAGTAGCTATTTGCTCACCTCCACCCAAAGCTGGTCTCTGGAATCGGGTCCTTGGTGTGTTACTGTGTGGATGGCATTGAATCCCAGGCCTGTGGATATCTGTGGATTTTTCCCTCTGGGCTCCCGTAGCCACCGAGATCTCACATCCTGGTTTTTACAGGCCAGTCTTGATTTAAAATAATCTATCCTAGTTTTCCCATAGTTCTTGCCTACTGTGGGAGCAAGTGGCCCAAATATTGCCTTAGGAATGTCAGTCTAGATTGATACCATACAGAACTAACCTATCTAGTTCCATCCCTCCTGTTCATTCATTTATTCTACTAACATATTTTTAAAAGATATACTATGGCCAGGCGCGGTGGCTTATGTCTGTAATCCTGGCACTTTGGGAGACCGAAGTAGGTGGATCACTGAGGTCAGGAGTTCGAGACCAGCCTGGCCAACATGGTAAAAGCCCATCTCTACTAAAAAAAAAAAAAAAAAAAAAAAAAAAAATTAGTTGGATGTGGTGGCAGGTGCCTGTAATTCCAGCTACTCAGGAGGCTGAGGCAGGAGAATCACTTGAACGCGGGAGGTGGAGGTTGCAGTGAGCTGAGATCGAGCCACTGCACTCCAACCTGGGCGACAGAGTGAGACTCTGTCTCGAAATATATATATGCATATATATATATATATCTATATATATGCACACACACTATATGCCAGGCATTGTGCAAGATACTGGGAATAAAATGGTGAATCAGATCCTTTTCCTGCCCTCATGTGGCTCCATATACTAGTAGAGGAGCTAGTCGTGTGAACAGCCCATCAGAGCTATAACAGGTGTGTGCTAGTTGCCGGGGCAACACATTTGAGGAGCTCTTTGCTCTTAGTATCTCTCTTGGGAGGTATACCTGGTGCTACCTGCTGTCAATTCTAATTAAGCATCTAAAAGAGATGTTGGATGTTACTTTTAAAATTATACAACATCAGAACTAGGTTTTCTGTTCAACCACTATATTTTGTAGATGAAACCTAGAGAGGGCACAAGGTATCCTTAAGGTTATGCAGGGAGATAGAAACACAGACACAGATTCCTCAGGAGCTTAGGAGACCTTATGTGTTGATTAGCTTGCACCAGGTGCTTTGGAAGGTACAAGGAACTCAGGAATAGTGACTGGGTTGGTACTGGGGCTGAGTTGTGTGGGTAATCAAATGATGGACAGCTTCATGCTGGGAAACGATCCAGCTTGGCCAGGGAAGTGGAAGTGTGTGTAAGAAGGACGATGTGTGTTAGTGATGCCCGAGGATATCTGGGGGTAGCAGATACCCTGCAACATCTCTGGGAGATTTACTGGCTGGAGCCACTGCTCTGCAAATGTCACCTCTTGTAGGTTTTAGGAAACGTGTGTGTGTGTGTGTGTGTGTGTGTGTGTGTGTTTGGGGGGGGGGGGGGGCGGCTAACAACTGCAGCCCACTTTGGCAATGGCACTGCAGAGGACATTGCAGGGAGCTACCTGACCCTAGAGGGAGTGAAAGGACAGGATGGACAAGGGGTGAGGACAAGAAAAATTGAGAGCCACGTGGGCTTTGGTTGGTCTCTCCAATGGGATGACTAGGGGAGAAAGGCATATATTTCATCCCTCCCTCTTCTTCCTCTGTGTACCAATGGGGTCGGGTAGCTTTTAGCTAATCTCCCAAGTGCGGCAGAGGGACGGTCTTTTAGGAGAGGCCGATCACGACAAGGTAAGAGTAGAGACGAGTTTGTTCAAAGTGTCATTTCCAGGGGCCCGCCGATGATGAAGCGCTCAGGGAGAACTGGAAATAGCAGCCCAGAACCTATCCCAGCCTCTGAGCTGCAGCCGGCAGTGGAGAGACTGGGCAGGGAGTCAGGGAGAAAACTCTGGCAGCAGGGTGGTCTCTAGGGCTGACCTCGGAGCCTGGGGACAGGGGAGCCTATGCCGCACTGAAGGCGGGACGCTGTAAGCGAGGAGCGGCTGGGCCTGGGCGGGCTCCTCGACCAATCAGCCTCGGTCAGCAGCACCCTCAGGCGCAGGGCACTGTTTGGGCATTGCCTAGAGATCGGACACCCGGCCCAGATCAGCGCAGGGAGGCGAAAGCGACAGCCGGGCGCGGGAGGAGACCAGGGCAGCTGTCCCCTCCGAGAGGGTGGCCCTCGAGGCAATGCGGGTGGGGGTGCTGGTGAGGAGGCGGAAGGGCCGAAGCTGAGTGGGAGGGGCCCGGGCGCCAGGGCTAGAGCGCGCGGCTCGGGGGTGGAGGCTGAAGAGCCAGCAAGCGAGCGAAGGGCGGGGCGCCAGGGCCGGCGCGCAGGAGG
>NW_016806449.1:208214-218201 GCF_001698545.2 Rhinopithecus bieti
CGGGCCGGGCCTGGCGCTGGGCTGCGGCGCCGCCACCGCGTGGGAGGCGTCGGCAGGTCCATCCGCGCCTTGGCCGGGTCGTGAGCGCGCCGGGGACCCGCGGCTCCTTGGTCTGGAGGCAGCCGGGCGCTGACTGACCTCCAGGGACACCGCACCCGGAGTCGGGGACCGGAAACCCCCGGCCACTGCGCTGCCTAACGCTTTTTTCTCTGGGCCCTTAGGCCCTGGACTTTCGAACACTGAGGGCACTGGAAGTGGGGGTACGCTGCTGGTAGATGGCTCGCAAGCCCTGGTGTGGTGGGTGCTGGCGGCACCCGCAGGCACCCCAGTGGCATGGTGACCTTCGAGCGGGCACGGACAGATGGGCCTCACCCTGGGCCATCTGCTTCCTCCCCCAGCTCCGTTTGAAAGGGGACGCCCACCGGCCGGTGGTGGGTTTGGCCTCCGTGGAAATGCAGCGAGAGCCAAGGCCTTTTGTGATAACATGGAGTTGTGGGCAGGGGCCTGTCTGACTTGGGCCTTAAGGTTAGGGCCCCACTCACAGCTTCATCTGCTTGCCTGAGGTTCTGGGGGGTGGTGCACCTGAACACCTCCCTTTCTACTTTCAGAGGCCCCCATAGCTGAGGAAGGAGTATTGGGTCTGGGGGGACCCCATGTAGTGCTGAGTCCTATCTTTTGTTGTGACATGACAGTCTGACTTCCTTCTGCCTTTTCCCAACTGGTTCTTATTTCTTTCCTCTCAAGGCTGAGTTCTCTGTGAACTAATTAGGTGACAGAAAAATCTCATTAACGTGGATCTGAGTAAATGGCCTGAATCACCGCTGTAGCTGGGGACTAGGAGATGGCATTTGTGCGAGCCCTGGGCCCCAAAGAGAGAAGATGACCAATTTTTCCTCTTAGATCTGAAGAGGGTGGAGGCGGGAGAGACATCGTTGCTGCAGCTTCACTGTCCTTGGAGGAAGTAAAGACATTCCTGATTTGCTCCAAGCTTACCTTCCCCCAGCTCCTTCTGGAGGGCGACAAGCTTCGTGGGCTGGCCACAGGAGGGTGGGGGCACATCTGCTTCCGAGCTTTTCACAGAGCAGGGACAGGTTTCCGGGCTCCCCGGGGCTCCAGCTTGATAAGCAGCGACCCCTCCTCCCCAGCTCAGGGGAGCCTCTGGTTGAGCATCTTTTGTGATGTGAAGGCTGTGATTCCTGGGGCGCCCTTGAGTTTTTTGCCTCGTCTTAAATTTAACACAACAGGCAGAATTTCCCCTCCTAGAGCCCTCCCCTGACCAACTTCTCCATTGCGGTTTGGAAATACCCCATGGTTCCATCTACTAGGCCTGGAAGCTCGGCCTCACCCTTGTGAAATCCTGGGAGCCGGTGTCTCATTGTCACCAGACCGACCCAGCTGCGGCTCACACATCCGTTCTCAGCCCTGCTGTTCCCACTCCTGGGCCCTGCTGCCCTGCTCTCCCTCCCTCCCCCCTGCCCAGCCTCTCCTGGCACCGTCATCTTTATCCACCTCACCTCTCTTGCGTTCCCACTTTTCTGCTGTAGACAGTCTTCAAAAGAAAAAAAAAACACTCCTTCTTCAATTTCTGCCCTATATCCTTCCTGCGATAGAACTCCTCTCCATCTGCCAAACCATATTGCTTCTGTCCTGCGAAGCCGCGTCCCCACCTTCTTTCTGCAAGGAGGGAGAGGCGCAGACTCCCTGGGCGTTTCCGAGCACAGTCTGAGGCTGGACTGAGACTGAGCCCTCCACCCCCAGCCCCAGGGTCGAACAGACCTAGGCTGTTACATAAACACAGTGTCAGCTGGGAGCCGGCTCCTATGTTTCCTGGGGGTAAGCCTCTCCATGGAAAGGGGCAGCATGTTCTGAGTGTATAACAAAGCCTCCCCCACTGTTTAGACTTCGGTGAAGGGTTTGTTTGTCCCAGCTCTGAAGGTGGCGTGGGACCTGCGGTCAGGATCCTTTCGGCTCTGAGGAAGTGCAATGGGCACTTGGGCCTCCTGTAGTCTCTCTGCCACTCACAGTCATTTCTGACCCTGTGTCCAGGGCAGGAGGAAGCAGGGGATGTTTGGCTTTCCTGTTTCAGGACAGGATTTGAGGGGAGAGAGACCATTTTGAAAAGTTCCTTTCCCACCAGAGGCCAAGGAAAGAGGAAACCTGCCCATTACTTGGGCTGAGGGAGTGGAAGAAGTACAGCCTTCAGCTGGGAGGGAGAGCTGGAGGGCTATGTGCAGAACCTCTGAGCCACCTTCACCTCACTAGTGGGGAAACTGAGGCTCAGAGAAGGAAGGGAGCCAAGCGGGTACAGCCAGAGAGAGTCTGGGCCTTCAACAGGAGCCCGCTTCCTGCTTGGCACTCACCTACAGTGAGCGCTCCCTGACAGCTTGGGTTTCCTGGCTGAGTCCTAGAAAGAAGGATGCAGGAGAACCAGGGCCTCAGTCCAAATGGGGACACTGGGCATGTGGAGCACAGGAAGTTGGACCAAGCTAGCCAGGAGCCCCGAGAAGCTGTTGGGAGAAGCAGCCCGGAATCCAGCAGGTCCTGGGAAGGTCTGCTGGTCCCAGTCGGTGTGTGCAGGTGAGGGCTCCGCACAGAGGAGGAGCAGGGGCTGGAGTCCCCTCTGGCAGTTCCGGAGGGGCTCCCGCCTGGAAGTGGAGGTGGACCTGACTATTAGGTGTGTGTGTGCCATATGGCTACTATTGTGTGTGCTGGAGCTGGGCTTTGTCAACTGGGTGACTTGCTCAAGTTTCTCCATTGTTTTCCCCCTAGGGCTTTTTTTTTTTTTTAAAACAGTTACTTTGAGCATTCCAGCCAGCCTGGCCTGGCCACCAGAGCGTTCTCACTTAAACCCTTACCCCACTCACTTTCATTCAGTTCACAGATTGCCTGCCCTGGGCTGTGGGCTTGGTGATATCCTAAAGGGACTAAGGTAAAGAGATGTGGTGGTTTCTTGTTTGGCTCAAGCCTCAGCTAGACAGAGAAGGGGCCACAGCTGTGGCTGCAGTTGGGTGGCAGCTCAGATGGAGAGTAAGATGGTGCACATGGCAGGGTGCGGTGGCTCACGCCTGTAATCCAAACATTTTGGGAGGCCGAGGTGGGCGGATCACAAGGTCAGGAGATCGAGACCATCCTGACCTAACACAATGAAACCCTGTCTCTACTAAAAATACAAAAAATTAGCTGGGCGTGGTGGCGGGAGCCTGTAATCTCAGCTACTCGGAAGGCTGAGGCAGGAGAATGGCGTGAACCTGGGAGGCGAAGCTTGCAGTGAGTGGAGATCGCACCACTGCACTCCAGCCTGGGCAACAGAGTGAGACTCTATCTCAAAAGAAAAAAAAAAAAAAAGACGGCACACGCCCTGGCAGCCTGCAGCCCTCAGCCCTTAGGCACACCTGGGGTTTTAGTGTTTGTGTCTGTTTTTTTGTCATGTGACTTGATCCTGGAGGACTGGCATGATGATCCCCATGTTTGTGCCAGGGCGCTCTCTTAAGCTTTCCTTACTGTTCCTGGGTGGGCACTCCCTGGCCAGGCCCTGCATTCCCCTGTGGGCCCTGCTGCACCACACACTGCTGAGGTTGCCTTCAAAGACAAGGACTAGGGAGGTCTGGGATGGGTGCCGGGGACATGCATCTGGAGCCAGCCGGGGCCCCTCTGGCAATTTGTTGATTTAGGGACTGAGTGTCTCATAGGGGCCTGGTTGCTTATGTAGGACTTTGCTCACAAGAGTTCTAGGAATTCTGAAAAAGAGCATAACCATGTGGGTGCTAGTAGCCAGGGAAAGCTTCATTTGTTCCAGATACATTCATTTAGCTCCTACTGTGTGGCCCACTTGCATCTAGCACAGTGAAAAGCAATCAAAGGAGAGGAGGGGAGAGAAGGGGCCAGAAGGGCTGGGCTTGGTGCACCTGGAGAAACCGACTCAGCCTGTAGGAGGTGCCAGAGAGGTACTGGGAGTACAAAAGGAGACCGAGATTTTCAGAACACCAGGGCAGGGCAAAGGTCAGAGACTTGGGAAACCTCATCACTTCTTTCTTCCGGGTCAGAAGCCAGCGCGGGAAGACCCATCCAGCCTGATCTCAGGCTGCATGGCCTCGTGGGAACCCCTGGTACCCTGCTGAATCCAGGGTCTCAGCTCTGGCTCTTCCCAGCAGTGGTACCCCATAGAGGAAGCAGTCCTTGTCCCTGTGGTGCCACCTGGCTATCTTCCTGTATCATTTATTTCTTTCGTCAAACGTGTGCCAGGCCTGGGGGTCAGGAGGGTTCCCACATAGAGGAAACAGGATGATTAAGATAACAGAGGCAGGAGAACATAGAGTAGCTCTTGGAATGGCAATTTGGACTCTGCAGCTCGGGTGTTGAGTTGTAGGAGATGGGTGGGTGAGGTGGGCAGGACCCTGGTGAAGGAGTATTTCATGCTTTCTCCAGTATTTATTTCCACCCTGCCGTGTTCCTAGAAACCACAGGAGTTGGTGCGTCATTCTGCAGGAGATGGGCGTCACGAGGGTTTAAGCCTTTAAGAAGGCTTGAGCCACGCCAGTGTACACACCACTCATTTGTGCTTGTGAGCCCCCTACCAGCTGTCAGCGCATCCCTGGCCCAGAAGCAGAGGGAGCGAGTTACCCGTCTTGGAAAGCAGGTGTAGCCTGGGAAAGCTGAGGCTGTGGGGAGACAGACACCCCCATAAGAACTCCCATGACCCTGTGTGGAATTGCCTAAACATCCACCTGTTGTGTTAGTTTCTTTTTAATATTCAGGTAACTGGAAATTAGTTTAATCAGATGCTTTCCTCCTGACCCCTAGCTGACTTAAACCATGCAGGCCAAGCAATAAGGGAGCTCATTTTGGAGCGTAGAGTTGAGGTGGGGAGGCGGGGTGAGCCCAGCCACCTGCTTTGAGGGTGCAGAAACTGGGTGGTGCATGTTCCACCCAAGAATATACTTCCCTCTGCCAGGCTCACTGCTGGGGGTTGGAATGAGGCTTTGCAACACTTTGCATCTCATAGTTTATTTTCCCAGAGGAGGGTCTTTTTTGGATTTGCAAGTATCATTTTCATTTCACAAATGAGACAGCCTAGGTCCTAGATTAAGTAACTTTCCTGAAGCCATGCAGTGAGCGGAAGATGCAGGGATTTTCTCTGGTTCTCCAACTCCAGGTCTCTGTGGTTTGCCTTGCATGTATGGGCTGAATAAGTTTTGGTGGCCACACCACATCAGCCCTTAAAAGCTGCTTCTACAGGAAGCTTTATGAGAGTCAAACGGACCAGAGTTTAACTGTTGGAAGCCTTTAGAATATAATTTTAGGGTGAACTAAGACTCTTAATCCCTACCATAATTTTCTTCTGCTCCCCACTATAATTTCTTCTGGATGTCTTCAGTCCCCAACTGAATTGAATGGTGGCTCTCTGGGGCGTCTCTCTCCCATGGGTAGCATGGATGTAGCATATAGTAGACAGATGTTTGCTCAAGAAACATATATATATGTATATATATATTATATGTATGTATATGTGTGTGTATATATATTTTTGGAGACAGGGTCTCACTCTGTTGTCCAGGCTGAAGTGCAGTGGTGCAGTCCTAGCTCACTGTAGCCTCAAATTCCTGGGCTCAAGCGATCCTCCACCTCAGTCTCCCAGGTAGCAGACTACAGATATGCACCACCACACCCAGCTAATTTTTTCATTCTTTGTAGAGATGGGGTCTTGCTATGTTGTCCAGCCTGGTCTTAAACTCCTGGACTCAAGCAATTTTTCCACCTCGGCCTCCCAAGGTGCTGGGATTACAGGCATGAGCCACCACCGTGCCCAAATGCATATTTAATTCAAATTTCATTTTAATGTGTTTAAGGGATGAAAGTAAATAGATGCTTGTTAAAAGCCATTCAAATGTAGAAGTAGGAAGGTGGCTGCCCGGCCTCCCCTCCCCTGGGGGGATCTGCGGTGGGCGGTCGGATCTGCATCCTTCTGGTCTTTTTTCTATGAACGACTCTTTGCTGGATTTGATGTTACTAGGCTTTTGCAGCAAACGTGGGATTGTTGTGGAAAATGCTTTGCTGGGAGAAGGGGAGTCAGAGATTCACAAAAGGAGGCTCCTGCATTCATTTATGTATTTGGCAGCTCCTAGACTGGGAGTCAGGATACCTGGGTTCCCGTCCCTGTTCTGCCACTAACTGGCTGTGAGAGCTGGGGCAAGTCTGCTCTGGGTGCATCTTCTGCGAGTCACATTCTGGTTGTCTATGCGGCTAGCTGTGACCCTGGCGTGAGTATCTGGAACAGGCCAGGCTTGGCTCCCTGGCCAGGGGTCTTGTCTGTCAAATGAGGACCTGAGCTGGGGTCCCTAAGATCTGTTCTGAGGCTGCCTCTGTTCCTGCAGCACTTTGAGATGCGCTACCTTGGAGCCCTCCAGGAACTGATAATCAGAAGGGATCCTGTGGGGAGAGGTGAGATTTTCTGTGCCTCCGTTTCCTTACCTGAGATGGGTCATGACAAAGCTGCCACCGCCTCCGCCACTTGGTAGTGCTGAGGATTGAGACCTCCTCTGTGGTGTGTTTAGAACACTGCCTAGCGCATCATAAGCACAGGTGAAATATCAGGCATTATTCTGAAAGGTGGCAGAGTATCCTGTGTAAGGGAATGCTGTTTATTATGTACCTCCTTGTACGCTTGTCTCATTATTGCTTTTGGACAAATTTTCAGAAGAAAATGGTCAGACGCTGGGGTCGGCACATTTTTAGGGCTTTTGCGGCACTCTGGCACACTGCCCTCCAGAGAGGCCATTTGCTTTCCAGGCATGGAGACAGCCTGGAGTTCCCTGCCTCACTTCCCCGGCACCCCTTCTCCATCTGATACGTAAGAAAAAGAAAAGACTAAATGACCCTCGTTGTTTTACTTTGCTTGACTTTGATTACTAGTTCATCACTGGCTATTTCATTATTGGATTCACTTTGACTATTAGTGAGATTCAGTATTAAAACAGTTTTGGGGGGTCATTTGCATTTTGTTCATTCTCCACATATCCTGTTTTCATTTTACTCTTGGTTTGTTACTCTTTTTTCTTTTTGTAGAAATGGGGTCTCACTATGCTGCCCAGGCTGGTTGTAAACTCGTGGCCTCAAGTGATCTTCCCGTCTTGACCTCCCAAAGTGCTGGCATTTCAGGTGTGAGCCACCATGCCTGGCCTCCCCTCCCTCCCTCCCTTCTCTCCTTCCTCCTTCCCTCCATCCCTTTCTTCCTCCCTTTCTCCCTTCCTTCCTCAGAATATTGGTCTGTCACCCAGGCTGGAGTGTAGTGACGCGATCATAGCTCACTGCAACTTCAAACTCCTAAGCTCAAGCAATCCTCCCACCTCAGCCTCTTCAGTAGCTGGGACTCAGGCATGTGTCACCACATCTAACTAATAATTTTTAAAATTGCCCTTGTAGAGACAGGGTCTGTGTTGCCCAGGCTGGTCTCAAACTCTTGGCCTCAAGTGATCCTCCTGCCTCCACCTCCCAATATTGAGTTGAAGACTGTTTTAATCTCTTTTAATGTAGGTTTTTCTACAATGTACATTTATCTGTCTGCTGCAAGTCAGGCACTGTCTGTACTTTGTCAGTACTTTGTCAGTACTTAGTCAGTACTTGGGCCTCAGTGTGTCCTGAGCTGAGCAGACAGTGCCATCCTCTGGGCCACCCAAGAGGCTGAGGCTGGCTGTGCCTGCTCCATACCATATCCCCAGATGGCTGTGCCTTAGGGCTTTGTGCCTGTTCCTTTTTCAGCCAGAACTCCTCCTTGCCACTGTAGGGGTGCCTGCCTACAGCAGCTTCCCTTTTGCCTTTTCAATTTGGTGTTTTGATGGCTTGCAAACCTGAAACCCCAGCGCCTGGAGTGGGATCAAAGCCTGTCACAGGGGCAGAGGGAGGACCAAAAAGTCTAGACCCCTCCAGGGATCTCTGCTCTGCTTCTGCTGGGATCCCCACCCCTTCCTGGGCCTGGGCTTTTCTAGGCACTGGTGGATGGCACTTCTGTGCCTGGAGGATGTTTTGGTTAAAGATGCTCTAAATGTTTTGTCCAATCACAGTTGTACAAAACAAAACAAAACAAAACAAAAACAAACAAACAAAAACACCCGAAAGGCAAGCCCCAGAGCCTTTGTTGGAGAAGAGTTGGGACGTTTTGGAGGCTGTCCATCACTCTGAAGCAGCACCCTCCACCACCACCTCCCACCACCCCATTATTGCTTCTAGATTGTTCTGGATGGTTCTATACTGGGTGATGTGGAATGAAGCCTGGCCTTCATTTCTTCTCTCAGGGCCTGAATAGAGTAGAGGTTAAGAACCTGGGCTCTGGAACCAGGCTGCCTAGATTTGAGTCCCAGACCTACCACTTGGGAGCTGTGTGACCTTGGGTGAGTTCCTTAACCCCTCTGTGTCTTAGCTTTGCCACTGGTAAAACATGGGCATCCGTTTCATGGTGTGGGCATGAGAAACAAATCAGTTAACGTCTGCAGAGTTTTTAGAGCAGCAGCCGCCCTGAGGATATGCGCCCTGGGTGGCAACTGTCTCATTACTTATCTCAGAGGCTTGGCTGTCATCACTGCCTGTATAGGGGTGTGTGAAGTGAGGGCTGCATGAGATCACGGGAATGACCGTTTCCGGACCTGAGCCTGAGAGCCCAGGTGGCAGAGTGTGGGGTACGTCGGTCTAGCTCATCCAGGCCCAGGGGCAGGGACCTGAGGGGGCAGGGCTGTCACAGGGCCTGCACATTACCACGAGCACCCAGGGTCATCTTCGATGTTTTGCCTGTTGTTTTTTTCTCTGATTCAGCACTGTGCAGTAGACATGGACAAGTCACATGTGTGAACTTAAATTTTCTTTTTCTTTCTTTTTTTTTTTTTAAATGAGAGAGAGTCTCGCTTTGTTGCCCAGGCTGGAGTGCAGTGGTGTGGTCTCAGGTCACTGCAACCTCTGCTCCCCAGTTCAAGCAATTCTCGTGCCTCAGGCTCCTTAGTAGCTGGGATTACAGGCACATGCTAACATGCCTGGCTAATTTTTGTATTTTTTGTAGAGACAGGGTTTCACCATGTTGGCCAGGCTGGTCTTGAACTCTTGAGTTCAACTGACCTGCTTGCCTCAGCCTCCCAAAGTATTGGGATTACAGATGTGAGCCACCGTGCCCAGCCGATTTTAATTTTTCTTTTTTTTTTTTTGAGGTGGAGTCTCACTCTGTCGCCCATGCTGGAATGCAGTGGTGTGATTGCAGCTCATTGCAACCTCTGCCTCCCCAGTTCAAGCGATTCTCTTGCCTCAGCCTCCTGAGTAACTGGGATTACAGGCATGCTCCACCATACCTAGCTAAGAGATGGGGTTTCACCATGTTGGCCAGGATGGTCTCGAACTCCTGACCTCAAGTGATCCGCCCACATTGGCCTCCCAAAGTGCTGGGGTTACAGGCCTAAGTGAGCCACCATGCCTGGCCTGATTTTCAATTTTCTTTTTTTTTTTTTTTTTTGAGATGGAGTCTTGCTCTGTCACCCAGGCTGGAGTGCAGTGGCCGGATCTCTGCTCACTGCAAGCTCCGCCTCCCAGGTTTACGCCATTCTCCTGCCTCAGCCTCCCAAGTAGCTGGGACTACAGGCGCCTGCCACATCGCCCGGCTAATTTTTTGTATTTTTTAGTAGAGACGGGGTTTCACCGTGTTAGCCAGGATGGTCTCGATCTCCTGACCTTGTGATCCGTCCGTCTCGGCCTCCCAAAGTGCTGGGATTACAGGCTTGAGCCACCGCGCCCGGCGATTTTCAATTTTCAAGTAGCCATATTAAAAAGGTTTTTTAAAAGTGAGATTAATTTTAATATATTTTATTTAATCCAGTATATTCAAAATTGTATAAGTCAGTTCTTATGTTGCTAAAAAGAGACATCTGACGCTGGATAATTTGTAAAGAAAAGAGGTTTAGGTCGGGCCCTGTGGCTCACACCTGTGATCCCAGCACTTTGGGAAGCTGAGGCGGG
>NW_016806449.1:219475-266904 GCF_001698545.2 Rhinopithecus bieti
GTCTTTTTTTTTTTTTGAGACAGAGTCTCGCTCTGTCGCCCAGGCTGGAGTGCGCTGGCACAATCTTGGCTCACTGCAACCTCCGCCTCTTTGGTTCAAGCAATTCCCGTGCCTCAGCCTCCCGAGTAGCTGGAATTACAGGGGCATGCCACCACAGCCGGCTAATTTTTTCATATTTTTAGTAGAGACAGGGTTTCACCATGTTGGCCAGACTGGTCTCAAACTCCTGACCACAGGCAGTCCACTCACCTCGGCCTCCCAAAGCACTGGGATTACAGGTGTGAGCCACCATTCCTGGCCTGATTCAGCTTTTCAAAAGATTATATTAAAAATTCAGGGCTGGGCACAGTGGCTCACGCCTGTAATCCCAGCACTTTGGGAGGCCGAGGTGGGCAGATCACGAGGTCAGGAGATCGAGACCATCCTGGCTAACACAGTGAAACTGTCTCTGCTAAAAATACAAAAAATTAGCCAGGCATGGTGGTGGATGCCTGTAGTCCCAGCTATTCGGGAGGCTGAGGCAGGAGAATGGCAGGAACCTGGGAGGTGGAGCTTTCAGTGAGCCAAGATTGCACCACTGCACTCCAGCCTGGGTGACAAAGCGAGCCTCCGTCCCCCCCACCAAAAAAAAAATCAGAATAATGTGCCCTTCTCAGTCATGTAACAAATACTTCTCTGTTGAGCACACGCCGAGGCTGTGGTGATTGACAGCAGACAAGTCCGTTTAAAAGTCTTGCTGAATTCACAGTAGTTTTTTTTGTCCCTGTGTGTTTTCTTAAAACCTAGAAGTACAACTATTGTTGTGTGTGGTAGGTGACAAAGTGTGTTAATGTTAAGGGGTACTCATGTTCCCACCTTGGGTCCTGTGCCAGGTGGGAGGGTGGAGCCCAGGCCCTGCTCTTGCGAGATGAAGTGCACACGGGCCTGGGCTGCTGGCCACTGTCAGTCAGCATCTTGGCCACCTGCTAGGGGCTTCCCTCGGGATCGTGACAGAGGCCTCAGTCAGCAAAGCCATAGTCTTTCCTCACCCCATCCTGGCATTTTAGGCAGGGGCCATTTTTGTAAGTGTTTTTTGTTTGCGTTTGTTCCATACTAAGTAATATATGTAATAGCAGAAAGTTTGCAAACACACACGTACTCTTGGAAGCTGTGCGGCAGAGGAGGAAGCCCCCTGTCTCTCCGCCCACTTCCTGGCTGAGAAACAGGGAGAGCCCCCCACCTTGGAAATGAGGCGCTCATGGACTGTGTCAGGAGGCGCCTGCAGAGCTGCAGCAGTCAGTGGCAGATCCCTTCCTACCCACTCTTGTGAATGTCGGGAAGGACTTGGGGCTTTGTGGGAGCCTGAGGACAGGCTGCAGGGGGCAGCCCCTGCCTGCAGTGCACCCTTTGTGGCAACTCAGATGGGGTGTCCCAAGCCCAACTCCAAGAGGATCTTGTGAGGATTTCGTGCTCCCCTAGCTGCGGTGCTGTTTTGGAGGGAGATGCTGTCCTGAGCCCGTGTTACTAGATTCTCATCACATCCCTTGGCTGTGGAGCACCAAGAACCCTCCTGGCTTCCATGCCTGGGAGAGGCTTGGTCTGAGGTGCCACTTGAGCCTGCTCTGTGCCCGGCACTTCTCTGTGTGGGTCCTGAGCCGTACAGCAGCCCCTGAGAGATGTGTGGCGTTCACTTCACATGGGAGGGGTGCTCTCTCTCCCAGCAGCTATGCCAGTGTCCCACTTGCTCAGCAAGCTGGGGTGTAAACCTAGCTCTCTGTTGAGTAATTAGAACCCTTATAAAAAAAAAATTAAGGCCGGGCCGGGCACGGTGGTTCACACCTGTAGTCCCAGCAGTTTGGGAGGCCAAGGCAGGAGGATCACTTGAGCCCAGGAGTTCAAGACCAGCATAGGCAACACAGTGAGACCTCATCTCTACAAAAAATAAAAATGAATTCATAAATTAGCTGGGCGTGGTGGTGCACGCCTGTAGTCCCAGCTACTCAGTTGGCTGAGGTGTGAGGATTGCCTGAGCCCAGGAGATTGAGGCTGCAGTAAGCTGAGATTGCACCACTGCATTCTAGCCTGGAAGACAGAGTGAGACATTGTCTCAAAAAATAATAATAATAAAATAATAATAATAATAAATATACCTGGCTCTGTCAAGACTCCTTGCCCCCACCACAGGACCCTGCCTGGACAACTCTGCTCTCCCTGCAGCCCTGGCCTGGTGGGTGGGTGCCTGCCCCCCCTGCAGTCATCATGGAGCTCAGCTTGCTCCAACCACCTTCACGTCCCCCATGGCCTGGAGCAGCCGCCACCTCCCCCACTGGCACGTGTCAATGCTGGTGTCTGCATCACTCACCGCTTCCCTGATGAATGTTGAGCCCTGAGCCCAAGTGGAACTGCCCGGCCACCCCTGGGTCCCCAGCCCAGCACCAGGCCCAGCCTCATGAGTGCCTGAGCCACCAGGGAGCCTCCTTACCTCTGTAGTGGGTCCACAGGGCCCCTTCTGGGCTGGTGGGCGAACGGCTGTCAGACAGGCACTTGAGGAAGCAGCTTACAGGGACCCGTGCACTGCTATCTCCTCCTGGGCTGGAGGGGACAGGCCATTATGGTGGCTGGATGGTCTCCTTCTGAGGCGGGTGTATCCTCTGACTCATGCCCTCCCTGTTGGCGTGGATATCAGGATCAGGTCTGTGTAGCAGACTCTTGCCTGGGTTCCTAAAGGTCTCAGGCTGCTGGCACTCATCACGGGTGCCCAGGTGGCTGGGAAGAGGCTGGCGGGGCATTGAGTGCTCTCAAGGGGTGGAAGCCAGGACTCGGTAGACTGTGAGAAACTCGGTGTCCTGCCCCGTGAGCAAAGCCCCAGAGTGTGGACGCCTCTCTCCCTGTGCCCACCAGAGCCAAGGGGCCACAGTCCCATAGGCCTGGCTGAGCCACACGCTCTGGTAGCAGTGCAGAGGCTGCGAGGAATTGAGCAGGGAACCTGCCTCAGCCCCAGAGGAGGGGCCCAGGATAGGCCGAGCCTCCCAGGGAGCCAGTTGAACGGGGCAGGAAGCCAGGGCCTCGGGAGGCCAGGAGAGGATCATCTCTCACCCCAGGCCTCGGGGTGGGAGAGAATCTGCCTCCCATCCCTCTGCTCCTGGAAGGCAAGGTGGGCCGGTGTGCCTGGGCGAGGGGAGCCATGCGGGGGTGAGGGCTGGCAGAGGTGAGCTCTGAACCTGGGGGCAGTGGTGCCATGAGCCCTTCCTTCCCAGGTGACCCCAAAACTTGAGCAAGGGTAAAATAAAGTAGAGGGGCAGATGACAGCCCTGCTTAGGCTGGGAGTGGGCCATGTGGGTGTGCCTTGACATGCAGTCCCTTTGCTCTGAGTGGGAGACGGGCCTGGCACATCAGCTGGCTGAAAAGCAAAGCATCTCCACTCAGGAGCATCCTCAGAGCATGTGCTGAGGGTGGTGAGCAGTTTTCTGTGCAGTGGCCTGGGGCGTAAGGACAGCAGCCCAGAGCTTCGGCAAGCCTGCAGCCCAGTAGGTACCACTAGACATGGCTTCACTGCAGTAGTAATTTCATTATTAAAATTGCTAGTGCAGTATGTTTTCAAACTACTCAAATGTGCCACCCCACACTCCAGCACTTTGTGTTTGTGCTGCAAATGTCACAAGATTGACAGCTCCTGCTGCGGGTGACAGGAGTTACAGGTTCTAAGCCAGGGACAGCAGGACCAGATCTGCTATCTCAGAAAGAATGGTAGTGTGGTGGCTCATGCCTGTAATCCCAGCACTTTGAGAGGCCAAGGCAGGAGGATCGCTTGAGCCTAAAAGAGTTCGGGACCAGCCTAGGCAACATAGTAATACCTCATCTCTACAAAAAAAAAAAGAATTTTTTTTTTTTTTTTGAGACAGGGTCTCGCTCTGTGGCTCAGGCTGGAGCACAATGTCATGGTGTGATCTCAGCTCACCGCAACCTCTGCACCCCGGGCTCAGGTGATCCTCGCACCTCAGCCTCCCAAGTAGCCAGGACTGCAGACATACACCATCACACCCAGCTAATTTTTCTATTTTTAGTAGAGATGAGGTCTCTCCATGTTGCCCAGGCTGGTCTCGAACTCCTGGACTCAAGCAGTTCCCCTCAGCCTCCCAAAGTGCTGGGATTACAGGCATGAGCCACCGCACCCAGCCTCTACAAAAAAATTTTAAAAATTAGCCAGGTGTGGTGACACACGCCTGTAGTCTCAGCCACATGGGAGGCTGCTGCCGTTAGATAAGCTATGATTGTGCTACTGCACCCCAGCTTGGACTATATTTAGCAAGGCCTTGCCTCTGAAAAAACACACACAAGAAAGAATGCCTTTCTCTTAGTTCTCATACTGTGCCAGGCACTGCCTTTGTGCTTACTTGCCCTTCTCGTATTCCTGCAATTTTTGGAGCATCCCTGCAGGGTAGTATTAACCCCATTTTGCAGATGAGGAAACTGAGGTACAAAGATGTAAAGGAAATGGCCCAAGGCTGCTCATTCAAATGGTGGAGATAGGACCTGTACCCAGGAAATCTGGCTTTGGAGCCTGTACTGCCACCTTTATGCACAGGGAAAAAGATAAGACCTTTAAAAACAGAGCAGAAATGTAGAACAATGTTGTCTAATCTTAGGATGAGAGATCCTCTTCAGCGGACAGAAAACCCAGAATTTATAGAGGAACAGACTGACAGATTCCCCCCACCCCAGCTTTTCTTTTGAAAATGACAGCATTTAAAAATGTGATTATTATTAACATTTTACCGCATTTGCTGGCTCTCTGTCACTGTCTCACTCTCACATATGTTTTTTTCAGCAGTTGTAGACACACTGACACATCTTCCCAAGCTCTTCAGCAGGCATCTCCTGAGGATAGGCACATTATTCTACACACCCTTAACACCAGAATAGCACCCAGAAAGGTCGGAAGAATTCCCTAATATCATTTAATAGCTGACCCATAACCACACTTCCCCAGACATGCCTGAAAGGTCTTATAGAGCTTTTTTTGTTTTCCTAGATAAGGATGGAACAGGGTCCAATGTGATACCTTTTCCCCCATGACGTAGACTTACTGTAGGGCCAGGACCCATTTTCCTGTAGAAGGCCCGAGTCCTGGAACCGTGGGCTAGCTGGCGCTGGGTGTTTTCTCTTGTCCCTTTCTCCCGTGTGGGGTCTTTGAACTGAACTGTGATCTGGAAGCTCAGCAGGAACACCCCGTTCCTCCATAGGACCGTGCCCTTAGTGCCATCAGGAGCGTGAGGACCAGGTCTCTCCAATGTGAAAGTTCATTTCCTCCCTCTGTAATTAGTAAGTAGTCTGTGGGGGCGATCATTCCACACCCTCAAAATAAACTGCCCGCCACAACTGTTCACCTGATGGTTTTAGCGTCCATTAATGATCCTTGCCTGAGTTGATGATATCGGGGTTGTCAAGGTGGCCATAAACCCAACAATCTTTCTATAAGTATTAGCCAGTGTTCTTCTGTTAAGAACAGCATCTCCCCACCTCTTATCTTTAGTGTCGCCCTTGTGTCATGGATTTTGTTGTTCAAATGTTATAACCAGTTACAAAACTAGCAGATGTAATTACATTCTGGGTCATAAAGCAGGAGAACCTGCTTGCAGTGCACATGTGCCGGATACATGCTTCGCATGCCCGCTATACGAAGGAGAGATTAAGGAAAAGATTTGAAAACCCAAGAGAAAAAGAGGCCAAAAAAAAAAAAAGAAAAGAAAAGAAAAGAAGGACAGGCAAAGAGTAGGATCAAGACAAATGAAAGAAGAGGAAATGCTTTGTGTTGTTGACGAACATGAAAAGGCGCAACCTCACTAGTAATCAGGGACATGCCCGTCAGAAGAGCCAGGGGCTGGTTCCCCGGTCCAAGAGCAGACTGCTGGCGCACAGGGTGCACGGACATTCTCACCCACTGCTGGCGGAGAGCAGGAGAAGGGATTGCTAAGATCAAGCTGGAAAAGTAACTGGGCGTTATCCATTCACATGAAACATTCACATGCCTTGGGAAGAACCCATAGGCACACAGTATCGATTTCAGCCTTGCTTGTAGTAGCTAAAAAAGAAGGAAGTGACGTGAGTGTCCCTCAGCAGGGAAAGGGTTGAAGAATGGACAGAACATTCATACTGTGAGATGCTATGAAGCCAGGCCACTGGAGCAAGCTAGAGCCAACCCAGTGGCCTGGGGAGGGCCCCAGGTGCCCCTGACTTGGCAGTTGGTGTGAACTGCAGTGTAAGCAGGAGCTGGGGGGACAGTCACTCAGGACACACCCGTGTTAAGGAGAGGGAAGAGGGCATGCGGCCCAAACAGCGGTTTTCTGAGCATGTTGTGAATGTTTTCATACCCTGAAATACAACTGAAAAAAGATTGGCATAGTGCACATTTATACCAGTCACAGCTTGTTTTCTTCCTTTGTATCCCCTCAGAGTCTGACTCAGAAAAATTTCCTCTCCTCATTCCAATGGGGAAGGGTCTTCTGTTTCTTTTTATTAAGTAATGTATCATCTGTAAATATTTCAGAAAACAAGGTGATGTACACTTACTGCAGAAAAACATAAAAGAAGCAAAAGAAGTCACCAGTAATTCTAACCGGAGGCAGGCAGCCACTGTCACCATTTCGTCATTATTTTGATATTTTCTTGCATTTTTTTATACAGGTCCATAAATTTTGTTACATAAAAATTTGTATCTGACTTTTTAAAAAATCAAGTGTTATGCCAGTCATGGAGGCTCACACCTGTAATCTCAGCACTTTGGGAGGCTGAGGTGGGAGGATCATTTGAGGCCAGAGTTTGAGACCACTCTGGGCAACATAGGGAGACCCCGTCTCTACAAAAAAAAAAAAAAAAAGAAAAAAAATTAGCCAGGCATAGTTGATACACACCTGTGGTCCCAGCTACTTGTGGGGCTGATGTAGGAGGATCTCATGAGCCCAGGGGGCTGGAGGCTCCAGTAAGCTGTAATCTTGCCACTGCACTCCAGCCTGGGGAACAGAGCCTGTCTCCAACCCCTCCATTCCACCCCCCCCAACCACACACACACACAC
This sequence comes from Rhinopithecus bieti, assembly GCF_001698545.2. NCBI lineage: Eukaryota > Metazoa > Chordata > Mammalia > Primates > Cercopithecidae > Rhinopithecus > Rhinopithecus bieti. Next base: position 226,528 of record NW_016806449.1, read on the forward strand.
ACACACACAAACACACACACACACAGTCAACCACTGCCACCCACCTATGCTAGGTAAGAGTTGCTTTTTTTTTTTTTGTTTTTAAGCCAGCTCATGTTTAATTGTGACATTTTAAAATTGTACAAGTATTTTGACGTCTGCCCCCCATATTTACTCTCTTAAAATGACAGGAAAACACCAACCAATCACAGGTTTAATGAGTTTAATAACTTTACCTCTCAGTTCCTATTTGTAGTACCCAATATTCCTTTGAAATATGAAACAGACCTGTCAGTGGCCAGCAGTGAATTTCTGCCCGACGAGCAGAGCTGAAAGTTCAGGTACTCTGAGCATTGTGTTGCAGTGGCACTTGTCCAGAATTGGTACCCTCCCATAGTTGGGGGACTTTAAATGTACCAGTGAAAAATCGCTTTTTCCTCTTCAAGGGGAAGAAAGAAAATCACTCCTCAAAACACAGCAGATCTGGCTGTGAGGTCTTTCCTTTTGTCTCCTCAGGCTGGTAAAAGAGTCTTTGCAAAAATTTATATTAAATTATTTATTTTTTTGAGACTGGGTCTAACTCTGTTGCCTAGGCTGGAGGACAGTGGCACAATCTTGGCTCACTGCAACCTCCACCTCCCAGGCTCAAGCGATCCTCTCGCCTCAGCCTCCTGAGTAGCTAGGACTACAGGCGTGCAACACCAGCCTCAGATGCTTTTTTTTTTTTTTTTTTAGATGGAGTTTCACTCTGTCACCCAGGCTGGAGTGCAGTGGTGCAGTCTTGACCCACTGCAGCCTCCTCCTCCCGGATTTAAGCAATTCTCCTGCCTCAGCCTCCCGAGTAGTTGGGATTACAGGCACGTGCCACCACGCCCAGCTAAATTTTGTATTTTTTTTTTTTTTTTTTGAGACGGAGTCTCGCTGTCACCCAGGCTGGAGTACAGTGGCTGGATCTCAGCTCACTGCAAGCTCCGCCTCCCAGGTTCACGCCATTCTCCTGCCTCAGCCTCCCGAGTAGCTGGGACTACAGGCACCGGCCACCACGCCCGGCTAGTTTTTTTTTTTTTGGATTTTTTAGTAGAGACAGGGTTTCACCGTGTTAGCCAGGATGGTCTCGATCTCCTGACCTCGTGATCTGCCCATCTCGGCCTCCCAAAGTGCTGGGATTACAGGCTTGAGCCACCGCGCCCGGCCAATTTTGTATTCTTAGTAGAGATGAAGTTTTGCCGTGTTGGCCAGGCTGATCTTGAACTCCTGACCTCAGGTGATTCGCCCACCTCAGTCTCCCAAAGTGCTGAGGTTACAGGCATGAGCCACCATGCTTGGCCTCTCAGGTGCTTTTAAACTTCTGTCCACTAGACTCTCAGCCTGTCTGAATCTTTTAAAAAATCGCTGCACTATTACCTGCAGTTGCCTAGAGTGCCCCTCGCAGTGCAGCACCTTCGCACATCTGCAGCTGCACTTCCAGAGCTGTTTTCCACACCTCCTCCACATCAGTCCTGCAAAATTAGTGCAATGATTTGAACACTTTATTGCATCTTCTGTTTATAAAAATATTTTGCGGTCGGGTGTGGTGGCTCACACCTATAATCCCAGCACTTTGGGGGGCCAAGGGAAGTAGATCACCTGAGGTCAGGAGCTCCAGACCAGCCTGGCCAATATGGTGAAACCCCGTCTCTCCTAAAGATACAAAATTTAGCTGGGTGTGGTGGCACGCACCTGTAATCCCAGCTACTCGGGAGGCTGAGGCGGGAGAATCACTTGAACCCGGGAGGCGGAGGTTGTAGTGAGCTGACATCGTGCCATTGCACTCCAGCCTGGGTGACAAGAGCGAGACTCCGGCTCAAAAAAAAAAAAAATTCTTTTTGCTTTTGTGGCTGGGCACCATGGCTCATGCCTCTAATCCCAGTACTTTGGGAGGCCTTTTGTAAAAAATATAAAGACAAGTGGAAGTGCTGGTGCTGCTGACAGGGAATTAATCTCATACTTGGAATGCATTTTAGAGACTCATTGGGCTGGAAGAGGCAGAACTCTAGCTCATGGGACTTCAGCTGGGCTGCCTGCTCAGTTGTAAAGAGAGAACAACATGTTTAAATGTTGAAAGTGTAGGCGATGGGTCAAAGTTGTGAGGAAAAGGTGCAACACAGCATAGGGCCGTACGATGCTTCATCTTCTGAGGCCGGAGCCCCCTCCGTCCCACCCTGTGGTGGTGGCTCACCTCCTGCCCCCACCCTTCAGGCCATGGGAGAGCTGGAGATGCTGCAAGGCGCAGGAGCCCCTGGCATGGCACCAGCGCACGCCGCGGGTGCGGCACATGCTGGTTGCGTTCCTCTCCAGGGAGGAGCTGCTAGAAAGCAGAGCCAAGCCCACAACTGCTGTTGCTGGTCAGAGCTAGAGTGGCGTCAGGGGCACTCCCAGGGTCTTAGAACATGGCCAGATGGGACAAAGCCAGGAGGCCAGATGGGGGACATGCTGAGGGACCGAGTCTTCCAGGGGAGGGCCTTTGTCCTGTCCACCATTGCGCCCAGCACAGAGCTGGTGGATAGACAGGAAAACAAACTACTCTCAAGTGCCATCTATAGTACTACAATACCGCCATGTCACCAGCCTGGCGTCGAAAGGCCATTTTCAGCTGGAATGACAGCCACTCCCACCCTCATCCTGAGGTCATGTTTCCCTGCTCCATGCATTGCCCTCAGTCCCGTGGCTCTCTCTGCCGCCTTCTCTCCCTCAGCTCTTCCCTGGGGAGGAGAGGAGCAAAGTCACTGGGGAGCTCTCAGACCAACACCCTGACCTCTGGAGATGGGGCAGAATCCCTGGGCCTCTGAGCAGCCCTCAGAGGGTCCCAGGGATGTAGGCTGGGTCCTACGCCAGTCCAGACTGCCAGCCATGTCACCTTGAGGCAGGATGGGGCAGCGATTTCAGTCTGCTTGCCCTGAATGCACTTAGTAAGCCCTCAAAAAAATAATGTGAAATGATGACTTAGAGGCCCAAGCTCCAGCCTGGGATTCTGGAGTCCTGGGCCCTGCCCAGACTCTGTCACTGCTGGGCTGTAACTGCAGGCAAGTTACTTCCCCTCTCTGGCTGTCAATGCCCTCATCTCTAAAAGGAGAGGATGAACCAGAACATGAGTTCTGAACCTGGAACCCATGGCGGGGATTAAGGGGACCCGGACCTGCTCAGAAAACACCTGTGTGTTCTTCCCAGCATGCACTAGCTTTTCTGGAGAGCCCACAGCCTCCTGGGGCTATGGTAATAAACCATTGTAAACAGGATGGTTTCAAACAACCTAAGTCTGTTCCTAGCTGGCTGCAGTGGCTCACGCCTGTAATCCCAGCACTTCGGAAGGTCAAGGCCAGATGATCACTTGAGCCCAGGAGTTCTAGGCCAGTGTGGGCAGCATAGTGAGACCCCCACCTCTTTTTTTTTTTTTTTTTTTTTTTTTTTTAAAGTAGAAAAAAATAGCTGGACATGGTGTTGCATGCCTCAAGTCCCAGCTACCTGGGAGGCCGAGGCAGGAGGATTGCTTGAGCCTAGGAAGTCGAGGCTGCAGTGAGCTGTGATTGCCTGGGTAACAGAAGGAGAACCTGTCTCAAAAACCAAAAAGTTTATTGTGCCACAGTTGTGGAGGCCAGATGTCTGAGATAAAGGTGTGGGAAAGGCCATGCCCCCTCTGAAGGCACTAGGGAGAGATCCGCCCCACACCTCTCTCCGTGGCTTATTGATGGCCGTCTTCTCCCTGCATCTCTTCACATTGACTTCCCTTTGTATCTGTCGATGTGCCCAAATTCCCCCCTTTTAAAAGGACACGAGTCATACTGGATTCAGGGCCCACCCTACTCCAGTATGACCTCATCTGAATTACATCTGCAACAACCCTATTTCCAAATAAGGTCACATTCTGAGGTCCTGGGGGTTAGGACTCAAGACTCTCCAAGGTCCTCCCTATCTCTGAGGTCTCTTAGAGGGGAGGTGGAGGGACCAGCCCAGGAATCAAAGCCGAGCTGAGGGGGAGCTGCTAAGGTTTCATGGGCTGACCACATCTGCCTGGATTTCCGACATGAAGAGAGCTGGTTTCAGTAATCCCAGCGTCCACTCTGGCTCTCCCTTGCCCAATAGGAACAGCTCCTTCTGTTGCTCACCCACTGCATGCCAGGTACCATGCGGCCCTCCATGCTCACAGTGCTGGTCTGCACAGCACCTTTAGCTGGAAGCTGGGTGATCCCTGATTTACAGACAGACCTGAGATTAAGGAGACCATGGCTGATCACCCACTAATAGGGGCCAGAGGCTGAACTTGAATCCAGCTTTCTCAACTCCAGGGTGCGCTGTGCCTTTCAGTTTGGGGCCTGCACAGATTATTTTGCCTGTGACTTCTCTCAAAAGACTGGCCCAGCCAGGGCCCATCTCTCTTAGGCCTTCCTCCCCACAAAGAGGCCAAAAGCCCCAGGAGCACAGTGCATGCTCAGCAAAGACTTTCACTCATTCACTCGGGGAATCTTGGCGATCTTCATGTACCTGGCAAGGTTCTGTTGTGGGGGCACTTGCTGACAGTGGCAAGTGTTAGATGATGTTGAGCATGGTCACTGAGATGCTCAGCCTCCCAAGGAAGGGATGCTTCAGCCATGGTCCAAATGACTCAGGGACAAGCAGGGCAGAGGCTCGGGAGGTATCAAAGATGGATGGGGATGGAGGCGGGTCCTGGGGAGGGGGTCAGGTCAGAGCAAGTGGGTAGTCAGGAGCACATGGGACGTTGGAAGAGAATAAGGGGTTTGGGTGCCATTCTCCGCCAGCTGGAGAGCCATTGCAGGGCTTTGCTGAGAGGTGACCAGGTTATGGTTTGTAGAGGTCCGCCCTGGCTGTAAAGGAAATCAGCTGGCAGTGGTGGTGACGGAGGCTGGAGATGGGAGACCCATAGGAAGCTGCTGTGGTGCTCAGGCCCAGGAGGACGGTGGCTTGCCTTTGAGTTGGAGAAAGGAGCTGGTGATGGATTTGGGCCACATTTAGGAGACAGTGCCACCAGGACTCACACGGATTGGGCTGGGGGAGTGGCAAGGAAGGGAATGGAGGGTGATACTAGCAGGTTTTTGGCTTGTGCAGCTCCAGAGCTCGTATGTTGCCGTTGAAGATGGGGGATGCTTTAATGGAGCTGTTGGGGGTGGAATTTAGGTCCATGGCTGCTGCTGCAGCAACTCGAGTTGTCTCGGGACAGCTGCTGGGACACTTAGGGAGGACTGTGGCCTCGCTGGGGAGGCATCCTGAGTGCTTTCCCCCTGCCTCCCCGTCTTCTCCTCTGATTCCCTAAGCTCCGACTTGGAGAGCCTGCTGGACGGACACCAACCAGTCCTGGGTGGCGAAGGGGGCTTGGTGTGGCCCCCACTGTCTCCCGGGCTCAGTGGCCGGGGTGTGGCCAGTCCTTGCATCCCGCCAGCCTTCCCCGTTGCAGCCTAAGCCCCAGCTGCAGGAAGATGTTTTGCTGCCACCTTGTGGGCAAGGAGGGCCTGTTTGGGAGGGCCAGGGTGGTTCTGGGACCACACCCGACTGCTGGAGGAAGCCAGAGTCTTCCCCTACAGAGCCGGCCACAAGCTCTGGCTTTCAAGAGAAGGCTTATCCATCCTCCCTCATCTCCTCAAAAGAAATCTGCCAGCTCCCTGTGGGCCACATTGGCCGCAGTGGGCACAGCCAAGGTTCACCAGTGGATCAAGCAACACACACCTGGAGGCGACCAGGTCCCACATCCTCAGGACCAGCTTTCTCTTTCTGGCAGGGTCTCACACCTCACACCTGCCCAGGGGTGTTTTCTCTCCCTGTCATGAGCCCCCGGCCCCTCAGCCCCCTGTGCACATGCAAGCAGGGCAGCCGAGGCCCAGGCTAACACAGGCACTTGGCATAACCAGAGTCAGCTTTTCCTCCTGACGTCCAAGTATTCCACAGCAGGGGGTCTGGAGCCCGGCTTCTGCGCTCTCTGGTTCCAGGGAAGGCTGTGTTCGTCCTGCCCCAGGATGCACACTGCGGGCATTTGTGAGAGATTTCCTCTTAGTCCCCCAGAAACTCCCACAGAGCCTCTCAGCCCCTAAGAGGCAAATTCAGTCCGGTGCTTCCGGTGGCCTTAATAAACAGAGAACTGACATGAGGGCTTGTGTTGCGGGATTTCAGTACTGTTCGTGTAATCCCAGCCTGGAGCCTTTTAGGGCTGTCCTAATTTCCTTTGGGCCCAGTAGGTAGTGGCTCTGTGTGAAGACAGCTGTTTGTTGTTTGCTGTGTGTCTTTGGAGCAGAATCTTATCAGGCAGAATAGAGACCTTATCTCTGACCCTGGGCTGAACCAATGAGGAAAAGGTGTGTGCCAGAAGCTATTCTCCTTTTCAGGGTCTTTGACTGGCTTGATGTCCTGAGACATTTATGTGGGAGCAGGTGCCCTTCCCTGTCTAGTTTCTCTGGGTCAGGAAAGGTTTCTGGGGAAAAGGACTAGGAAGGAGGAGGCAGCCAGGTGAGGAAGAGGAAGCTGTTCCAGGTTTGGGAGTTGACCCAGGTGACACTTTCTCCTTGGACTGATTCTGCAGGTGCAGTGGGACTTACGTGCCTTCTGAGACTGTAAGATGTTCTTCTGGGGACTGGGATTGCTGCCTGCCTTCCCTTAGAACTACATACGCGCGCACGTGTGTGTGTGTGTGTCTGTCTGTGTCTGGCATGTATGCAGCTGGGGCCTTAACCCCCTTCTTTTCCATCCTTCTGTTCTCCCACTGAAAGAGCCAGCTAGGTTCTAAAGTGACCCATCCCCTGTCAGGTACCTTGTCCCCATCCCCTCTCCATCCCCAGAGGTTGGCTCCCATAGCTGCTGTCCTGTGCTTGCTTCTTATTTATTTCTTGAAACAAGGTCTTGCTCTGTGGCCCAGGCTGGAATGGAGTGGCTTCATCTTGGCTCACAGCAACCCGGACCCTCTGGGCTCAAGCGATCTCCACCTTAGCCTCTCAAGTAGTTGGGACCACAGGCTTGTGCCACCATGCCTGGCTAATTTTTCTTTCTTTCTTTCTTTTTTTTTTGTAGAGATGGGGTTTCACCATGTTGCCCAGGCTGCTCTCCAACTCCTGGACTCAAGTGATCTGCCTGCCTTGGCCTCCAAAAGCACTGGGATTATAGGCACGAGACATGGTGCCTAATTTTTGTATTTTTAGTAGAGATGGGGTTTCACTATGTTGGCAAGGCTGGTCTTAGACCCCCGACCCTCAGGTGATCCACCCGCCTCGGCCTCCCAAAGCGTTGGAATTACATGCGTGAGCCACCGTGCCCGGCCCTTTGCTTGCATTTCCATTGGCTTGCAGAATGGCTTGTGAGTGGGCAGCCTTATTCTTTGGCGGAACAGCCATTCCCTGTTGTGCGTGAGAGAGAGGACAGATACACACAGGTAGGGAGGTCAAGGCAGAATGCGTTTCCTTTTGATCTGCAGCTCAGTGACACTGGCCGGCTTCACTGAGTTGTGTTCTTGTCTCTCTGCCTGCCTGAGGACCCGCGAAGGGTGCTTCTGCAGGTGCTTCTATTGGGGCGGGGGGGGAACATGCATCCCGTACAGGAAGAAGCTGTCTTCACCAATGCTAATAACTAGTCCCATGGAAATACAAACTCACCACCAGGGCCTCTCCAGGCTTGGGAGATCCAGCCCAGGACTTGGGAATTTCCAGTGCTCTTTTCTGCAGGGAGCACCTAGGATGGAGAGGCCCTGCCTGCCTTAGGCACTCCCACCCAGCCCCTCAGGAATGTGCCACTTTTATCTCCTCCTTGGCTCTGACCAGGTCCATGGAATTCTAAAACTGAAAAGGACACTGGGAGTTGGGCTGTACTGGGGGTGGAGAAAAGTGGGCAGTATTATCTCTTTAAAGGAAATGCAAGCCCCTCGTCCCTAGCCACTACTTAAACTGGTTTCTCCTGATCTGCCGGTGAGATTGAGGCAGCCAATGGTTTCTGACTTTGTGGATGACAGGAAACTGGCTGGTCTTCAGAGCCTGGGAGAGGACTGATGTTTACAATGCAGTGTCAATCACAGCCGGGGAGCTCTTGTCCCCATTCTGGGTGAGCCCTGGGTTTATTGGGTGTCCAGGCAGCCCACAGTCATGAATTGGAAGGGCCTCGGAGCTTGGAGGAGTGTTTTCATTTACAGAACGTCAGGCTCCAGCCAGTACCGCAGGCTACCACTTGATCTCGGCCCATCATCCCGACAGGAGGTGAGACCCAGTGAGCAGCAGGGGCCTGGAGAGGTCCGGGCGTCAGAAGAGAGTCACTCACCCAGAACTGCGGCCGAGGTTATCTTTGATTTCTCTGCTGCCCTTAGGCAGGACGCTTAACTCAGTCCAGACAGATGAGTATCTTCCGGATTTTATAATCTCCAAAGAAGACAGACTCAGTCATCAACAGAAGCCAACTGTAGCAGCCAGCAGCTCTCGACCTCAGAATGTCAGAGCCAAAAGCTAACACAGGACCACCGCGTTGAAGCTCGCGTGCTGCAGATGAGGACTCTCCCGCAGAGCCGGCATGGCTGCCTCTGACTTCTCACTCAGGCTTGTCATACTTCGGGGCCTCATGTTGTTCGCTTTTCTAGCTCTTCTTTTGAAGAATAAGAAATGGCCCACTTTTCTCCAAAATGGGGCCCAGTGTGTGGTGGACTGAGGACTGTTATTTAGTTGGCCTGCTCGTAATGACAGCACCTCACCTACCTGCTGGATCCTAGGAGGAGCCCTGGGCTGGAATTTCCTGTTTTCCGAGGGCTCCCGGGGGCTGCCCCAGCAGGCCGGCTCCCCCGCGCCGCGCCGCCGTTCCCGGGTGTTCCAGGCCAGACTTGCCGCCTCTCTCTCCGGGCTAGGCTGGCTCCCGGCCTCTCCAGGTCTGGGCTTGCCGGCCGCGAGGTGGAGGAGTTGAGGGACTCAACTCGGCCCACACCAGGTGCCCAGAGGCCGGAGGTCCGTGCGCCCCGGCCCCCGGCCGCGGCCCCGGCCGGCCCTCCCGTGCCCCTCGCCATGGGCGCTGGCCAGCCGCCCGCCGGCCCCTGAGCAGGGAGCGGGGCTGGCGCAGGGGACAGCTTTCGGGAAGCGCGCCTGCCGTTTGCCGCCGCGCCCACAGCGCCTGCGACTCGCTGCGACCTGCACGGCCGCCCCGGCCGGCCCGCGCGGCGCCGGCCCTGCAGGCCCCCTGCTGCGCGCCCGTGAGCAGCCGGCGCGGGCCGCGGAGGCGTGCTGCTCGGGGCGGTACCCGAGCAGCCGCCCACGGCGCTCGCCCGGCCTGGCTGTTTTGGGGCCTCACTGCGCCCGGCGCCTCGGCCGTCGGGGCCCGCGCCCTCTGCGGACCGCCCGTTCCGCCGGCCCAGCCCGGTCTAGCCCGCGTCGTTAGCCCCCGCGGGACCCGGCCAGCCGGCACCGGGGGGCGAGCCGACTCCGCGCGCCCGGGGCGGCCAGGCATGACTTTCCTGGTGTGAACCGCTTGGAGCTGGCGCGGGCGAGACGCCCGGCGCGGTCTGGGCCGCGCGGCGCGCGGCTTCCTGCGCCGGTCGGCGCTGTGGAGCAGCCAGCGTTGGCCGGTGCTGGATGCGCGGCGGGCGCGGGCCGGAGGGCCCCGGCGCGGGCCTGGCGGCACTCAGGAAGAGCTTCGCTTCCGCCTGCCGCGCGGCCAGGATGTGGCGGCGCTCCGAGTCGGAGGCTGCTGCCCGGCCGCCCGGCGCGCGCACCGTAGCGACGGCGACGCCGGCTCCGAGCCACCCTTCCCCAGCCCGGCCGCGACCTGGCTGGGGCGGCGACACCCGCGTGTCGCGCCGGATCCCGGCGGCCCCCGCACCGCCGCCGGCCTTGAGGTGCCACCAGGGCCGGGGCTTCCGCCGGGAGGGAGCCCGGCGCCGCTGTGGAGCCGTCGGGCGGCTGCGGCCCCGGAGCTCCCGCGCGCGCCCAGCGGTAAGGGGCTGGCCCGGGGTCTGGGGGGCGTCTGGCAGAAAACAGCTCGCGGGAGAAAGGCCGGGCGCGCCCAGGTGAGGCAGACTGCGGCGCGCGTCCGGGGCTAGCCGGGTCTGTGATCTGGCCCGTGTGCTGTCCGCGCCTGGCGTCTGGGGTCTTCGACAGTGACCCAGGAGGACCGCCCGGAGGGTTCGCTCTCGGGTGCCGTCTAGGAAAGGAAGGGAACTCACCAGAGTCAGAGGGCTCTGGGCTAGGCCAGACACCTTTCCTAGTTCCCTGTCGGGGCAGCGTGCTCGCCTCCGGCTGCCCTGCGCTTGAGGTTAGGGACTTCTGTGGACCTGGTCGTCATAACTACTCTTTGACACAAACTTGGGACAGTGCCTCTGGAAGCCAGGGCAGTGCTGCCCAGCCAGAGAGGGGTTCCCAGAGCTGGCCCGAGCACGCATGTGGAACCTGGAGGTGACGGAGATGGGGGCCTGGCTGTCAGAGGGCTCTGGGTAAAGGGACCTGCCAGTCAGGTTCTGAGAATGGACTGAAGGGAAGCGAGCCCAGGAGGCGGCCTCCCTGCTAAGGAGGAGCTTAGGGAGGAGGCAGGTGGGGTAGATGCCTCCCTATCCACCTGCCCCTGGCAGAACAGGGCCAGGCCAGACTAGGCTCCTCCCTCTTCACCCGGCTCAGGAATGTGGTGGGTGGCCCCACCCTGCCAGGGTGTGCTGTTCTTACTTGCAGGAGTCTACCCCCCAACCAGGTGCCCAGCCCTTGGGTCTGTTCTGAGACCTGCTGGATTGGCCTCTAGCTTGGGCCTAGTATTTGGGCCACAGGGGCACTAGGTCAGGTGTGGCTGGGTGGGGGGACAATAAACCTGCTGGAGCAGGAAGAGGAGGAAGGACACAGGGCCAAGCCCAGGGGGACTGAGCCCACAGCCCTCAGAGTCCTGTTCTGAAGACCATCCTCACTCTGCTCCACTCAAAAAGAACCTTCCCACTGCCTCCTAGGGGAACTAGTGGTGAGGGTTGGGGGTCCCGTGGAGGAAGCTGCTGTCCTCTGGCCTGGGCCTGGGGAGGGCATCATAGGCGACACAGGCAGCAGTGGTTGGGACAGGTGTGTGTGCCACCCTGGCCCTGACGGGGCGGCTCTGTCTTCCGCAGACTCGTTTGTGAACAGCCAGGAGTGGACGCTGAGCCGCTCCGTACCGGAGCTTAAAGTGGTGAGTGCGGCCCATGGGCAGCGCAGGTGGCCTGGAGCCGGGGGGCGAGGCTGGGTGCCACGGGCCTGGGCCTTGCTTCTCCAGCTTCTGTCCCCTTCTCTGCTCAGCTTGGCCCTCTCTGCCCTCTCTCCTCCCCTTCAGCCCTGGCCTTTCTCCCTCCTGCCGCTTCTGTGCTTTTCCTGCTGGGTCTTCTCCATCGTGCCCTCTGACCCACTTACCCCTTCCTCTCCCGCAGGGCATAGTGGGGAACCTGTCTAGCGGGAAGTCAGCCCTGGTGCACCGCTATCTGACGGGGACCTATGTCCAGGAGGAGTCCCCTGAAGGTGAGCGTCCCGGGCCCAGCCTGGGCCCTGAGGCCGACCACTCCTCCCCCTCCCGCCCACAGGGTCTGAGTTGGGGGTCTCCAGCCCCTTCCAGTCCTCTTACTTCCTCCATGGAAAGCTGTGGATTTCTTCTTGGCCCCTGGGCTCTTTCTCCACACTTTGGACCTGACTGTGCGCTCTGTCCTAGGGGGGCGGTTTAAGAAGGAGATTGTGGTGGATGGCCAGAGTTACCTGCTGCTGATCCGAGATGAAGGAGGTCCCCCTGAGCTCCAGGTGATGCTCCTGCCCGGGGTTAGGGCCCACCCCTGTGCCCGGAGCCCTTTCTCGAGCTTGCTGGTTGGGACTGGGAGAGGTGGTGTGTCCAGGGAGAAGGGTCCACTTGGGTCCACCTGCCCTGCGTGGGAGTTTGCCAGGTCCAGTTGCAGGTGCTAATTTTACTTGATTTCCCCTAGTTTGCTGCCTGGGTGGATGCAGTGGTGTTTGTGTTCAGCCTGGAGGATGAAATCAGTTTCCAGACGGTGTACAACTACTTCCTGCGTCTCTGCAGCTTCCGCAACGCCAGCGAGGTGCCCATGGTGCTTGTGGGCACGCAGGGTGAGGCGGGGCCCTGCAGGAGCTGGCAGAGAGTAGGAGGCCCTGGGCAAGGATGCATGGGGGGATGGGCAGGTGTGAGAAACCCCCCAAGCCCCCACTGTTTTCCCAGTGCTGACCGGGACTGTCAGCACTCTCCATCTGCTCGTGTCTGAGGGCTTTTGTGCCCACTGAAACCTGCCGTCCCAGTGACTAGCAGGTCCATATTGTTTTAGATGAATAAATGTGCTCAGAGCTTAAGTGCTTGCTGGTTTGCACTCAGTGAGGCCATGGCAGGATTTAAATGAGATCCAGGCGCCTGCATTCTTGGTGCTCTGTGTATTCCACTCACCAGGCCCTTTGCCCACCTGCCCTTAGGCCAAATGCCCCCCACCACACTATTCCAGCTTCTCTGAAAGCTGAGTGACTCCCGCCCTCCCACGTCCAACAGACGCCATCAGCGCTGCGAACCCCCGGGTCATCGACGACAGCAGAGCCCGCAAGCTCTCCACAGATCTGAAGCGGTGCACCTATTACGAGACATGCGCGACCTACGGGCTCAATGTGGAGCGTGTCTTCCAGGACGGTAACTCGGGTGCCGGGCGGGAGTCACTGGCAGCTGCGGCCCCAGTGCTGGTGATTGGAAGGCTCCCAGTGAGCAAGGCTGTGTGTTTGGGGGGAGGTGCTAAGCCAGGCTTTTCCCTTCTCTCCAGTGGGTATAATTGACTCTGCTGTCCCCTGCAGTGGCCCAGAAGGTAGTGGCCTTGCGGAAGAAGCAGCAACTGGCCATCGGGCCCTGCAAGTCACTGCCCAACTCGCCCAGCCACTCGGCAGTGTCCGCCGCCTCCATCCCGGCCGTGCATATCAACCAGGTTCGGCCTGCGTCCTGCCCCGCCCTGCCTGTGTCCGCCATGTCTGTCTTGCCTCTGTGCGTCCTGCCACTTGTGCTGGCCTCCTGCTCACACCTGTCCACCTTCCTCTGGCCTCCCAGCCTTGCATGTGGCTTGGAAACATTGGTTGGAATTCCATTTAGCCTGCACCATAGCCTTGGCCTCATCCCTGCCCCATGGTGCCTGACCCTTCCCGCTGCAATCCCTACTTCTGTCTGCTCTCCACCATTCCACAGCCTGCATTCCCTACCCCGATGCCCTCTGCTGAAAGTCCTGGGCCATCCACAGATGGTGTGGTCAGCGCAGCAGCCACTGCACTTTACCTCTGCGAATGGCCATGATCTTGCCAAGGCCTGCTCTGGCTGCAGCTGGTGTTCCAGTGACAGCCTGGTTGCATTTCAGGGACCCCTCCCTTTAGGGCTATGAGAAAGCGGCAGCATTCCCACGTGGGAAAAAGGAGGAGGAGGGCTGTGTCCTTCTCACTGTCTCTGAGCAGCCCCGCCTGACACCGACAGAGTGGGACTTGTGCAGCTCACTTCTGCAGTGGTCCCTGTCCCAAGGGGCAGGTTGTGGAGGGGCAGTGGTCCAAGCACCTCTTGTACAGGTTAGGATTCAAGGGAGGCAGCCAGGCAGGCCACACGCTGTAGTGAGGGCAGTTGCGGTGCAGGCCACCTGGTTGTGCCGTGCATGTTTCCTGAGTCCTGGAGGAGCTGCCATACTGTTTCTTCTCCATTCTGTGATCTCTCTTTTTCTCTTTCTTTCCCTTCTCTGTTCTACATCTACACCTTACTCTGACTGGGAGTCATAGCTCTGTTCTCTCTGCCCCAGCTGTCCTGGAATCCCTTTTCCCTGCCACGGGCATGCTAGGAACAACCCTCAGCCTCCCGCAGTGCCCTGGGCCACCCCCGGCTCCCGGCTCCCGCCTCCTGGCCTCCTGCACTCTAAACATACATCCCTGAATGTGAGAGTTTGTCCGGGGTGACCCTCTACCTCCTTCCAGACCACCTGCAGGTTAGGACTCCAGTCTGTTCACTGCCAGGCTCTGCAGCTGATTCCCACCTGCCAGCCTGTGCCTCTGACTTAGCTCCCTGGTTGGCCAGAAGCACTCTTGCTGGGGTCCCAGGACGAGGGTTTGCTGCCCTAGTGGGGCAACCCTTGCAAGGTGACAGTAGATCCTGCTGGCCTCCAGGCCAGGTGAATGTTTCTCCCATACCGCCTGTAGGGGCTAGTGGCCCCTCTGCTGCCCATGAGCCCCGGCCAGGCCCCCATGAGCACGGGGATTCCTGGCACCCGCCTGGTGCCCATCCCGCTCCCTGACCCAGAGCTGCCCTCAGCAGCCCTCTCTGTCCTTAGGCCACGAATGGCGGCGGCAGCGCCTTCAGCGACTACTCGTCCTCAGTCCCCTCCACCCCCAGCATCAGCCAGCGGGAGCTGCGCATCGAGACCATCGCTGCCTCCTCCACCCCCACACCCATCCGCAAGCAGTCCAAGCGGCGCTCCAACATCTTCACGGTACGTGACCGCCCTCCTCCCCCGCCCAGCCGCCTTTGCTGCACAGGCAGGGCTGAGCGCCGAGCTCCCAGCCAGGAGGGGCGTGGGCAGCCCCAAGTCAGGAAGACGGCACCTGCAGTCTCTCCCTCAGATACACACGGCTCCTGAGGGTCCTTGCCGGTGCCCTCAGAGTCTTCCATACTGTTCCTCTGCGCCCACAAGGGGCTTCCAGTAGTTGCCCTCACCCTGTCCCTGCAGTCCTCCCTGCCCTCTGCTGCACACACTCACCCTCCCTGCTGCCTTCCTCTCTCCTAGGCCCCTTTAGGGTGTCTGTCAGCTTGAAGGTATCCTTGGACTCACTTGGCCTAACTCCCCTGACCCCCTTTGATTCAACAGCTAATGAACCGGCGGCCGGAAGGCTGTTTGCCCAAGGCGACACAGAGGGTTAGCTGGCCCAGCTAGAGTCAGAGCCCAGGCCTCCCCGTCCGCCTTCCGGCTCTTTTTCCGTTACCCCACTGCCGAGGGGAAAATTCATGCTTTCCACCCACCGCTGTGATTGGTTTAACAAAGGCTTAGCCATCTTTTCCTGGGCTTCACCACGCTGCCTCGTTCCTCCCTCTCAGGTTTGTCCTGTCTCCTTGTGAGCTCCTCACTCACCCCTCACAAACCTCACACCCCACACCCGGGGGCTGTTGTGCTGGCCCGGCTGAGGGTGGCCCCTGGCTCTCAGGCCCCAGGGCCTGCTGTTTCTCCACTCCCAATGTGCGACACACAGAGCCCATCCAAACCCTAACCCTCCAGCCGGGCTTGGCTGGATGTTCCAGGAGTCTTGGGCCAGACAAAGGTGGGTGAACCCCCGTGTGGGTTGTCACGAGAGTGCCCGCCCCTCCGCGTCACTCCATGCGCCTCTTTCCAAGAGCAGGGCTTGGCTTGGCTCTCAGCCTGGGCCTGAGTGCGGCTGGCCAGGCCAGATCTCCGGACCCTGCCCGGACAGAGCTGGTGCTTCCAAGCCCTGCTCACTCATCCTCGCCTCTGCCTGCCCAGCTCACTTCTCTCTCCCTGCTGCCTGCCTCTGTCCCGAGCCTGCCACCTGCCCTCGCGGCCATCCATGCTAACAGCCTCTGTGCTGACGGCTCTGCCACACATTGCAGCTGCCCGGCCCTGACCCTGTCTAGATGCGCAGCTTCTCCTTTCTGTCCACGGCCATTGAGACATTAGAGCGTGGGGTGGGGGGCGCCTGCTCGAGCCCACACCTGCTGCTACTGCTGCTGCGGGGCCCTTGGGTGCCTCTGTCCACAGTGACTGCTGCCAGAGCCTGGGCACCCTGCTCCCTGGCATCATGCCTCAGTCATCCTCTCAGTTTCATTCTTAATCTCCCCTTCCCCTTGCTGGCGAGCTCTGTAGCAACCCCAGGGCACCCCCTGCCTTCCCCTGCCCTGCTACCCTCTACTCCACCCTTGCCCAGCCCCTGGCCTCCTCCCTTGCGCCCCGTGCTTCCTGCCATCCTGCGGGTGCTCTCTGCCTGACCTGCCTCAACTGTGCTGCCCTCCTCCTCGCTGCTCACGGGCACGCCTTCCCTCTGCGCCCTTCATTCTCTCCACCTCACAGCCGGCGACCTTTATATTTTCTTTCCATTGTTTCCGTGGTGACCTCACTTGCAGCCGAGTATCCCGAGGCCAGCCTCAAGGACGGCGCGCTTCTCTGTGGGTGCTATCTTGGACCTCCCCTCTCATCATTGCTGTTGCGGGCCGTTCCCGCGTCTGTCTCCCTGAGTCGTGCCTGCGCCCGAGCGCGGCGAGCGAGTGCTGCTCGAGGGCGAGCCTTATGTCCTGCTTGCTCTGTGGCTAGTGACACTGGACATGGTTGTGCTGTCCCAGTCTCTCCTGTGACTTCATGTGCTCATTTCCGCCGTTGCTGCTCTGTTGTGCGGGGGCCCGGGGCGAGGGGGGGGGGGGCGCGCCCAGGCTGCCTGTCCGCGTGTGCCCTCTGGGCTCCCAGGGTCCTGGGGTGGTTTGGGGCCTCTTGCGCTCACAATCTGGCTGGGGTGGGGCCTTCACCCCACTCCCCCCAACCGGCCTCTTCTGTCTGGGGGACCCGTGGCCAGCCAGTTCCCATCCACCGTTCGCTCCTCCTGGCCGCAAGGGCAGAGGCCTGCGGTTCAGGCCGCTGGAGCCTAGAGGGGATGGGCGGTGCCGCCGTGTGGAGCTGCCTGGGCGGGGCACTTTGCCCTCTGGTGGCTCTTTGCCCCGCGTTCTCCTTGTTTCCTCTGGCCTTGCTTATCTCCCACACTGCAGTTGTGCCATGCTGTCTCGCTCTGCCTTGGCCCTGTGGCAGCCGGGAGGAACAGGAGGGATGGCCTGGGCTGCCCGGGCAAAAACATACCATTCCCTGCTGAGGTGGACGCTTGGCTCTGTGTTCTGGCCAGCAGGTGCCGCACGGCGCCCGCTGCCGCTTCCCTACTCCTCCTGTCTTCTCCTTTGGTCTCCTCTCCTCCTGCCTGTCCTCCTCCTCTCCTGCTTCATTCCGCTGCCGCCGCTCCCCAGGCGCCTGGGTCTCTGCCCTCACCGGTGCTGACCGACTTGTGCGGGGCTTGAGTATAACTTGCCAAAATCTTTATTCTTTCGATATTTGCAGATATGTGCCACTGTTTCCAACTTTTCATCAACAAAAAGGCCTTTCCAACTCCTTCCAAATTAGAAGACCAGTTGGTGACACACAGCACCTCTGGACATGCCCCCTGTGCGGGGCCGGAGGCGGGCCGGGCCCTGGGACTGCTCTCAGATGAGAAGCGGCCGCCGAGCTCCCCACTCCAGAGACCCACGGGAACCTTTGTAACTAACCCCACCCCCAGGGAAGGCTAGGAGCGCCGGAGCCCGCGCTGGGGGCTGCCGGGGACCAGGCCCGGCCGGACGCTGCAGGCTCGCTGCATGGAGAAGAAGGCAGCTCTGCCCCACGCCCGGCGCTGGCCAGCGCGACGAGGCCCAGAGGGGCGGGGGAGTCCAAGCCCGCCCGGCCCGGCTGCTCCTGGGGGGCGCTTTCCTGCCCCTCCCCTCCTCTGCTCCTTCCTGCATGGACCTCTGCCGTTCCTGCTCCTGCTCCGGAAGCCGCCACCGCCGCCGCGCTTGCCTTGCCCCCTCTTTTTGGCCTCCCCCTATTTCCTAGGATCCGCATTCGGGTGGACTCTGCCCCAGGAGCTTGACAGGGTGCAGGGCCTCTTCTGGCCTCTCTCCTCTCTCTGTCCATCCACTGTGCCCCTTGGGCCACGCCGACGCGCTCGGTGCCACGTGCCATGTGGTGTCTGTGCCGCAGATGGGCCATCTGCCCGCTCACTTGTGGACTTTGCGCTCCCGGTTGTCGCGCCCTGTGCTCCCGACCAGCAGCCCCACCGACCACCTCCTTGCCCCTGCTTCTCTTACGCCCCCGCCCCGGGCGTGCTCCTCTCGCCCTTGGCCTCTCTGTCCTTGCTCTTTTGTAAGGGGCGGGCCCGGCTCAGTGACCTGTGCTGCTCTGTATGGTGCCGTGTGTAAGAATAAACCCGTTGGAATACTCGTGGTCTCAGTTCCTTCCCGTCCCGCCGCCCCGGCCCGACCCACTGCTAGGGCTGCCCAGGAGGTGGGAGGCAGGAGGGAGGCCGGGAAGTCCAGGTGGGCAGTTCTCGGCAGACCCTGGGCCTCTTTAACACGCCTTTTGTTTTCTCTTCCAGTCTCGGAAGGGTGCTGACCTGGACCGGGAGAAGAAGGCCGCCGAGTGCAAGGTGGACAGCATCGGGAGCGGCCGCGCCATCCCCATCAAGCAGGTCAGCTCCTCCCTTCCCGTGTGCTCCAGGGCTCAGAATGAGGCCCAGGAATGTGGCTCTTCCCAGGGCCTCTTCTCATGGGGGAGATGGCATCAGAGGCCAGCACCACCCTCCCAGGTGGAGTCCTTAACAAGGGACAGGCTCTCCCGTGAGAAGCCGCCTTCCCTGCGCCGCCAACTTCTGGCTGCCAGATCTGCCTGAACCTTGTGATCACCACCGGAGGGCAGCAGAGAGCTACCTGCCGTGTTCAGCCAGGCGCTCAGCCTGTCCCGCAGGTTCTGGAGTTGGGTCTGGAAGAGGATTGAGTGGCTAAGGAAAATGAGCAACCCGAGGAACCTGAGTGGGAGGGGATACTGAGGGCTAGTCCAGCGCTAGGTCTGTTGGCATGGTTTTGTTAATAAGGGCCTCTGATCATCTTTAAAGAATAAGGTTGAGATGCTACCTCCTCACCTCTCCCACCTCCTTTCTAGTCAGTTCTGGGAGCACTGGGCCTGCCTTCTTGTAGACCTCTGGTCTTGGGTTCCTGCACTGGACACGGCATTGCCCCACAGAGGGCGTCTCTCTGGTGTGTTGAGCCAGAGCTGCTGGGGTAGAATGGGGAGGTGTGTCTTTGGTGTGTGGGCAAGAGCCTGAGGGGCTGGGCTGCCCATAAGGACGGGGGCAGTTGGGACAGAATTTCTTGGGATCTGGTGGTTGGAGAAGCCACGTACATAGGTAGCTGTACTGTGGTTTTGACCACAGAGGAGGCTGATGTGGCCAGAGCACCTGAGCCCAGCGTGGCGAGGCCTGCGGTCAGGTGTGGCTCTCTTGGGCTGGGGCTCATGGGCAGTGTGACCGCTTGTGAGGAGAGGCCAGTCAGTGTGACCAGGATTCATTCGTTAAGGCTGGGGGTTTCTGACCCCCAGCGAAAGTCCATTTAGAATGAAGAGTCCCAAGCAGGGTAGTGTCCCAGAGGGCAGGGTCCCACAGGGTCCCAATGCAATGATCTGTATTGTTTCCCTCACCCCTCCCTGAAATGTTCATTGCATTTATGTCTGACAGTGACCACTCCAGTTGGGCCAGCCTACTAGGAGGCCCCCTGAAAAGCCAAGAGCACAGTGACAGCAGCCAGAGGCTTCCCTGTTCGTTCATGGAGTGCCTCTGTGTGTGTGTGTGTGTGTGTGTGTGTGTGTGTGTGTGTGTGTGTGTGTGTTTGGGCAGAATCAGACCCTGCACAAACTTGTTGCTCATTTGATCCCCTCTCTCCAGGCACCTCCTTTGTGGGGGCCCCTGCTAGATGATGCCCTGTGCTTTGGGTGTAGGCTTCTCAGCTCCCTACTTGGAGATGGGGAGTGCAAGGGAGGGCGTGGGCGGTGAGTGCGTGTGTAGACACACTTCACCGAATTCACTACGAAAATGGGACCACTTTCCTTAGGGTTGTATGTGCTCCCTTTCCTCACTGGGAGTTGTGGTCATCAGAGGTTGACTTACTTGTTCCCTGAATCTCTCACATGGGAAGGAAAGAGAGATGTTGGGTTGGGGAGGAAGCCCTGTGAACTTGAACCTGGGGTCCAGTCTTAGAGTCAGTAGGTCACTTGGGTGTTTTCACCCCTAAATCTCAGGGACGCTCAGTAGGAAGACCCTCTAGCTGCACAGCCCAGAGGGGTGCCGCCTGCTGGGGGCAGGTGTCAGAGGCTTGTGCCTGATGCAGTGACACCCTTTAAGGGGTGCCGGCTCCTTCCCGTTCTGTAACGATCGCTCGCTAGGGGCGGGGCGCATCCGTTCTCTTCTTCCAGCTTGGTGGCCATTTCTGGTGCTTCCCCGCTCTCGGACCTCCCCGCTGCCGCCCGGTCCAGCCCCGCCAGATCTGTAGCCCCTCCTTGCGCCGCCCTCCTGTCCCGTTCTCCCGGTTCTGTTCCTTCCCCTCCCCCCCAGCTCCTGCTGGGAGTGGAGATTGCATTTCAGTTGCCATTTGCATTCCCAATCAATCCGGACTCCGCAATTAAGTCGGCTGGCGGAGCTGGGAGGGAGGCGGCGGCGGGAACGGGTCCTCTGGGGGCTGTCGCCTCCGCGCCTCCGCGCCGCTCCCATTCCGCCCCAGATTGCTTCCTGCTCCGCCGTGCGCAGCCGGCCGGCCGGGGAGGGAGCAGGAACCCCTGCAGCTTCTTTGGAGAGGGAGTGGGGAGAGGCGCGGGCTAGGCGGGTTTCCTCCCGTCCGCTTCCGTGAGCAGGCGGGTGAGCAGGGCGGGGCTGAGCAGCCGGGTCGTTCCGCCCGGGGAGGGCGCTGCCGAGGACCGGGGCGTTCAGGGTGGAGGAGGGACCCCCGCCACGATCACATTCTCTGCGAGGAGGGAGGAGCCACACGTGTCTGGGTCGGAAAGGTGTGGAGACCCGTGCCCACCCTGACTGTCAAGAGAAACCGCGCGCAGCGCAGGCCTTGAGCGGCTCCACGTTCCAGGCCCCTGAAACTGGGAGCAGAGCTGGGCGGGGGCCGGGGCCGGCCGTGGAGTCTCCCGCTGAAGGCTGGGAGAGGGAAGCACCCCCAGTGGGGTGAGGGGAGTCGGGACAGGGGCGGGGAGCTGGGTCCATCCCTCACACTTGGTTATTTCTTTGATCTGTGTGTGGGGGTGGGGCGGGGCGGGGATTGAGGATGACTCCAGGGCATCTCCAGAGCCCAGGGGTCGCAGCGAAGAGGGAATAGTTGACTACTTCTGAGCTCTCGGTGCACCTGGTCCCTGGCCAGTGACAGGAATAACACACCCAGAGGCAGGTCACCAAGGCCCAGCCGACCTGGAAGACTCCTTCACAGACCACGAGGCAGGGCCCGCTTGCCTTGTGGAAGGCCCTCTTAATGCTGCTTGTCTTCAGAAGCCCCTTTTGAAGGTAGGGTCTCCCAGGCCAAGGGGGCCAGGTAGCAGGATGTGTCTGCACATGGCCATGTACTTCAACTTCCAGCCCTCATGCTCGCACCTCCTGCAATGGCATTTGGCCCTGGTGTGGCCAGAAGAGGAGCAGCAAGGATGTGAAATGTGCTGGAAAGTCGGCACCTGATGTCACAGCTGCTAGGGCCGCTGAAGTGGGTGCCCTTTCTGGCCTTCACCCACCCCCCATCTGTTGGGGAGGGGAGAGGTCCAGGAAACGGGAATCACTTTTACCCTAATTGCTTCCATCTAGGGTTGAGCCTTCTATTAGGAAAAACTTAGAGGAGGAAGGTACAATTGAATCCTGTATTCACCCCTACCCTTGGGTGTCAGGACCACGAGCTGCAGACAAGGGACTGCCATTTCCTTGTGCCTGCATTTCTTAGTCCCCGTGTTGTTGGCTGTCTTCCGGCGGGGCTCTCCATTCCTAAAGGAGGTGCCATCCTGGGGCCTCTTCCCTCTCTGGCTGCCCCCTTCTCTAAGTATGGGCAGAGTCTGCTTTTTCAAGGGTCCCTGCTGGGGGTGCTGCCCTTTCTGCTCTCCCAGCTAGGGGTGAGCCCCACACTCAGCCCCCCGTTTGTGGATCTACCTGTGCCCCTCTTCCTCTTCTGGGATTTTTGCCTTGAAGTCTCCAGGGAGCACTGCCTCTTCTCAGCCCTCTTGAGGTGGGAGTTTTGGAGGATGGGGGCCCATGGATGGTGATGTTGATCCTGGATCTGCCCCTGGTCTCCACTGTGGCACTCCCTAGTCCTGAATGACCCCTGCCTCCCATTCCCAGCTGTTGCCTGGGAGAGGCAATCACGCCCAGTGGGGTGAGGGGAGTCGGGACGGGGCGGGGATCTGGGTCCATCCCTCACACTTGGTTATTTCTTTGATCTGTGTGTTGGGGAGAGGAGGGGGCTGCTGGAATTGAGGATGACTCCAGGGCATCTCCAGAGCCCAAGGACCTTAGCCTTGAGTACGCTAGTCCTACTGCTGTTGTGTGTTGTTTGAGGGAGAGAGCCTGAGCCAGTGAGGATGTCTTTATAGGGTTCTCACTAGAAGGAGTAGGTTTCTCCTGGGAAGGAGGCCATAGCTGTGGTTGAGCGTCGTCTCCTGCCATCTTCCTAGTGGGGTCTATCTCCTGCATTAGTCGTCTGACAGCCAGGGTTTTAGAGGGCTTTTCCCCAGTTCTTCCAACAGATGTTTACTGGGTGTCAGCTGTGGCCCAGGCCTTGTCCCCGGGGCAGGCTCCTTGCTGTGGCACTTTCGCTTGTCCTTCTAGCCATCCAGCCTCTGTGTTCAGCGAGTCTCAATGACTTACACAGGAAGTGTGGTTGCTGAGAGGGAAGGCTGGCTCTCCCTGCTGCCTGGCTTGGTGGTCTGGGGGATGCTTGGGACAATTAGGGGATTTTCTGCCCTATTATGGAGCTACCATAGGGGGTGGAAGGCCAGGACCTTACCAAAATCTCTGCTGTTTTGACCCTTGGAGCCTCTTGGGGAGGAGCATCACTGATGGCCACTGTCTACACCCCTGAGCGTCTACTCCTGACCATCTATACCCCTGACTGTCTACACCTCCGATCATCTACACCCAACGGTCTACACCCCTGACAGGCTTCTCCTGTGGAGGTGGCTCCACACACTGGGGAGGGAAGATGCCCACCTGCCAGAACAGTGGTCCAGCTGCTTCCTGGTGGATGACGGGGGAGAGCCGAGTTCTGGGGCAGGACTGGTCTAAGGGGCCTCCCAAGTTCAGT
This sequence comes from Rhinopithecus bieti, assembly GCF_001698545.2. NCBI lineage: Eukaryota > Metazoa > Chordata > Mammalia > Primates > Cercopithecidae > Rhinopithecus > Rhinopithecus bieti. Next base: position 249,355 of record NW_016806449.1, read on the forward strand.
GATAGGTCCTTAAAGGCTGCTTTGCTCAAAGTGGCCCAGGAGAAGTAGGGAGAGAGGAGGGCATTGCCTAATGACATCGTGACCTTCCCATGCCCTGTGAGGCTGGCTCCTCCGGGGCTGGCTCCTGGTTTTTGATCAGACCTCTGTTCTCAGGGGATCCTGCTGAAGCGGAGCGGCAAGTCCCTGAACAAGGAGTGGAAGAAGAAGTATGTGACACTCTGTGACAATGGGCTGCTCACCTATCACCCCAGCCTGCATGTGAGTCTGGGAGGAGGAGTCTCCTGGGGGAGTATGGGGAGGGGGTAGAGGGAGGATAACAGAATGTGGGCAGCGAGCGGGCTCCAGGACTGGGGGGAAGTAGACCTTAGTGATTTCGAATGGATCATCCCTGGAGAAGGAACCTCGCACTGGAGCTTGGGACATGCACAAGACCCGGCTGGCCCCTCCCTCGCCCTCTGGGCAGTCAAGCTGTATATCAGACTTTCTAGTTGTCTAAGGTGGGGGATTCAGCCACTTCCACAGAATTTCTAGTCGGGGTGCCAATGTTGCCCAGCAGTTGTGTTAAGCTGGGCAGTGCCAGTGGGGAGCTGTGGGCTCCTAGGCCTGGGATGGTGGAGGACCATGGCTGTTGAGAATGGGCTAGAGCCTCAGACAGTTCTCCCGGGATGAGAGTGAGGGTAGCCTTGTCTGTGGTTAGGAGGGTCTGGTGGCCGCGTGGCCTGTGTCCCAGCTGGGGGGGTGTTGTGGTGACTGGAGTGGCCCCTGTGCAGCTCCCTCCACCCTTCTTTCCTCCCCTCCCCTCACTGCGTGGCTCCAGCACACAGCTGTCACCGGAATCCATCTCTGTCACCACCCCACTGTGGGGCTAATGAGTTCTCCCGTGAAGCCCCTCAAGCACAGCGCGTGCCCCCCCCACCCCCCCCTGAAGCCCTGGGCCTGCCTCTAAATCCACCCAAGATGTCAGGAAGGCCTGACCCGAGAGGTGCTGGGTCCCTATGTCCTGGCCATCACCCAGGCCCGAGAGCACCGCCCAGACAGTCCTGCGGAGAAAACACGCAGAGAAGGCCTAGCCCTCCCGGGCTTCTGGGTATCTGACCATCCTCAGGCAATGGTCCTCCCCGTCAGCTCAGGGGACAACGCCAGTTAGCCCCTCGCCCTTCCTAACATGCCGTACTCCACAGGGCAGGGCCTGGTACCTGGGAGACTGGAGGAGGGAGCACCCGCATTCAGTGCAGCCAGCTCCTGAGCTCCTGCTCGAGCCCCCCACTCCTCACCGCGGGCACAGAACTTGTCCCGCTCGCGAGTCCTTGCAAGGCGATGAGAGAGGCAGCCAGGCCTGCTGGGAAGAGCGCTGATGGCAGAGGCAGAAAGTATCGTAGGAGGCCAAAGGGCACTCTTGTGGGCACCAAGCTTTGTAACTGTGTACAGAGCCCTACACTAAAGGAAGGGCGAGAAGACAAGGAGAGCCCCAGTATTTCCCTGTTGAAAGGCTCCAGGGGTTTCAGGGCCACTCACAGGAAGTCCCAGGTAGGAGTGCTGAGGCCAGGAGACCACACCAGAGTCTTCTAAGTCCCAGCTTAAGGTGTTTCACGTCCGACGCGAGCAGGCAGCTTAGCCTTGCCCTTCGCTCATGTCCAGCTGCCCATCTCAGTGGCAGAGCTTGGGAATGGGCCTGTTTGAAATGTCTGTTTCCCCACCTGTGTGGAGCTGCCCTTCCCCTTCCCCCTTTGCCAGGTTCTTACCTGCTCCTCTCTTGTTTTATGTGACCCTAGCTTGGTGCACTGTCTGTGCCCTCTGCCAACAGTGGAGGCAGCAAGGATGACTAGGAGTGGCAGAGGGTGTCTTGGGATGTAGAAGAAAGGGTGGGTTGTGGGGTTGGGCTGGGTTTTGGTTTCAGTAGAGGGAACACAGCCAGCTGGAGAGCAGAGCTCAGGGGGTTTGGTGGCTTTTCAGAGTCACCCGGCTGGTGGCTAAGACTTGGACCTATGACTTTGGCTGTGAGCATTACCCAGATTTTTCTGCACTTGCTAAGAGCACCTCCCTCTGGGGCTGACTGAGAGAGTCATGTAAGAGTTAATAACAGGGCGAGTGTTGTCAAGTGAGGAGGGAGCCAGGTTTGCCTGCCTGGGGCTAGGGTGGGCATCTGAGCCCCCCAGGAGTGCCCCTCCATGCCACACTTGTTGCACTGTGTGAGTTCTTAGGATTCACCCTGCAAGGCCAGGCCTGGAAGTCCTGGCACCCAGATCCTGTCACAGGCCCCAAAGCATACTTGGCTACACATGGTGCAAAAGCACAAGTGAAGGCATGGCCAGTCGTGGCTCCAGGTGCTCACGGCTCTCTGTGGAGCTCTGGCAGAGGGCGCTTCACTTTGTGCCACGCCACCCTCCCCCACCACTATACTTTCCCTCCCTCCGGGGCTACTGCCTCGCCTCCTCCATCTCCCCTGGCCACCTTCTTCCAACCTGAACGTGCTCTTCAGTTACCAGCAGTGAACAGGCTGGCTCCCTACCTGTGAGCCGCCGCTTCTCTCTGGGGCTCTTCAAACCCTAAACCCTGGCAGGAAGCATGTCGACGAAGGAGCTCCAGCAACTCCAGAGGCTCCGACAGAACTCTGGGCTGAGCCTGGCTCTCCTCTCCAGCAAGGGTCTCCCCTGAGCCCCAAGGGCATTGGGGCTGGTAACTCCCCTATGGATGGGGGCTGGGCGGGACAGGACACACACAGGATGAGTTCGTGGGCCAGCCCTGAGCCCCACGCCCGATTCTCGCCTGGCCCTCGAGAGCCCGCCACAGCCTCCCCCATTTTGCAGCCAGCGGAGCCATTCACACAATCACCTTCTGTTAATTCTATCTGCAACATCAATTAAATTGTTTGTAGAAACTAATTGAATGTGGCTTAATCACACATCTTAATAGCTTTCCACGCTCTGAACTCGTTGTTAATTCCAGTAATAAAACGAGATGAGAACGCTGGCTGGGTAATTAGCGAGGAGGCTGGGGAAGAAATTGCTGTTTGATGGTGGGTAATAAAGGCAGCCGTGGTGACCGCTCTCCTGAGCAGCCGCCGCTGCCACCATGCTCCCCGTTCTGCTGACGGAGGGAAACGCTGCTGCCTGGCTGAGGTTCCCATCCCTGCTGCTGCTCCTCAAGCTTCTCTCCGCTCTCCTCCGGGCCCAGGCTCCAGGGTTGCCCGGGCACGAGGGTGTGGAGTCTGGGGCTGTGGGCGCCAGCCTGCCCTGGGAATTTGGAGTGTCTGGCTGGTGCCATCAGAGATGCTGAAGTTGGGCCATCCTTTCCCCTGAGGCCAGTTTCTGGCACCTTAGCTACGAACGGAGTCCACCTGTGCAACTCTTCTTCTTGGCATGGGGTCAGCTTTTCCTGCCATGTCCCAGCCTGGGCATCCCACGGCTGTCGTGGGGCCTGAAAACTGTTGCAGCTTCTGTGACCTCCTTGTGAACTAGAGCAGCCCAAGCCCCTCCCCTAAGGAGGGAGTGCAGCTGTGCCTTTGGCCCAGCCAGCTGTTGACTGTTGTCTGTAGTAGCCGATCTAAGATGTGATTGTGTACAGGGACTGCTGACGGGGACCAGGGACGGGAAGCTGAATCTGTGGGATGCAAGTCGAGAGCCGGTGAGGCAGTGAAGTCATTTAGTCGACACTGGGCTGAAAGCAAGACAGAGGGCCAGTGGGGCCAGTGGCGTGCAGCCCAGTGTGCTGGAGAAGGATGGATGGAGGTACGCTGGGAGGGCAGGAGGGGCTCCTGGGTCTGCTTCCTTCCCAGCCACCTTGGCAAGGCCCCAAGCTGTGGGCAGAGCGCCGCTCCGCCAAGTGTGGGCCGAGCGGTTGTTAAAAGAGATCCTGCCTGGGCGGGAGGCTGCTCACTGAGTCCTCAGTTATGTCATTCTGTGGTTCTGGGACAACGAACAAGACTTTAGCACATGTGTGCTTGGGGCCAGGCACTTGGTACTGTCCCTTACAGAGGACTGGGGTGGCAGGAGGGCCCAGGTAAGCCCAGGGCTGCCAGGAGCAGCCGTGGCAGGGAGTGGGGGCTCCTTCCTGAACACACCTTCTAGGCGTGGCTCCTCTGCTGCGGTTGGTTACTCCCCTGGTCCTATTCCTGAAGGGCTGTCTGCCTGGGAAGATGCCGTAGCCACCTTGAGAATGAAGGCGACTGCGAACTCGGCCAGACCCACAGGGCTGGACCTGGGCAGGGAGGCCGCGTGCTGACGCCAGGCCTTTCCACCATTCCCCTGATGACATGGAGCTGTGGGTGATGTCCAGCCCAGCCACAGAAGTGCAGGTGGAGGCTGGTGTTTGGCGCCTCTTTCCTCCATCTAGGTGGTAATCTCCTCACCTTCTCTTAGTGACCAGGGACCAGGTGACTCCTTGTCTATTTGCTGGCCTCATGATTCCTCCTAGAGGGAGCCTGGTGAGACTTCCTGCCCTTCCACTGCTTCCCAAGAGGCAGCAGGCCCCCGGGCTCTTTTCAGCAGATAACAGTGTCGGTTCTCCCTGGAGCTAATGGGGTGAGAAGATAGAGCCAGCCTCAGGGGAAAGCAGTCTAATGGCCCAGCGGTAAAGGTGAAGGCCGAGCGGTAAAGGTGAAGGCCGGGCTCCTCAGCGTAGGAGGACCGTGTTTGGGAAGACTCCTCACACGACTGCCCTCAGCATGCAGACATTCCGGAGGTGCTCATGGAGGGGAAAGGACGAGCAGATTGATGCCCAATCAGTGTAACTCAGTCAGAAGTTAAATCTGGCACCACCACCCAGGTTCTTCTCTCAGGAAGGGCCATAGACCCATGGAGAGGAATTTGTGCCACTTTACCAAGGGCATTAGCTAGGAATTGCCGCAGAGCTCAGGGACAGTGACAGGGACACGGAAGCAGGAGGCAACAGGCTGGGACAGCCCTTAGGACAGTGTCTGATAATAAACACTTGTTGAACAGTTTAAAGGGACGCCTCTGGAGGAGAGGCTGGAAGCAGGAGGCCCAGCGGGGGCTCCAGGCCAGGAAGCTGCAGGCCCCCACCCTCCTCCCTGCACTCGGCCGTGATGCTCCCTAAATGGTGGGGGGAGTCCAAGCACAAAGTGGTCCCCCATCTCCGGGGCCCTGACTTGAAGGCAGGGTGAGTCCCAAGCCCAGGACAGGCTGGAGGAAGCCTGCGTACAGGGCACAGGCTTGGGAATCTGAAAAAGCTGGGCCTGAATCTGACTCTGCTACTGTTTAATTGTGTGTTCCTGGGCAGATAAACCTAAGCCTCAGTTCCTTCATCTACAAAACAGGCACTACCTCCTTCAGGTAGTGAAGATTACACGAGGTCATACGTGGAATGTATAAATACACTGATGTAGGATGGTAAATACCCTGCACGCGACAGGCAGATGACATGGCGGCGATGACAATGACTGCCGCCAGGGAATCGGTGGGACCTGTGAGACCACCTGTTGCTGTATTCCAAAGTCCAGCAGAAAGAATTGGAGGCTTCCCTTTAAACTGTGCGACAAGTGTTGATTATCAGACACTGTCCTAAGGGCTGGGACTATGCTAGGCTTTAGAAGTTTCTTAATGCCCAGGTGAGGGCTGCAGTGCTTGGTGGCCACCCTGTCATCCATGTCCCCGAGACTCTCCGCTCCCCTCCTCAGCCAGGGGCTCTCTCCCTAAATCCCAGCATGGCCCAACACTCGGCCTGCTTTGTGCTGTTGCCTCCGAAGCTGTTGTTCCTGAGGCCTGAGCCTCAGCGCTTAGCTCCAGGTCCTTAGCCACCCCCAACTCTACCTCCCTCCTGGCAGAGTCCCCCTAGAGCTACTTTGAGCACCGTGGAGATCGAGGTGTAATCCAGACTCAGAGACATTCTGTGGCTTAGAGTCCTGCTTTTCAAGATTGGAGCCTTCCCTCCCTCCCACAGCAGGGAGAGATCTAGGAGCTGTGAGGCTCAGTGCTGGAGTGACTGCTACTAACCAGTCTTCATCTGTCTCCCCCACCCGGCCTTAGGATTACATGCAGAACATCCACGGCAAGGAGATTGACCTGCTGCGGACAACGGTGAAAGTGCCAGGGAAGCGCCTGCCCCGAGCCACACCGGCCACAGCCCCGGGCACCAGCCCCCGTGCTAACGGGCTGTCCGTGGAGCGGAGTAACACACAGCTGGGTGGGGGCACAGGTGAGGCGGCTGCTGAGGTGGGGTCTGCAGGGTGGCTGCTATGGAGCCCAGGCAGGCAGGCGTTCTGGGCTTGGCTACTTCTCAGCCTGGGCACAGGGTGCTGGCCAGCATCACACTTCAAGGTCACCTCAGCCAAAGACATGTGCCCTAATGCAGCCCTAGCGGAGTGAATTGAGGTGGCAGCAAATGTCTAGACCAGCAGTTGATCTGGATGTCAGACGGGGCCAGGTGGTGTCATGTTTGGGCAGTGGTGCTGGTGGTCCTAGGCCCATCTCTGCATCCGGATCCGAGGCAGGCGACAGGTGGGGGCAGTGCCTCTGGGTGCACGGCCAGCATCTCAGCCAAGGTTGACATGTGGGGATGAGGGAGGCAGAAGGGGACGGAGCTGTCTGGGGTCAAGCTGGTGCATATTCTCAGGCCTGAGTGAGGGGTGGCATCTCTGCTCAGAGAGGACTGAATTTAGACAGGAGCTGGAGGCAGGAAACTCCAGTGAAGAGCTGTCATGTTCTTACCTTTTCAACTGATAGTGCTGGCTCAGGCGAAAGGCCTCCTGTCCCAGGGAACTCCCTTCCTAGTGCCACTTCATTCCTCTTCCTTCGGGCCCCCAGGCCCCGTGCTCTTCCAGGGTCCGTCCTTCCACACTCTTTCCCTCACTTCCAGAGCCGCCGACTCCCGACTGCTTTCCCCCAGACTTCAGTATCCCCGACGTTGTCCTAGACCATTGTATCTCGTTCCTGGGCCCAGGAACAGCTGCCCCAAACCCTGCCAGGCTGGGGTCATTCCTGTGCCCTGTCCCAGCAGTCAGCGCCTGGTAGCACAGGTCTGCAGCTGGGTGAGTCACCTCCCTAGAGGGCCTGTGCTTGTCACAGTGAGGGGAGGATGTGACAGACTTAGTGGACAGGTGGTTGGGGATACGAAGTCCCCTGGAATGGATGGGAGAGACCCCAAACAATAAAGAATTGTCTCACTCAGAATGCTGATGGGACTCCGCTGAGAAAGCCCAGGTTAGAGGGAAGGAAGGCGCAATGATGCCTCCAGGTGTGGTCCTTGTTGGAGGCAAGGCTCCTGAAACAGGTGTGCTGGGCCCGCTCTCGCAGAACTGCCATGGACCAGGCTGAAGGCAGGGGAGTGGCCGGGGAGGGGCCTGACACGACTGAGATGTGCCATATGCAGTGGATGTCTCTGCATCAGGCTCCAGGTCCACAGCAGCTCTGAAGTGGACATTATTGTCCCCATTTTAATGAGGACACAGAGGCTTAGCATAGCTAACAAACTTGTCTGTAAATTCCACAGTAAGTGGGAGACCTAGGATTCAGCCTAATTGTGTCTGACTTGAAGAGCCATGTTCTTTCCTCCAAGCCACGCTGAGCTCAGAAAGGAAGCCTATGAGGTGGATGGAGGGAAGGAAGGAAGCCAAGGAGGAGAAAGCCAGCCACTACCCATCGTGGGGCTATGCCAGTGGGGAACCTTGAGCCTGCTGTGGGGTTGCACTGGCCTGACAGCAGGTCACAGGCAGTCCTCAGTGCTCTTCCCGGAGAGCAGGACAGAGCTGCAGGGAGCCCTCTGGCATCAGCCCCCAGGAGCCCCTTTGGTCAGCTTGAGGTTTCTCTTATCATTCCAAAAATGAGGCCAGGCCCAAGTGAGTCCCTTTCCTTGACAGCAGGGAGCCAGAGGACAGCTGGGCTGTTTCCCTAGAGTGAGGGAAACGAGAAGACGCTGTCCTGTCCCATTCCTGTCCCTGACATCCCTCACCTGGGAGCGGCAGTGGCATGGAGGAGGCAGCCCCGTGCTCTTGCTCCTGTAATGACAGCGCCCACATGCAGGAGCTCGCGGACGGTACCCACCCAGCCCGCGGCCCGCTACCGCGTGCCGACACCGACACCGACCCTCATGCACACTCACACATGTCTCTCGCTCACCGGGCGATGTTAACATCTCATTATCTTTGTTACTGTAATTACATTATCCGCTGCTTTATGCAGAATTATCCTCCGAGGACTAATTGATGGCTCCATGTTTAATTCATTAATCATTAGCATCAAATTCGACAATTACAGTGCACACTGATTGTGGGATTGCAGGCGTAATGAGGGGAGAATTAACAAAGGAAAGGGAAAGCACTTTCCCTCCCTCAGGGTTTTGGGTTGGGGGCTTGAGGAGGAAGTTGGGCCTGTGATGTCTTTGGATGGGGCTAGGGATGAGGGGGAATATGATTTGGAACCTGGAAGGCCATGAAAGCAGGCGTGAGAAGAAGCAAGATGTCTGAGAAATGAGGGACCGAGTGTGCACCCCGGACGGTTTCCTGAGGCGGGACCTGTGAGGGCGGAGGAGGGGAGGTGGGCAGGATTCTGAAGAGGCAGCATCTGTGTGTTCCTTCTGGGCCTGGAGATGGAGACCGGCCTGTAGCCTCAGTGCTGCACGTATATGACTAAGTACTTACTATGTGTCTGGTCGTGTTTGGGGTGTTGTGACAAATACAAGAGGAACATAAAACTTGCTGCCTGCCTTTAGGCGTCATCCCAGTGGCAGAGCAGTGACACGCTGGGCCATTCCTTTCCCTTCCAGCTGCTGCAGCCCAGTGCCGCCTCCCCATAGGCTTCCCCTCAGTCCCACTGTCTGCAGGGCTGGTGTGAGGCCTGGTGCCTGCCCTTCCCCTGGCTGGGCCTCTGCCTGCTGTCTCCAGCTTTGGCCAGCTCCGAGCCCCTTCTCTGCTTTCTCACTAACGTCCAGCACCTGGCTGGCTTCTCGGCTTCAAGGTTCAAGCACCCCAGGTTTGGCCCCCCTGTTCTTAGACCTCCTAGGGCCATTTCCTTCTGGTCTCAGTCTTGGGTGGACTGAAGAAGGGGAAGGAAGGTTAGGTTCTCAGTGTTCCAACTCAGGCCTTCGAGTGTCACAAGCCTCTGAGGCCCCGTGGCTGTTCCCAGAATCTCTCCAGCAGGGGCTCAGCCAGGGAGTGAGGTGGGAGGATCGTGCCGCTCTCTGTCCTCCTCCACTGCCGGCCGCGCCTGCCCCAGCCTTGGCTTCCCTAGAGCCTTTGATTCCCCCTGGCTCTGCCATTCTTCCCTGATGGGAAACGAAAGATTAATTTTCTCCAGCCCAACAGGATAATTACTAATACTAATTAGACATAATTACTTGAATTTGATACAGTTATTTCTTGTCAGAACGGCGGTAAAGCTGAGGCAAAGCAAATGGCATATGTGGACTAGAATGGAGGGTGCAGGGGCCCAAGCCAGGAGGAGCCCCACAAGGAACGCTGCAGAGATGGGCGTCAGCACCACCCAGCTCCACACGTTAGGAGATCTCTGATGCAGAGACCCCTCCCTACTCCCAGATCACAGTGAGGGGACAGAGCTGTAGACCTTTCTGCTCATGGAGAGAGGAGGGGTTGAAGATCTGGGGACAGGCTGCTTCCTAAGGCACACAGCGCCCCTGCGCGGCCTCTGGCTCTCCCAGAAGCTGGCCCGCCACCTGATGAACCAGTGCCCTGCTGGAATTTCTCCGGCTCTGCCCTGCAGCCCTATTTTTAGGATAGTATATTTGAGCATTCTCCCGGGCCCGGCCTCCCTTCCCAGTCTGACCCTTCCCACCCCCAGGTGCCCCCCACTCGGCCAGCAGCGCATCCCTGCACTCTGAGCGCCCCCTCAGCAGCTCGGCCTGGGCTGGCCCACGCCCTGAGGGGCTGCATCCGCGCTCCTGCTCCGTTTCCAGCGCCGACCAGTGGAGCGAGGCCACCACTTCCCTGCCCCCAGGCATGCAGCACCCTGGTGAGTGGTGGCTCTGCTGCTTCCCACCTTTTCTGGGGCCCCAGTGACAGAGAGGAGGGGAACCGGGCAGCATTCTTTGCTTGGGAGGCTGCAGTGGGACAGGGTCCAGGCCAAGGGGTGGGGCCCAGCTGGGCCCTCCAGGGCTTGTCAGAGAGACCTTGCTTTGGGGCTAGTACTGATGTTGTCTTGGAAGCAGAGTAGAGACACTGTCCCTTCTCCAGCCTCCACATGCAGCCCTTTTCCCCAGAGACCCGGTCGCCTGCAGCCCTGCCTAGGGCCAGCGCTAGAGGCCCGCCCTCTGCAGCTCCTCCTCCCCTTCGTCCCCAGGCGGCGCTGGTGGCGGCTCCCGCATCCCCATCAGCCCCCTGCGCAGTCAGCTCATCAGCCTCTCAGCAGGGGGACAGGGAAGCGCTGAGTAGGGAGGTCGGAGGCTGGGCGCTCTAAGCCCCGTGAGCCACGTTCCGAAGGCAGCAGCATCTTACCCGCTACTGTGGAGCGGAGGGGGGTCCCTGTGGAGTTGTCCTGAAAGGTCGTTTTCCACCTGTGCTGCCCCCTCAGATAGGCCTGCACCCATCCTAGGTGGGTTGGTGGCTCCACCGTCTCCCCCGTCCGCCCCTTCCACCTGCTTCCAGGGCTCTTCCATTTGCCCCTTTGTCTGTTGACTTTCTCTCTCTGCTTTTCTTCTTTTGACCCTACTTCTTACTTTCACCATTGACCACAGACCCCATCAGCAGTTCTAAAGGCTCAGAAGGGCATGGAGCCAGCTCTCCTGTCCCTTGCCCTTTCCATGCCCTTGTCCTGAGTGATGGTGTAATGACAGGAAGACCCAGGGTGCCCCACTGTCACCCCAGCCAAGGGTGCTTTCCCTAATTGGCTTCCCAAAGGCCTTCCTTGAGCCCTCCCAGTAGGAGCCCTGAGGCCCAGCCTCTGAGCTGCCCTGGCCTCAGGAGCGTGGGCTGAGGGAGGAGCTGGGTGGTGCCAGCACAGGGATCTGCCCCACCTCTCGATCCACGCCCAGCCCACCCCTGGGGGGAGCGAGCTTGGAGCGCATAAGAAGGGGAGCCAGGGGCCCTTCCCTTGGGTCACCGGTCCAGTGGCCTGTGCTGGCCTGCATGAGGGCCCTCTGTTGAGTCTGGAAGGAGGAAGGCAGGGAGGGAGGGAGCGTGTCTGCCTCTAATGAAGTTTGACATTTAGTGGTGAGCGCAGGGCGGGGTGTGGGAGACGGAGCTTGATTAGCGCGCTCTAATTGACAGTAATTAGGCAGCTCCCTGATTGTTTCTAATTCTGCTATTAATTGTGAGGAGCGGGGAGTGTGATTGAGGATAAATTTGGTGCGGAGCTGCTGGGGCTTCAGCTCCCCGTGAGTTCCCTGGGCTGCCTTCCACCCCTCCAGGCTGCAGAGGCAGCTTCCTCCCTTTGCCTCCATCCTGTTCTGCCTAAGTTTCCTACTCTCTCTCCACATTTGCCTCCTCCAAGGCTGGGGAGCTTTGGGACTGGGAAGCCCAGGCAGACCTCACCTAGAGAGAGGTGTCCGTTTGGCTCTCCTGAGTGTGGCCCAGCTACAGTTGGCAGGACTGGTCCTCTCCTCCTCCCAGTGCCCTGCGCCCCTCCCCTCCTCTGCCTCCCTTCTTCCCACACTTTTCCAACTCTCCCCTCACCAGCCAGTGGCCCAGCTGAGGTACTCAGTTCCAGCCCCAAGCTGGATCCTCCCCCATCTCCCCACTCCAACCGGAAGAAGCACCGGAGGAAAAAGAGCACCGGGACCCCCCGACCAGACGGCCCCAGCAGTGCTGCTGAAGGTTAGGGGGACCCAGAGGGAAACCGGGCACAGGAGGTGGGCAGTGGGTCTTGGGCATAGTACCCTAAAAGTAACACCTATTTTTTTTTTTTTTGTATTCATTGGATTAAGCACTTTCTAGTAGTTGCTAACCAAAGTAGTTCTACAACTTCTTTTGGTAATCTAGACCTGGTATCTTAGAAAAGTTCTTCTGCTAACTGAAACCCTTTCTGTTGAAATGTGGGCTTACTTCATTTATTCTTAAAGAAGGTAAACGACAGCAGACTGCTACATCAGTAGCTCCTCTAAGATGTCCAGGCAGGACCTGTGTTTTCTGTCTCTTGTGTCATCCTGAGTTTAATAAGTGCTGGGTATTTACTAGGTGCTTAATACATGTGTACAGATTGGCCGAGTCTCTCCTTAGTTTTCCTTAGGCTGAGGAATTCCAGGTCCTGAAGCTTTCTTCCATAGGACCTTTCTCTTCCTCTATTGATTATACTGCTGCTCCTCAGATTTTCCCCAAAGTATCTTCAAAACCTGCCTCTTCTTGGTGATTGGAGTTTCTTTGCTCCCAAATAAGTTTAACACTTCTATAGACTCATAATTTCTCGCTTCTGCTCTAATTGTCAGGGTAGAGGTATGGGTCAGGGGAGCAGAGACACCTAGCCAGCCTGTGACAGTGATGCTTAGTACTTACAGCATGGGGTCTCCCTTCTGGTCCGGCAGACTGAGCCCCACAAATGATCATGGAGATCTCGTAGTTCAAAGGCTGTGGTCGAAAGCAAGGTGAGGTGCAGTGGTGGTGCCTGGGGAAGGAGGCGCCGGTTCTATTTCTGTGGGAAGGCAGTTCTGCTAACAGTCCCTGAGAGCAAGGGCCCAGCAGAGGAGGAATTCCAGGGGATGTTGGTGTCACTGAGTGAGGTTGCCTGGGGCCAAGATGCAGTGAGGACTTACAAGCAGGGATGGCCTTGGCAGAACTGGGGTTCACCCTGGGGCCTTACCACAGGCACCTGTGCTGCCTTCCCAGCCCCCAGGACACAGTCACACTGCTTGTTAGGAATTGTTCACCCATGGGGCGGTGACCATTGGGAATGAGGTTCATGCGGCTGTCTTCTGGGGCCTGGGGGAGCAGAGCTTGGAAGAGCTTCACCACATTGCTTGGGATCACAGTCCAGCCCTCAGTGCTTGTCACTACAGATGCCCTCAGGCCCCTCTTTGCTCACATACTCCAGGTCCTAGAGAAAACCTCTCCTCCTCTCCCCCATCCACTTGCCCTTCCTGCCTGTCTATGCCATGGCAGTGGGGGAGGGGCCCAGCTCCCATGAGCCCCACGCTGACGCCGTCAGGAATATTGGGTTTAATGAGCTGCAAAATGAGGCGGCTGCAGCTGACATGTACGGATGGTGCCCACACCCGCCTTCCCCCACCCTCTCCCAGTGTTTGCCTCCTAGCACCCCATCGCATCCTTCTGCAGATACTGAGCTCTTTCTCTGGGAAGCACCCCACTGATTTCACACCCATTCCCGGCAGTGCCAGGGGTGCCAAGATCTTGCACCCCCCCATCTGTTTTCACTTAAGCTCCACAGGTGGTTAGGAAGGCGGATTGGGAGCTCACACTAGTCTTGCAAGTTTACTCTGGCCTCCCCCTGCAAGTTGTCCTGGAGCGTGTGGCCTTGTGGCTGGGGAAGGATCTAGGGGAGGACACGTGCCAGTGGAGCAGGGTAGTGAGTGGCATTGTGGCGATAGCATGCCCTGGGTGTGCACACAGGCCAGGAGCCCTGATGGCATGAACACCCCCCAACAGAGGCAGAGGAGCCGTTTGAATTTGTGGTGGTGTCCCTCACCGGGCAGACATGGCACTTCGAGGCCTCCACGGCGGAGGAGCGGGAGCTGTGGGTTCAGAGTGTGCAGGCCCAGATCCTTGCCAGCCTGCAAGGCTGCCGCAGTGCCAAGGACAAGGTGGGTACAGAGTGACTGGGCCCCCACAGAACACCTGGCTGGGGTGGGACTGAAAGGGGCCTCATGACTGAGTAACCGCCCCTTGTCTCTCCTGCTGTGCGACAGACTCGACTGGGGAACCAGAACACAGCTCTGGCTGTGCAGGCGGTCCGCACCGTTCGTGGCAACAGCTTTTGCATCGACTGCGATGCACCTAGTGAGTGCAGGGCTGGTGGGGCTGGGAGCTGGGGACAGCCCAGGGAAAGCTTCACAAGCATCAAGAAGCAGGGAAGAGGGCAGGGAAGACTTCCGTAGTTGTCCCAAACTCTGGTGGCCTGCGTGCTGTCGCTGTATCATTCTCCTCTCCTTGCCTAGATCCAGACTGGGCCAGCCTGAACCTCGGTGCCCTGATGTGCATTGAGTGCTCGGGCATCCACCGACACCTGGGGGCTCACCTGTCCCGGGTGCGTTCCCTCGACCTCGATGACTGGCCACCTGAGCTGCTGGCTGTCATGACTGCCATGGGCAATGCCCTCGCCAACAGCGTCTGGGAGGGGGCCTTGGGTGGCTACTCCAAGCCAGGGCCTGACGCCTGCAGGTGAGCAGATGGCACCCTGGAGTTGGCCAGGAATGGGGGAACCGTTGGGGGCTCCCAGCATGGGGAAGATTGGAGTGGCTGTGATGGTATTAGAAGGGTTAAAACTGTCCGTTGCTCTGCTTGGCAGTTGGCCCCTTGGGGGTGCCCCTCCTGCTCTGGTGCCTGTCACTCAGTCGCCTCACAACAACGGGCCCTTTCTGAGCGTTATCAGCAGGTCAGGGGCCAGCAGGAGGCGCATGCGCAGGGCCCCTATCATGGTGTGGTGCAGAGCGCCCACTCCAGAGCTCTGAGATGGGGAGAATGGGTGGGAGATAGGGGAGTGCATGGCCCCCCAGTGCAGGCCCCCACCCGCTTTGTTCCAGCACTGCCAATCCAAGAGAGTTCAGACGGCCAGATAAACTGCAACACGGGCCTGCCTGGAATCTTCCTGCCCTCTCAGCCCCCACATCCCTACCGTCCCCAGGGGTCCTCCCTTCCGTGTCCCTTCCTTTCAGCTTCTCCCACCCCCCTTTCCATTACCCACTGCCCCTCTGTGTGCCTGGTGTTTCCAAGGCTTCTCTCCTCCCTTTCTGCTCCGTCTCATCTTCTCTCACTGTTTCTTCCTTCTTCCCCCTGGTGCTTGCTTCCTTTCCTGCCCACCTTCTTGGCCCCACCCGTTGCTTGGTGTCCTTCCTTGGCTCATGCCCTGATGGGCCTGTGGTTGCAGAGAGGAGAAGGAACGCTGGATACGGGCCAAGTATGAACAGAAGCTCTTCCTGGCCCCACTGCCAAGCTCAGATGTGCCACTGGGACAGCAGCTGCTCCGGGCCGTGGTGGAAGATGACCTGCGGCTGTTGGTGATGCTCCTGGCACATGGCTCCAAAGAGGAGGTGAATGAGACCTATGGGGACGGGGATGGGCGGACAGCTCTACATCTCTCCAGTGCCATGGCCAATGTTGTCTTCACGCAGCTGCTCATCTGGGTGAGTCACATGTCTCTAGCCTGCCCTGACCACACTCTTCTTAGCCTTGTTCTTTGAAAGCCACCTCTTCTTTCCTCCCCTACAACCAATCTGTCTCCTCCCATGTCATGCCAACTGTGAACATGTGTTTTCTCCTACAGTACGGGGTGGACGTGAGGAGCCGGGACGCCCGGGGCCTGACTCCACTGGCCTATGCTCGCCGGGCCGGCAGCCAGGAGTGTGCAGACATCTTGATCCAGCATGGCTGCCCTGGGGAGGGCTGTGGCTTAGTGCCTACCCCCAACAGAGAGCCTGCCAATGGCACCAACCCCTCTGCTGAGCTTCACCGTAGTCCTAGCCTCCTATAAGGCCCAGGAAGAGGGCAGAGGGGCCAGAAGGACTCCATGGCCTGAAGACCATCCTCCTTGCAGGCACTGCGGGAACAGACACAGAGATGGAGAAGCAGGGACATGCCAAGAGGACGAAGCAGAGGAAATTAGGGAGGAGAGTCAAAGGGATCAAGGAGAGTTGGGGATTTGAGCTGCAGCAGAGAGGGATGAGGGATTTAACCCTGTGCCCTAAGGTGCCATTGAAAAGGGACAGGACCCTTCGGAGGTGCCTGTGAGGAGAGGGGAGCAGGACCTCTCCCTCCTCCAGATCCCTGCCTCCTAGTGCCAGCCCCTCACACGCCTTCATCTGAAATAGGAGGACGGCCCAGGTTGGGGGTGCTGGATGAAAGAGACGAGGGGTGATCTGTGAGTCCCATGTAAACTTTGTACATTGGAATATTTATGTTTGTGTACATATTTGATGTGTGTGTGTATGATGAGCCAATAAACCAGATTGTGTGCGTGGTCTTGTTTCCCCCTTTTATGTCGCTGCCGCCCTCCCAAGCGCGCCCCTCAGCTCTGCTCTCTGCTTGTCCCGTTCTTCTCATTGTTTACCATGTTCTGAGATTTTCTTCCCTCTGTCTGGCTGGGTCCCAGGTGGTCATTCCTCAGCCTCCTATGTGCATTGCTTTCTTTCGGCCTTCCCTTGGTAGGGTGTGGTTGAGTTTTCAGCAGCACAGCACAAGGCCCCTGATGAGAAGACACAAAGCTCTTTGCTTCCTACTGGGTGCTGCCTCCCCAACCTTCAGGCAGCTTTTTTTTTTTTTTTTTTTTTTGAGACAGAGTCTCGCTCTGTCACCCAGGCTGAAGTGCAGTGGCACGATCTCGGCTCACTGCAACCTCATTCTCCCGAGTTCAAGTGATTCTCCTGCCTCAGCCTCCCAAGTAGCTGGGATTACAGGTGCCTACCACCACACCCAGCTTATTTTTGTATTTTTAGTAGAGAGGGGTTTTTGCCATGTTAGCCAGGCTGGTCTTGAACTCCTGACCTCGGGTGATCCACCTGCCTTGGCCTCCCAAAGTGCTGGGATTACAGACGTGAGCCAGCATGCCCAGCCATCAGGTAGGTTTTCCAGCTGCTCTCTTACATTTGTCATCAATATTCTATGTAGGAAGCTTGTTGCCACACCCTGTACTGGCCAGAATGCACCCAGAGAGAGGGCGTAAGCATTGCCCCTTTCCTACAAGTCTGGGAATGGCCATACAGCAGGATGTACAGGGAGATACTTGAGTCAGTACCCGGGAGAAGAACTGAGGGTGCCGCAGGATAAGTGGTAGCACTTCTCTCCAGATAGCTGTGTTACAACATAGACTGACTTGTGCCTGGGCTTTGCTTGTGAGGAAAGGGGAGGAGGTAGGTGGTTGACACCAGAACAGCTGCCCTAACTCCCACCATCTTGCCAAGCCAAGCTGGGGGCAGAATCCAGAGTTCCTGCTTTTCCTTCTGACTGAATCCCTTAGTCCAGAAGGAAGACCTGGGGGAAGTGCTTCTCCCTGCTGGCTCTGAAAGGATGAGAACTTGTTGAGTTAGAGTCCTGGCCCTCTGAGGAGTCTGTTGCTGTCCCATTCCTGGACCCACGTTGCTGGTAGCCCTTGTCTTCTCTTTTTTTAAAAAAAATTTCCCACAGACCAGGTGCAGTGGCTCACACCTGTAATCCCAGCACTTTGGGAGGCCGAAGTGGGCAGATCATGAGGTCAAGAGTTTGAGACCAGCCTGGCCAACGTAGTGAAACCCTGTCTCGGCCGGGCGCGGTGGCTCAAACCTGTAATCCCAGCACTTTGGGAGGCCGAGACGGGCGGATTACGAGGTCAGGAGATCGAGACCATCCTGGCTAACACGGTGAAACCCCGTCTCTACTAAAAATACAAAAAACTAGCCGGGCGAGGTGGCAGGCGCCTGTAGTCCCAGCTACTCCAGAGGCTGAGGCAGGAGAATGGTGTAAACCTGGGAGGCGGAGCTTGCAGTGAGCTGAGATCCGGCCACTGC
>NW_016806449.1:267081-279320 GCF_001698545.2 Rhinopithecus bieti
CTCCGTCTCAAAAAAAAAAAAAAAAGAAAAGAAAAGAAACCCTGTCTCTACTAAAAATACAAAAATTAGCCAGGCATAATGGTGGGCGCCTGTAATCCCAGCTACTCAGGAGGCTGAGGCAGGAGAATTGCTTGAACCCAGGAGACATAGGTTGCAGTGAGCCGAGATCGCGCCACTGCACTCCAGCCTGGGTGACAGAGCAAGACTCCATCTCAGGGGTAAAAAAAAAATTCCCACAGACCTGACATAGGCCCTTTCTAAAACACCATGAGCATATGTTGGGTGTGGTGGGCCAGTGTGTTGTGCAGGTAAATAGGCAAGTAACACTCTTCAGAGGAAGCCAGGCTTTATTTTCTCAGCCCACAGCCCCTTTTGCAAGGCTGATGCAAAATAGAGGGCAAAATAGAGACAGGGCCGTGGGTTATGTGTAGGAGTAGGCGCCTGGGCTCCAAATACTAGCAATAGTCACCTCCAGATTCCCTATGGAAAACAAGCTGCTTGGGCTGGTTGAATACTGCTTTGAACAGGTTAGGAGGCTTCATAGGTAGAGCCAGAAAACCCCTGCAGGTCGGCGCCTTGGTTTGAGCTGCTTCTCATCTGTGGCCTTCCTGCCCAGGTGCTCTCTTGCCTGCCACCACAGGGGACACATGGCCACAGAAGCTCTGCTCCAGCTCTGCCAGAATGACAATGGCTCCTGTGATCCTCAACCTCTGCCTGGCTTATCTCCTAAAAAGATCTAACCACGGCCAAGTGCGGTGGCTCATGCCTGTAATCCTAGCACTCTGGGAGGCCGAGGTGGGCAGATCACGAAGTCAGGAGATCGAGACCATCCTGGCTAACACGGTGAAATCCCATCTCTACTAAAAATACCAAAAATACAAAAAAAAAAAAAAAAAAAAAAAAATTACCGGGGGGGGATGGCGGGTGCCTGTAGTCCTAGCTACTCAGGAGGCTGAGACAGGAGAATGGCGTGAACCTGGGAGGTGGAGCTTACAGTGAGCTGAGATTGTGCCACTGCACTCAAGACTGGGCAGCAGAGTGCGACTCCATCTAAAAAAAAAATGGTTCTAACCCCATAGGTTTCCTGTGAAGGCTGGATCTAAGGTATCAGGGAGACTTAGCCTTGATCTAGACCAGGCTGGGAATGGGGCTGGTCTGGACTACATATTTTTAGCCTAATTCTCAAGCCCTGCTGAAATTTAGCCAAAAAATAAAGAAGACCTGCCCTAGCTCTGTGTGTCCTAGCTGGAGAACTGTGGAACCATTGTTAATGACCAGTCACGGCTCCAGGTTGCTTTGTTTGGTTGCCCAAACCAGCTAGGAGAAATGGGCTGCCAAGGAGAGCTGTCTTGGTCTCGCCATAAGAAGTGTCCAGCACGTGTCAGGGTGATGAGACGTTGATGAGTCTTCCATTCCAGGAATCAGGAATAGCCAGAAGCTTTCCCTCTAAGGAAAGTAAGGAGGCCAGGTATTTGACTGTACTTCCATCGCCTTTCTGACATTAATACCTTCATTTCCTGAATTTCTTGGCCTCATTCACAGCCCATTTTTCTTCTCGATGGCTCTGCTCTCTACTGTGTCTTCCCTCCCAAATCAATACAGGTCATATTTCTTCCCAGGAAGCCCAGTTACCATGAAACCAACTTCCACTGGTTTCTGTGCCCTTTGCCTGCTGTCTGCAGATGGATCTGTGAGCCCTGCTCCCTGTGTTCACTTTGTCCACTAATGCTGTTCCAATCCCCAAGCCTCTACTATGTCTATCACACAAATTCATTCCTGTTCCATCCACTTTGCAGTGCCCCCCCTCAACTGATCTCATTCTGTAACAGAAGAGGTAGGGGTATCCCAAGCTTCAAAAATGGTGCAACGGGAAGAAGAGATGACAGTTAATGCCGTAAGAACAGAAAACTGAAAGTGGGTCTTTCCCCCTAGGCCCTTGCATCTGGAATATCAAAGGGTGGCAGAGACAGACTAAGCTGCCAAGTCTTCTGCATAGAAAACAATTTATTCATGAGCTCACAGGTGATAGGAATGCCCCAGTCATTAGTGACCTCCGCCTAGTTAGATGGCTTGGACATACCCAGCTAAACTAGGGTCAAGTACTTCATTTCCCTTCATAATACAACAGGAAGTTAATCTCTCCCAAAGTCTGCCAGCTCATCCAAGGAGGAGAAAACAGAGCTGGAGAAGCTTGCCTGTTTAATGGGAAGCAGGAAGAGATGGCATGTTAGGAGCACGAGGTATAGAGGCAAGAGCGAGCAGTGGGCAGCCCTAGTGGAAAAGCACGGGGGTAGAGGTAGTTAACATGGGGTGGGGAGATGGGGAGTGCTGAAGAATTTCTACAGAGGCCAGTGACGGTTGCATTTCATTTCTTTGTAAAGAGAGGCAAGATGGGGCCTACCCCAAAGCAGTAGGACAGATGAACTCTGGCTGAGGATTGAGGAAACAACTTTCCCAATCCCTCTCAGGGGTGCAGACAGACGGACAGAGACAGATAGCTCCATATATACACATTTACACAAATAAATAAGGAGCTGCGATCTACTTGGCTAGGTATCACCTGATCCCTCCACCCATCAGAAGCTGTCCCAGGGCATTGGCCACAGAACCTTCAGGCCCTAGGCATCTCAGAACCCAGCCCCTCCCCAGGAGTCCACCTCAGTCTCAACAGCTCTTCAGCAATTAGAACCCCAGCCCCTTTAACCTCGAAGCCCCTAGTCCTGAAAGTTTCTGGAACAGGCTCAGGGCCAAGTGCTCACATCTCAGGTTCTGGAAGGAACACACTGAGGGCTAGGTTAATTGCCAACTAGTCCCTCTCAAGGCAGAATCACAGTTGCAGCCCCTCTGGTCCACAGAACCCCGACAGTCTCAGAGCAGGCTCAGGTATAGATCCCTTGCCTTCCTAAGTTCTTGGGCACCCATTCAGGGCCGGGCCCCCTGCTCCATTTGTTGGTGCTGGCTCCGCACAGCAAACCTGTTGACATGCACAGGTATGGGGACAACAATCTTGGGGTTTCTTACGGGCTCCCCAGAACGGCTGCTCACATTGCCAGCTTTGATGCGCTTCCACTTGGCCCGTCGATTCTGAAACCAGATCTTGACCTGCACCTCACTGAGTTTGAGGGCGTGGGCGATCTGAGAGCGCTCTGTCAAGCTCAGGTATTTCTTGCAATGAAATTCCTTCTCCAATTCCAAAAGCTGCTCACTGGTAAATGCTGTGCGGCGCCGTCGGCTTTTCCCCCCAGGAGCTGTGACCCCTGCTGCCACCGGTGCCCCCTCCTCAGCTCCAGTTCCCAGGCTTCCCTTTAGCTTCGGTTTAGGTCCCAGAAGAGCCCCTGGGCCCCCTGCAGAACTGTCCAGGAAACCGTCGTCCTCGCTGTCACCGCCTGAGCCCTCTTCCTCCTGTTCGCTGCCTGCTGGGTCTCCTGCTGGTGCCTCCAGCTTCTCCTCATCTGAGCTGTACACCTTCCCCTCTGCTGTGAGGAGCAAGAAGCCAATGGATGGGGAGGGAGAAGCAAGGAAAAGAGAGTTTGGAGGAGGCACATGGAACCATGGCCAGAAATGGGGTGTTGGGAGACAAGAGCAGGAAAAAAGAGAGCCATAGAGAGGAGAAGATGGGGAGAGACAGGAGGCAGAAGGATGGTACGTCCAGGATATGGAATGGGAAGAGGTTTAGGGAAGACAAAGAAATGGGAAGAAAGGTATTAACCAGCACAGATTTCACTACGGAAAAGTGTGGGAGGCAGTAAGTGTATGGACAATGACCCCTCAACTTCCCCACCACCCCCATCTCATTCTCACCCACCACCTCCCCAGCTTTCTCGGAACCTAGAGACCAACGGCCCAGCATCGCAGTCGTATACCACCCCTCCAGAGCCAGGCCTCGCAGCCTCAGGGGCCAGAATGAAGCAGTATGGGACCCAGCTTGGCATCCTTCTGGAGCCACCGTGAGGAGGAGTGAAGCAATGCAGAACTGACCTTGACAGGACAGATGGGGAGAGGAAGGCTCAGCCTTTGCTGTTCTCCTAGGAGTCCTCATCTGGTCCAGCTGACGAGAGCTGTCTCATGGCTTCTGTTCTGTCTCCTCCTTTCCCTCTTCCCTAGTCTGCAGTCCCCAAACTTCATTTCCATGGCTCCCAGCCATGCAGCACCCTCAGTGTGGCCAGATTTTTTCTCCCACTTATTTAGGCTTCCTGATCCCCTTTCAATCCTTTCCCTTGACCTTAAAATGACACCATCTCTTTCCCACCTTCCCTTTTCAAAACCCAGCCAAGGATGCCTGAGCAACACAAACAGCTGTTTTCTGCTCAGGTTCAGAATCCTGAGGCCCCTAAGCTTGATGTCAGCTGGGAGAACTGGAAGGAATATGGGAGGAGGAGGAAGAGGGAAAAGTACAACAGGGATAAACGAAGAGAAGGAAAGGGTAAAAAAATTTGATTCAGTAGAATACTGATTATTTGTAATCACAAGCATATAAATATTTTAATCCACACAATTCTAAAACTTAATTCAACCATTGGTTTTAATCTTTGTATCCAATGATGTTTATATCAGAACTGCAAATACGCATTACACATGTTTTCAGTGAGTTTTACAAACTCCATTTTCTGCTCAAAGGACCAAAAAGCAGTGAAACAAGTCAAAAGACAATCAATAGGCAGCAGAACAAGAGAAAATGGATAATCTGCAAGCTGAATAGTCAGCTCCTTTCCAGAAGTGTCCACTGTGAAAAGGCAGGAGGCCTGCATACCTATATGTAGGAATGCATCTCGCTGTATCGGCCACATATCAGATATGCCTAAGATAGGCAGACTCAGGTTGAGAATACAACTCCAAGTAAAGTAAATTCAGGGCACGGGGAAATGCTTTATTTTTTTGTTTTTATTTTATTTATTTATTTATTTTTTTGAGACGGAGTCTCGCTCTGTCACCCAGGCTGGAGTGCAGTGGCCGGATCTCAGCTCACTGCAAGCTCCGCCTCCCGGGTTTACGCCATTCTCCTGCCTCAGCCTCCCGAGTAGCTGGGACTACAGACGACCGCCACCTCGCCCGGTTAATTTTTTGTATTTTTTAGTAGAGACGGGGTTTCACCGGGTTAGTCAGGATGGTCTCGATCTCCTGACCTCATGATCCGCCCGTCTCGGCCTCCCAAAGTGCTGGGATTACAGGCTTGAGCCACCACGCCTGGCCGGGGAAATGTTTTATTAGGGAACAAGGGTATGTGTGTTCACAGATAGAACATCTCCTGGCAGTCAGAGCGTCCTGGTGTTCTCCTTCAGCACACCCCGCCCCACCCCTACCATGTTCCCTTTCCCCTCGCAGGTGCAGTCTACACCTGGTCTTTTTCCTCAAGAGCCACAATGACATTTTCTTTTCCTATCTTTCTTTCTTTTGAGACAGACTCTCACTCTGTCAGCAAGGCTGGAGTATAGTGCACAATCTTGGCCCACTGCAGCCTTGACCTCCCAGGCTCAAGTGATCCTCCACCCTCAGCCTCCCAAGTAGCTGGGACCACAGGCACACACCATATCCAGTTAATTCCATTTATTTTTTGTAGAGACAGGATCTCACTATGTTGCCCAGGCTGGTCTTGAACTTCTGGGCTCACGCAGTCCTCTAGCCCTGGCCTCCCAAAGTGCTAGGATTACAGGTGTGAGCTGCTGTGCCCAGCTGACATTTTCCTTAGTGGCCAGAACTCTCAACCTTTTTCCACATCACCTATCTACATCCCAATCAACTTCATACCTCAAAGGTATTTTCATCCCTCTCCTTTTCTTTCTGGAGTGCTTCCTGTTTCTTCTAACCTTCTCAAAGTCCATGCGGCATGCTCCAGTTTGGGCTCACCCAGTCTTCCCATGCCACTCCTGTACGTTGCTTTTCACCAGCCAATGGCTTTTGTTCTTCTTTACTAGTTTGCTCAGGCTTCACTGGCACCCAGCGTCAAGTCCCATCTGGATAAGTACTGTATCCTGTCTGTAGCTAATTCGCTCCTCATAATATCTCCCATCAGCCTGTTCTTTCTCCTCTATCTCATCCCCAGCCAAATCCATGTTGTTTTCTCTAAGATTCACACCCTTGGTTTCCTCCTTCATTTCATTAAGAGCTCTTCTCCCACTATTTCCCACTTCCACAGAACTCAAACTTAACATGCCCCAAACTGAACTCCAATCAGATCATTCCCCCAAACCAGCTCTTTCTCATCTTTATCCATATCATCCCCATCTCAGTTACTGGCAACTGCATCCTCCGTGTGTTCAAACCTAACCTCGATGCCATCTTTTCACTCCTCTCTCTCACAACCCACATCCAGTCCACCTGCAAGCCCTGCTAGTGCTGTTGCCTTTAAAATACCCCCAGAGCAGGCAGGCACGGTGGCTCACGATGTAATCCCAGCACTTTGGGAGGCCGAGGCAGGCAGATCATGAGGTCAGGAGATTGAGACCATCCTGGCTAACATGGTGAAACCCTGTCTCTACTAAAAATACAAAAAATTAGCCGGGCATGGTGGCGGGCGCCTGTAGTCCCAGTTATTTGGGAGGCTGAAGCAGAAGAATGGTGTGAACCTGGGAGGCAGAGCTTGCAGTGAGCCGAGATGCACCTCTGCACTCCAGCCTGGGGGACAGAGTGAGACTCTGTCTCAAAAAAAAAAAAAAAAAAAAAATACCCCAGAGACCAATCCTTTCTCCCTATCTCCTGCTTCCAGCTAGCCCACGCCACAGTTATCTCTGACCTGGTTCATTGTCATCTTCTAACTGGTTTCCCAGCTTCTGTCCTCCACACTCCACTTGGCCCATGATTCCTCTTTCTGCCTGGAATACACTACTCTTCACCTAGATCTTTGCACTAGCTTATTCCCTACCTCCTTCAGGTCTTTATCAATGACACTTTCCCTGGTCATCCTTTTAATATTCATACTCTCTGATACTCTGTCTCCTTTCTCTGGTTTATTTGTTACTTTGGTCCATGTTACCAATTTTATTCATTTATTTTACTGGCTGTCTCTTCCTAATGGACTATAGCTTCATGAAGGTAGATATTCTGAATATTTCTCATTCACTGCAATATCTTCAGTGTCTTGAACATGACCTTCAGAGTAGACACTCAATAAGCATCTGTTGACTAAACAAAAGAAATGATTTCCAAATGCTCATGCATGTGCTCCCCATCTCCTTTCTTTCCCTCCCTGTCCTTTCCTTTCCCAAGCCCGTCCTATGATATTCACCACAACCCCACCCCACCCAGCTCCAGTGCATAAGACATCTCCCTATGAATATTATCCTTCCCACTTTTCAGAATGCCCTCAGATCTCACATTAGCTGGAGAGGAATTCATATGCAGTAGGAATCTATAGGATTTTAAAAATCTACAGGATGCTTAAAGAAATTAATGACAATCCCATTAGTAAATCCTCTATTTTAATTTTTTAAAAACAGTGTGTAGTAAATAATGACAGAAAGAATAACAAAGGCTTGTACAAACTCAGCCCAATATTACAATAGGTTAAACAGTGCTAAAAAGGCAGAAACTAGACTTCGAGGCTTGAAGGATGAAATCAGTTAATACAACTCCAAGCACCCAGGGGGTGTCCAATAAATCTAAATTGATGATGATTGAGATGCGACTCCCAGGTTCCCGATCTGGCAGGGCCCTCCTGAGATCACATCATCCATCCCTCTGTCTTCAGACAGATCCATAAAATCAAGCACACATGAGCCGGCCACCCTCAGTGCTGCTTTTAAAGCCATACAAGGAGCACAGGTTCACAACCTCTCTTGGTTACTTGATCCCAGTGGGATGCTGAACGGCAGGGGCAAGAGTTTCTCTCTGAGCCTTTATAATCATGACATTGAAGACTCTGATAAGCAATTCTTGGAACGAAATGGGGTGGGACAATAGAAGAAAGCAACGAGAGGAGAAAATACAGCCACATGCCTCAGAGGAGAGTCTGGGACAATGAGTAAGACCGACAAGGAGTGGGAGAGAGAAGGAAAGGCCAAGGAAGGTGGAAAGAAGACTGGGGAAAGAAAGAAGTGGGATAGAGAAATAACAAAAAAAAAAAAAATGATGAGTCAGATAAAATAAAAGGGCTGAAAAGTCTAAAGAAGGGAGAGAGACAAGACGGGAAAAATTAGGGGAAAGAAAGCAAAAGGTACTTTTTCAAAAACACCTCATCTACCTTTCCCCCCAGAATACTGACGCATTTGAAGCAAAGCAAAACATTTTGGCCCTGCCATTTGCTCTCTGCTGCCCCAAGAGAAGCAGCACTGTAGATTGCAGCAGCCAAAGACACAGGCAGAGAGAGAATGAGCAACACAGTAGCGTGATCCTTTACAATGTGGAAATCTCAAAACGCTAACTATTTTCTCAGGAATTAGCCAAGAAATAAAAGTATTCCCTTTTATCCAATTTATAATCAATATTAATAATAAAAAAATAAAAATTGAACATAAAATTTGCTATTAACTAAAATTGAAAGAAGCAAATTTTTTTTTTTTTTTTCTGAGACAGGTTCTCACTCTGTTACCCAGACTGGAATGCAGTAGAGCAATCATAGCTCACCGCAGCCTTGAACTCCTGGTATCAAGTGATCCTCCTGCCTCAGCCTCCTGAGTAGCTGGGTCACAGGCGCACACCACCATGGCTGGCTAATTTTTTTTATTTTTCTATTTTTATTTTTTGGCAGAGCTGAGGTCCTACTATGTTGCCCAGGCTGGTCTCAAACTCCTGGACTCAAGCAAACCTCCCACGTCGGCTTCCCAAAGTGCTGGGATTACAGATGTGAGCTACCATGCCTGGCAAGAAGCAACTCGTTGATAAAATTTCTATTTGCAAAATTTGATTTAGAATAACTGGACTTGGTGGATACAATGTTCATAAAAGTAAATTTCTGGCTGGGCACGGTGGTTCATGCCTGTAATCCCAGCACTTTGGGAGCCTGAGGTGGGTGGATCACCCGAGGTCAGGAGTTCACCACCAGCCTGGCCAACATGGTGAAACGCTGTCTCTACTAAAAATACAAAAATTAGCCGGGTGTGTTGGCATGCGCCTGTGATTCCAGCTACTCATGAGGCTGAGGCAGGAGTATCGCTTGAACCCGAGAGGCAGAGACTGCAGTGAGCAGAGATCGCACCACTGCACTCCAGCCTGGACGACAGAGTCTCTGTCTCAAAAACAAAACAAAACAAAAACAAAAACCACAAAGTGAATTTCCAATTGCAGACAGTATAATTGGTTGGTATGAACAAAAATCAATCAATAAAATAAGAATTAAAAATTTTGGCTGGGCACAGTGGCTCATGCCTGCAATCCCAGCACTTTGGGAGGCCGAGACGGGCGGATCATGAGGTCAGGAGATCGAGACCATCCTGGCTAACACGGTGAGACCCTGTCTCTACTAAAATACAAAAAAAATTAGCTGTGCGTGGTGGCCCGGGCACCTGTAGTCCCCAGCTCTCGGTGAGGCTGCTGAGGCAGTGAGATGGCGTGACCTGGAGGCAGAGCTTGCAGTGAGCCGAGATGGCCGCACCTGCACTCCAGCCTGGGGCGACAGAGCGATGACCCTGTCTCAAAAAATAAAAAAAAAAAAAAAAAATTTTACATGGAAAATTGCAAGTTGTTGGTTTGCATGAAAAAAATTTCCTATGGAAAATAATGAAATAATGGTTCTGATGAGAATACTTCAGCAAAATGAAAATTTTAAAATTGTAAACTATTTTGTTGTGCTAGGTAGGTAGGCCAAACAGACAGAAAGGTTCTGTCCTTTATGTATGAGAATGATATTATTGGTAATAAGAACAGTATATGCAGTTTCCAGCTTGTTCCCTATGGTTGAGTCTAGTCTG
Organism: Rhinopithecus bieti; assembly: GCF_001698545.2. NCBI lineage: Eukaryota > Metazoa > Chordata > Mammalia > Primates > Cercopithecidae > Rhinopithecus > Rhinopithecus bieti. Next base: position 276,924 of record NW_016806449.1, read on the forward strand.
TGAAAAAAAGTTTGGCCTCTGGCCAGGGGAAGTGATGGTAGGACAGACTGGTCATTAGGAAACAGAGTTCATGTGAATTCTCCTGGTGGATGCTATTATCCTAAGAACTAGAAATCACAAGGTTTGAACCTTGATTACTTGTAGAGTTCATGCCAAGGGCATTAATCTCATTCCAGAGAACAGCACTCATGCTCCAGGAGACGTGCTTACATGGGGCATTCCTTCCAAGAGGAAGGGGAGCAGCTCCAGAGTCAGAAAGAAGGCCCATCTCGGTAACGGGTCAGTTCAGACTAGGGAAGAAATGAAGGGCCAAAGATCCATGGTAGGTGTTCTCCAGCAGAAAGAACACAATGCCTTAGACTCACTCCGTCTAGGCAGGGAGGCCTGCGCTAGAGGCACCAAGGAAGAGGAAAAGTCACAGAGGGAGTGGAGAATAACTTTAGGCTCCCAGCTGCAGGAACTCATCTAGCCCCTGTGCTGTCCCTCATTCACCCTATTACTGCAGCTCCTGCTGTTATCGCTGTAGGAAATCAATTATCTTTAGTATTCTTAGAAGAGAAGCCCCTCAGTTCTGACTTCTCTTCTCTCTACTTCAAAAACAACTATCCTAACACTTGCCCCAACCACTCTTAGGAAAAGTTCTCTCTTGCCCTGCCCATCTTAGGACAATGAATCTCTTTCTGATTTTCCGAGGCCAATTACTCATCTCCCTGAATCCAGTTCCAGTTTGGGTGAGGTCAAAAGGTGGGAAGAAACACAGGTCATTCCTCAAAAAAGAGACATATTTGTCATCACTCCCACTTCCAAATCCTTATTTCATCATGCCCCGTACAGAATTATTTCTCTGTTCTTTTCAAAAACAGTACTTTCTTCCATTGTTTAAACCAACCAGCTCACTCTCAGTTTATTTTTCACTCATTCTCATGAATTTCATGCTTCCGTTATGCTCCTACTCCTGCCTATAATTTTAGGTATAATTGGAAACATTCATTTTCATTTTCTCTCGCTCTCTCTCTCCACTCTTCCTATGAGTCTTTAGCATTCTTTACTCCAAATCAACACAATTTTCTTTACATCACTGTCATCCAGAACCCCTCCCAGCTTCATGACAAGTTCAGGGCAATTTCCCACCATTTTAAGCTTAGACCTCCTTTCAGGGCATACTAACATTGCCATTTCTAAGAGCACCCTTGTATGATCTTTAACTTTTCAAAAAACTTTTCACATTTATTATCTTATCTTCGAGCAACTGGCTGAAGTAGAGCAGATCTAGGAGAGGTAGTAATCTTGTTTTCTGGTGAAGAAATGGAGTTTTGGACAGATTAAATGATTTTCCTAAGTCACACAGAGAGGGACAGAGTGTCAGGTCTAGAATCTTAATCTCCTAAAGTTGCAGTTAATGCTGTTTTCATTCTTTCCAGTAAAATATTTTCTCCTCCTCTCCCGCTTGTAAAAGTCTTCTCCCCAGATGTCTCATTAGATAAATAACCTTCTTATCAAATCCAAGTTTAGATCTCACCCCTTTTGGTCAGACTCAGAGGCTCACACCTGTAATCCCAGCACTTTGGGAAGCCAAGATGGGCTGATCACTTGAGGCCAGGAGTTGGAGACCTGCCTGGCCAACATGCTGAAACCCTGTCTCTACTAAAAATACAAAAAAATTAGCTGGGCACATTGGCTCGTGCCTGTAATCCCAGCTACTCTGGAAGCTGAGGTGGGAGAATCGCTTGAACCTGGGAGCGGAGGCTGCGGTAAGCTGACATCACATCACTGCACTCCAGCCTGGGCGACAGAGCGAGACCCTGTCTCAAAAAAAAAAAAAAAAAAAAAAAAGAGAGAGAGAAAGAAAAAGATCTCATCCCTTTTACTTACTAACACAGAGTCCTGGCCTAATTGTTAATATCTTCCCTTAACATTCTCAGAGAAGATTCTTAAAATTGTCATCGGAGAGACTTCACTCACCAAACTTCACCTGTCCTTTAAGAAACTACTTTTCCTATCATTCCTGAGACAAAATTCCCACCAAATCTTTCTCCCATTCTTTTGTCCTCATTGGTTTGTATGATGTAATCTTACTAGTCAGTGCTTCCTTTATTTAAAAGTGTATTTTTGGCTAGGCACAGTGGCTCACGCCTATAATCCTAGCACTTTGGGAGGCTGAGGCAGGTGGATCACTTGAGGTCAGGAGTTCGAGACCAGCCTTGTCAACATGGTAAAATGCTGTTTCTACTAAAACTACAAAAATTAGCCAGGCAGGCCAGGGCACGCCTATAATCCCAGCTACTCAGGAGGCTGAGGCAGGAGAATTGCTTGAACCCAGGAGGCAGAGGTTGCAGTGAGCCGAAATCACACCACTGCACTCCAGCCTGGATGACAGAGCAAGACTGTCTCAAAAAA
>NW_016806449.1:281495-291538 GCF_001698545.2 Rhinopithecus bieti
GTCTCGGCCTCCCAAAGTGCTGGGATTACAGGCTTGAGCCACCGCGCCCGGCCGAAAGTTTTGTTTTAATACCAACGCCTGTAATCCCAGCACTTTGGGAGGCTGAGGCGGGCGGATCATGAGGTCAGGAATTTAAGACCAGCCTGGCCAACACAGTAAAACCCTGTCTCTACTAAAAATACAAAAATTAGCCGGGCGTGGTGGCACATGCCTATGGTCCCAGCTACTCGGGAGGCTTGTGGTGAGCCAAGATCGTGCCACTGCACTCCAGCCTGGGCAACAGAGTGAGACTATCTCAAAAACAAACAAATAAACAAACAAACAAAAACACCCAATGTTCTCTAGCTTCTAGTTTACAGCTTTCTCTCTCATTCCTTGTAGAGCTCTTGTATATGTATCAGAGCAAAGAGAAAGCCTCACCGAGGGATGGAAATTTTTCTAGTATCTTCATCTCTCTCTGCCTTTCTCGTTACAGAACTCTCTTCAGAGCTTCACTGCCAGGATCTCTTTATCACTATTTAGCTAGCCAGTGGGAAACAAAGGATTTCCTTTCAGTATTTCTACCTAATACTGAAAGAGAGTTGAAGGCCCATTCTTTTCCTTCTTTCTGGTTGAGGCAGACATCCGTCTTGGGTTGTTTTTGTCTCCCCAGCACACCTTCCCCCTTTTGCTCAGTAGCAGTACCTACTTCCTTCAGGTACTGCTTCCCCGCTGCACTACCCACTACTTGGTGGGACTGTTAACAGCATCTCTACTTTCCTGACTAAAGATGGGCATGTGACTTGGTTCTGACCAATTGCAACATGCTATCTCCCTGGGGCCATGACTCAAGCTAGTGAATCAGTCATCCCAGGGTTTTATATACACTCGACTCCACTCAGGTCCTAACATGGGATTATAAACATTTAGAACTGCATGTGCTTGTGCCTTCTCTTACCTCTAGCTAAATGAAGGAAGCTGTCTTAAGGAGAGAATGAGTTGAAGACAGAGAGAGGAGCCAGGTTGGGAGCGAAAAAGAAAGACCTCACAACACTATTTGCATTTCTGAATCCACTCAGGTATTTTGTAGTTACAGAAAGCAATAAATCCCCATTTTAGCTGAGAGCTGAGCCACTATCACTACCAACCTGAAGAGTTCTGACTAAATCCAATGCTGTAACCAGAAAAGACAATGGTCACACGACTCCAGGGAAAGTAAGCCTCTCCACCCCACTCCCACAACTCTCCTATCCACGCTAATGTTTCCATATTACCTAAAATTATTCATAGTAATACCACGTAAGATTCCACCAGTTTGAAATTCATTTGGACTTTTAAAAATCTCAATCCACCCGAGTGTGAATTAGTTTAATCCAGTGGCTTTGATTTTAACATCAAATTGAGATGAAACATATGAGAGAATAGACATTTTTTGATAAAGCAAAAAGAAGAGTTTTTTTTTTTTTCTTTTAATGGAGAAAGGGAGAACAGGCCCCAGTGAGGCACAGTAAAGGGGTTTTCAGCAGCCTTGGGATTTACAGAGTACACCAAAATGTGAGACAGGGAAACCGAAAAGAGGGAGAAAGAGCCAAAGACATGTGAAATCTACCTCTATTAGCTTCAGTACAATGTTCTTTCCTGGCAGTCCCTGAATAATCAGTTCTCAGAACACAGAACTACTCTATCATCACTCCCAGAAATATTTGTCCTTTTAAGTACATAGAGTGTCACCTATCCTACACCATTCCTAGTAAAAGGATCTTTCCCAACTTAATTCCCAGGAAAGCTCCCCACGTATTTCCAAGGCAAGGACAATAAGGATAATTTCTTGAGCACCTATTACTTTCATGATGCTGCACAAATATCTGTGCATTTAATCCCTAACCCTGTGAGGTAAATATTACTGTTCTTATTTCCCTGGTGAGGAAACAGACTGTAGAGGTGAGTACTTCCTATAGATCACAAAGAAAGTGCGCCACCAACATTTGTACCCAGCTTTCCTGACCAAAGCTCGTGCTTCTTTGCACTACACTTCATCTCTTTGTTAACATTTAATGTAAAAAAAAGAGTCTTTTTTTTTTTTTTTGAGATGGGTCTCACTCTGTTACCCAGGGCTGGAGTGTAGTGGCATGATCTCGGCTCAGTGCAGCCTCCACCTCCCAGGCTCAAGGGATCCTCTTACCTCAGTCTCCTGTGTGGCTGGGACCACAGGTGTGCATCACCACTGCTAGCTAATTTTTTGTAGAGACGGGATTTTGCCATGTTGCCCAGGCTGGTCTCGAACTCCTAGACTCAAGTGATTGGCCCACCTCAGCCTCCCAAAGTGCTGGGATTACAGCCATGAGCCACTGCACCCAGGCAGAGACTGAATTTTTGTTTTTTGAGACAAGGTCTTGCTCTGTCTGTTGTGCAGGCTGGAGTGAGGTGGTGCAATCACATCTCACTGCAGCCTCAAGCCTCAACCTCTCAGGTTCCAGCAATCCTCCTACCTCAGCCTTCTGAGTAACTGGGACTAGAGATACATACCATCACACCTGGCAAATTTCTTTTGGTAGAGACAAGGTCTCACTATGTTACCCAGGCTGATCTCAAATTCTTGGACTCAAGTGATCCACCTCGGCCTCCAAAAGAGCTGAGATTACAGGTATGAGCCACCACACTGGGACGAGACTGAATTCTAATGTCAGCCTATCATAAATATTGTTCCAGATACAGAAACAACATAGAAGGCCAGGAACCAATTTTACAACACAGCTTCTCTTCTTTTCCACTGCTTCCTTCCTCACCAGTTAAAGTTGGTCCCAACTGATCCCCAATCTATTTGGTCTATACAAAATCTACCATCTTTATCAAATGTTTCTCTCTCTCATTTAATGTGACAGCTATACACAGTCATAGCTCAGGTATGCCCTCCCCAATCCCAGAAGACAAGCCTTTTCCACCTAAAGACCAGCCCTGATCTCACCTCAAGATGCATGTATCTTACCTTGCTACCTCCTCCTCCTCCATGACTACAACACACCACCAAAAAGTATAGAGTTTCCCCAGGCCCTTTGCTCAGGATGCCTTTCTTTTTTAAAAGAAACAATTCATTAATAAAGATATCCTTATAGATAAAAACAGAATTGTAGAGCTGAAAGGAATCTTAGAGATCACCTAATTCAAACCCCTAATTTTACTGATGAGGAAGCTAAGACACTTCCTTTGCTTAGGCTAATCAGTTTATGTACTTGTAGTGTCCACACATAATTCATAGAATAGTTATTCATTGCAGCGCAAAGCACTTCTTACCTTCACACTCAGGGTAATTACATCTCCTTCCCTCAATGGAGACACTTCTGCATCACTTCTCTTCCCACTGTCCCCACTACAGAGTTCTGTTTTCTCCATTACTTCTATTATAATACCACCTTCTCCATAATTCAGTCAAGACATCTGCCTCCCACTACCCCCAGTCAGAAGTATTTTCCTCTTCTTCCCAGTCCTCATATTTTGAATAGTGCCTTTTGCTTATAACCCTCATCTGAGTTCCTATAGGCCCTCTACTTCTAATACAGATTCTTTTCATCACATAAGGATCATTGCTTTCCCTTCTATAATGGCCAGTGAAGACACTGCTTGTGGCACCTGTCTTTTTCTACTACACCTTAATTCAACTTGAGTGGGCCACTCCTCTAGAGCACCAAATGCAAGCATCTCTTCTCCCTATCACCCTTTCTCTCAATTAGTCCTAGCACATCAACATTTCATCCACATTACTCTAAGCTGATAACTTTCTCCCAAAAAGATCAGACTTCCAATAAAAATTTCCCGCTTCTTTTTTACTACTCCTAATCCAGGCCTTTTGTTGGCTATGAGCACTACCTTGCATAGAGAGCTCTGTCCTTTTCACTGGTTCAGATACAAGGTTTCTTTCCTACCCCAGCACAGGGCATTTCCCCATTCCCTCTAAATAAATGTTCCTTCTTCCCACCAAATTCTTTCCTTCTCATCATTCCTGTTTAAATCTCTCTCTTTTTGTACATCTACTCAATTACTTCTCTCCTTTCTATTTCCTAATTCCAAATCAGTTTCTTTTCCCATTACTTTTCTTTTCCTATTACTTCCCAGGCAGAATTCTTGCTTCCTATTGTAACATTTCTCTCAGTGCAAAGCACTTTGCTCACAATGCATGTTCTTCCTTCTTTCCAATTAAAATATTTCCCACATTATACCAAATATTGCCTCTGTGCATTATTCCCAGTACAGTCTACTCATGCCCGCCACTCCAAGTATAAGAATCCTCCTAATCATCTGTTATATGTATCTCCATATTTACATGTGCCACCTTAGAGACTCTTTCTCTCTCTGCCAACCCCCTGAAGGGTTACTTTCACTATGGCACAGGGCATCTCAGACTCTGATTCTAATCCTCCTAATAAAATTTTCCTGTTGTCACTCCTGAGGTCTATGTCTGATCCAGGGGGTTCTTCACCCTTTTGTGCCCTTAAGTCCTTTGTCAGTCTGGTAAAGCCTATGAACACTTTCTAGAATAATGCTTTTAGATGTACAACATAAAATACATACTATTACATTTGAAGCCAAGTATATTAAAATATAGTTTAAAACAGAATTTGTGATATAATCATGTTTCTTTATTCATTAAACAAGCTTCCTCCAAAGACTGTAAATTTATATCAAACTATCTGTGATTTCTTTCAGTGACAAAAACATCATGCACTGCTGAAACAACTATGATTTTTGGCCTATATTCATAACTGAAGTGATAAAAAACAAAGGTATAAATTTTCTCCCACCCATAGCCAACAGATTCCCTGATGAAAGGTCTGTGGAGTCCAGGTTGAGAGCTCTACTTTATTTTTATTTATTTTTATTTATTTATTTTTTTTGAGACGGAGTCTCGCTGTGTCGCCCAGGCTGGAGTGCAGTGGCGTGATCTCGGCTCACTGCAAGCTCCGCCTCCCAGGTTCACGCCATTCTCCCGCCTCAGCCTCCGAGTAGCTGGGATTACAGGCGCCCACCACCATGCCCAGCTAGTTTTTTGTATTTTTAGTAGAGGCGGGGTTTCACCATGTTAGCCAGGATGGTCTTGATCTCCTGACCTCGTGATCCACCTGCCTCGGCCTCCCAAAGTGCTGGGATTACAGGCTTGAGCCACCGCGCCCGGCCTGAGAGCTCTACTTTAAACACTTGAGGCCTAGAGAATTGAAAGGAACATTAAAAATCATCTGAACCAAAACTTTTGGCCCAGCTGAGGAAACCAAAGCCTAGAGAAGTCACATGACTTTGAATCTCCCACTATGTCTCAAATATACCAAGTCTGTAATAGACACAGCATAAATGTTCCCTGAATTGAACTAAGTGACTTGTCAAAATTATACAACTAATGAGTGACAAAGGTGAGAATTGAACCCATGTGTCACAACTCCTAAACAAATGTTCCATCAATCACATTAAGTTAATGCAGTATTTGCCTTTCTATAAGTGTCAATGTAGCAATCACTCTCACTGTATGCTCAAAAGTTCTAGGAAAACATACTCCGGATCTCATCACTTCCCCCAAAAACCTCCCTCTTGTTTTCAACAACATAATTCTCTAATTCCACGTCATACTATCATTTTGTGTTTTCCTCTCTTAAGTAAATACCATATCTTGACAATCACAGTGGATACCTATTCAGAAATTAATTGATGGTCATCCAAATGTTCCCTAGCTACCATCAGGTGCTTAGCTTACAGTAATCAGCACTTGAATACTAGGCTCCTACGAAGTCTCCCTGGTCTCCTTGTATGATTTCAATTATTATTGCCAATCTCTATTCAGAAATTAGCAAACCTTTTTATGCTTAGTTTAAAAAAACAATGTTTACTACATCAACCTGTCTCAAGTTTGTCCCATCATATTCCCATATCTTCTATATAACCTTAAACTACAAATGTTTTCTTCACCATGCCCAGTACTGGTATTAATTTTCACGTCAATCTCTCACTACATTTTTGTCATCCATCTAACAAATATATATGGAGTAGCTACCATTCCTTACTTCCTAAGCTTTTGCATTCAGGCAATCCAATCATTTTTTTCCCCTGAGTGAATAATAGCGCTAGACACCACCAACTCAAAGTTTTCTTCTGCCTTTTATTTTTTGAGACGGAGTTTTGCTCTGTTGCCTTCTGGGCTGGAGTGCAATGGTGCAATTTCAGCTCACTGCAACATCCGCCTCCTGGGTTCAAGCAATTCTCCTGCCTCAGCCTCCTGAGTAGCTGGGACCACAGGCATGCGCCACCATGCCCGGCTAATTTTGTATTTTTAGTAGAGACAGGGTTTCTCCATGTTGGTCAGGCTGGTCTCAAACTCCCAACCTCAGGTGATCCGCTCGTCTTGGCCTCCCAAAGTGCTGGGATAACAGGCGTGAGCCACTGCGCCTGGCTTTCTGCATTTCTCCACATTCATGGCTCTTTTCATCATTTCCCCAGCACATAGCATCCTTTTCACCCATTGTTGCTGTGATGCATATCTGCACCACATCTTGCACACAGCAAGTTAGCTTTGATTACTCTCAGGCAGAGCTCACACAACCTTCAGACACACGAGATCATCTCTGCCCATCCCACCTAAGACAGAATTCTGTTATCTCCTGTCATTTAGAGCTTCCTGCTCTCTTCTCTCCATTATTCCTAAAACACTGAGGACCCACTATCCAATTCAAAGCTCCTTTTCTTCCATCACTTTCACATAACTCTGTTCTTAAAACTCTCTAGATCTGTCATGTTGAATATGGTCACCACTGTTCACCTGTGGCTACTGACCAACTGAAACATGGGTAGTCCAAATGGAGATGTGCTGGAAGTGTAAAATAACACTGAATTTTGGAGGCTTAATATGAAAAGAGGATATAAAATTATCTCATTAACAATGTTAATATTGATTAACGTTGAAATAATATTTTGGACATCTTGAGTTAAATAATTAAAATTAATTTTACCTATTTTATCTTTTAATGTGGCTAATAAAACTTTTAATGCCATATATGGCTTGCATATGGCCAGCACTACTTTGGGCTCTTCTATTGAGTCATACTTTAATCTTTCCTAACAGTTCAGAATTCTCTTCTCTTTATTGCTCTTACTAAAGACATTCTCTCAATTTTCCCCACTGCTTCCCACATTCCAAACTTGGGATTCTTTTCAATCTACCATTTTCAATAACTTTCTACCCAATTACTTCTATATATCGTATTTCTTTTCATCTGCTAATATAGCTTAGCTTCTACTCCTGCAATCAAATCATAACAAAGTTCCTTTTATCCTTCCTCAAGTCTAGTAGAGAATGGTACCTGTCTTAACTCTCAACAAATTTTAAAAAATACTCCCTTTAATTCCCAAAGAAAATCACTAATCATTCTCCAAACTGGCCTATCTATACTATGATTTTATTTAAACGGGCTAGTAGTTATAAAACACTAAAGAAATGTAAAATAATAATTTCAGACCACTGTCACTCATTCACACAAGGAAAACAATTTCTCCTCTTTCTAAAGATTGCATTATTTCTCCAAACTCTTCTAATGTTGAGGTTTCAATCCCATTATTCACAGCAGAGAGCTCTGTCATTTCACTCCAAATACTTTAATACAATTCCCAAAACAGAGTATTTGTTTTCCAACCATTTTTAGCCTAGGTCATGTGTCATCAGTCCCCAAATTGATTTTATGTCTCTCATTTGTGGAATTGCATTTTCTTTTCTCAGTGGTTTCAGGAAAAACTCAAGATTGGGAAGGTGGATATGAATGACTTGGCCAGGAAGAGGTGGAAGCATGTTTACTGAGAGTGACAGAAGCAGCAGTCACAGATAGGAACTCTCATTCCTCATACTCTTTGAATGTTTCCTCTGAAGTCTCTCCTCCTTACTACTATGTCCCAGCCTCTCCACTATAAACCCTTTATCTCCTTCCAGGATGAGTGATTACCTTTATTCCAGCACTTTTTCAAAATTCTTCCTCTGTTTAAGTTCTCCTTTCCATCATTTTGGCAAAAGATTCCTTGCCTTTACTCCACGAACAACATAAATTTCCCTCTTTTTTTTTTCTTTCAACATTTTCCTCAGATGTTGAAGCTCTGTCATCATTTTATATAAGTTCCAGTTTCCCATCACTCTCAGTATTAAAAACCCTTTAAAGAAAATTACTTCGTGTTGAAACTTTTCCTTATTCCCCTAGTATTTTTATTTAGTTCCCCCCAAACCCTCTCATGACAGAACTCTTACACACACACACTCACTCACACTTGTGGTCCAGTAATACAGTTCACCTTTCATTTGGCCCAGTCCATAGTCCCTTTTCCAGCAGAGAACCCTCTCCTTCTTCATGTTCTCTTTGTATATTCCCGGTATACAACTCATCCCCTAGTCCTTTCCTCTATTCTTGTTTCATCAATATTTCTCTTCTGTTTTTCTCTGCTTATTCCTCTCCTTCTCAATGTCTGTTTTTATACCCAATATACTATATGATCCAGAAAAAAGCCGCCATTATACATATAGGTCAAAATAAGAACTGAGCAGACCTGAAAGGGTGAGACGAATTGCTTGTTGTCCCACAGTTTGGGCATAGTCCCCTATGTCCCCACTACCAAGGGATCCCCTCTCCATCCTCTCTCTTCAGCTCATCTCTTTCTATATGTGTCTGGTCACACCTTCAGGTCCTATCTCCTCCAAAGCCATCTCTTTGATGGCCTGCCTTGCTCTCTTTTCTGCCTTAGGACCATCCTATTCTGACAATCATACTAATCCTTTTTTTTTTCTTTTTTTTTTTTTGAGACGGAGTCTCACTCTGTCGCCCAGGCTGGAGTGCAGTGGCCGGATCTCAGCTCACTGCAAGCTCTGCCTCCCGGGTTTATGCCATTCTCCTGCCTCAGCCTCCCTAGTAGCTGGGACTACAGGCGCCCGCCACCTCGCCCGGCTAGTTTTTTTTTTTGTATTTTTTAGTAGAGATGGGGTTTCACCATGTTAGCCAGGATGGTCTCAATCTCCTGACCTCGTGATCCGCCCGTCTTGGCCTCCCAAAGTGCTGGGATTACAGGCTTGAGCCACCGCGCCCGGCCCCCTTTTTTTTCTTAAGATCATTATGCTGGCTTCCAGCCTCCCTCCCTGGGCTCTTTTATCTTGTGGACATTTTTTTCCACCTTCCAGTTGCTGCTCTATCTTTTCCTTATGATCCCCCTTAGAGGATGCTATTCTGACTTCAGTTACTGGGTCTTCCTGATCCAACCAGGTACAAAAAAGAAAACAACAGCTGAATCCCCAAAAGCAAAATGACAGGGCAAAAGGAGAAAAGAATAGGAAGACAGGCCCTATGGTAGCCCTTGGGGTCTGAAAGAGTGATTAACCCTTTGGACAATGTCAGAAAGGGCCCAAAAACTGATAATCAAGAATTACCTCTGCTGGCAAAGGACAAAAGGACTCTTGCATTCCCTTCTTGTCTCTGTTCAAGTCAGCTCCCAGACCTACTGGGGTCATTTCCACCTCTAAGCTGGATGCAATGAACGGCTGAGCAGAAACGGTTCCATTCTGATGCTAAAGATGTTGAAGCATCAGAGTCCCCACACTTGCAAGTGGTCCCTATTTTTCTTAAATAGGGCCCAGTAAATTGTATAAGCTTTTGAACTCAGAACACCTGAATCTATCTAGCCAGAAGAAAGCTTATCTGGCTTCTAGGAATTAAGGACCAATAGAGAGGTCAGGAGGGCTCTAATTGAATTGACTCTAAACAAGGTTCAGTTTAATACACTCTGCCTCTATGGAGAGGGCACCATTCATGGAGGGTCCAGGACCCTTGAATTATCTGTCAGCTGAATCTTAGCTGGGTTCTGCACCCTAGATCTTTGGGCCACACCCAACTCAGCCCAGCCTTTAGCCTCTCTCTTGGTCTCCTAGTCAGCACTTGTCCAGCGTGTGCTAGGCCTCCCGTAGCTAATGTTCTCTTTGGTCCTCTACTCAGTTCTTCAAGGCTTAGCTCTGAATCTGCCAATTCAGAAGTCACGGCTTTGAGACCCCCCGCCCCCCCCCC
>NW_016806449.1:292701-318912 GCF_001698545.2 Rhinopithecus bieti
TCGGCGCAGTGTGGCTCCGGCGCCGCGCTCCCTCTCTCTCATAAGGAGGGAGGGGGCGGGCGAGCGGGCGGGCTGGGGGTGTCGCCCTCCGGACTCATCCATCTTCCTCAAATTACGCTTCACTTCCTCCCTCCGCCCGCCGCCGCCGCGCCCGGCTCCCGCTCCCTCCGCAGAACCCGTTCCCAGCGGCCTGGCCGGCCGGCCCGGGACCCCCACCCGCCCCCCGCGGCCCAACCAACTATTATTAATGGAGATTGATGAGGCCGGACACGCCGCTTTGTGAAAGTTTGCGGCCGACGAGAAGGCGGCGGCAGCTGCTGGGCCGGTCCCCTTCCCTCCACCCAGTCCACCCCCAACTCAGCCCACCCGGCCCGAGCTCGGCCCAGCTCGGAGGGCAAGCGAGAGGTGGCCCAAGCTCCAACCGGGCGGCAGGGCCAAGCGTGAATGGGACACCGGGCGGCAGGCGGAGAGGGCGCACCAGCAGGGACAGGCAGCGGCGCCGGACCACAGCGCCCCTCTGCTCCAGGCCGCGGCCCTCCGTCGGGCCGCGAGTCATTCCCCGGCGTGCCTCCCAGCTCCGACACCCCTCCCCCGCCCGTGGAGCGGACGTTGTGGCGGTCCCCAGAGCAAGCCCCGGCGCGACGGGCGGGACAGCACGGCCGCCGCCCCCTCCAGCGAGAGCGCGGGGCTGAGGGAGGCGAGGCGGGGCCGACAGGGGGCGCGCTGCGCCCGCCCGGTGCTATGGCTTAGCGCTACTCTTATGGGGCCCCTTTCCTCCTGTCTGCCCCATTGGCACTCTGGCCTCTGGTCTCTATTCTCTTGGCATTGGCTCTTCACCTTCTTCCTCATTCCCGCCTCCTCCTCCATCTCCAACTTCCCCTAGTCCCTTTCTCTTGCCTCTGTGGGTAATTTCCTTGAGTGCCCACACTATGCCAAGTACTTACCATTCCTCTGACCTTTTCCCTCCATCTTTCTCCCATCCTTTACATTCTTTTTCTTCCTCCCACTCCTCTTCCCTTTCCCGTCCTCGTTTCTATTCCTATTCCTCTCTGATTATTTCTTTCCCATCTCTTATTCCTTATCCCAGTCTCTCTTACTCGATTTTTCTCATTTCTCTCCTTTATCTGTATCTCTTGTCTGTCTATCTCTTGTCTCCCTCCCTCGCTCTCTCTCCCTCTCTTCTGCTATTAATTTTCCCTGATTGGCTCCCCAGCTCCAGCGCCGCTGATGAGCCCTATTCATTCCTGGGCCTGACACTCACGACCTGCCCTGGCTGATTGCTGGGGGCTGGCCCCAGGAGCGCTGATGAGCCCCAAGGGTCAGTAGCGCTAATTATCCGCTAATTGCAGATGACTCTCACCTCCCCCCTTCCGAGACACAGAAATGGTGGTGCCTTTTACCGTCCTCCTCCTCCTCCCAATTCCCAGCGGTAGAGTTGTCAATCTAGAGGCAAAAGTCACAGACCCTTTGACTTGATAGCCACCTCAGGTTAGTGGGCAAGAAAGAGACAAGGCAGGCAAGTCAACAGAAGAGTGACCCAAGCTTCAGGACACAGGGCAAGGCTGGCCAGCTACAGTGAGTGTCATCTGGTCACAAGGAAATTGTTATTCAGGTAAGGCTAGGTAGAGCCAAGCTGGTTAAAATTAATATTAAAATTAATAACAGCAAAGCCAGGCAAGTTTAGGAAGATGCAGTCTACATAGGGGAGGTGATTTGGCTCCAGCGAGGACAAAAACCTACACAAATTCCAGGATTGCCCGGCCAAAACAGAGCAGGGCAGGAGGGAACTCTGGGTCTCAGTGACATTTGTTCCAAATCAGGAGTGTTGTGTTAGCCTAGTGAACACTGTTAATGTCAGGCTGATGTATTTAAATCAGTACCTTCAAAGACACTGTCACCAGGGTGGACTGAGAAAGGGGGCAGGACTCAAGAAGGGATTTTTTTGGTTATGCCTTAACTGACAATTCATCAGAGAGGTGAACAGAGAAAAGTGTCATTTCCATGCAGTCTTGATCTACCTTGGGCTCCACATTCAACCAGTGCAATTTCTAAGAAACAAGTCTGGTGGTAAGATGTCTCAATGGAGAAAGAAGAGGTGCCTTAGCTTAACTCCAACTCACTACTAAAGGACTTGTCTAAAGATACTCTTCGGAACACCCCTTTGCTAAATTAACCAAGCACTTTACCAGACCAACATGGAAGACCAAGCTTCAAAAGTATATTGTATTTTTAAAGTGAGAGGGCTTATCAGTGGTGGATACATAACAGGGGCTTATTGACTTGACAAATTATTGAGGCAACTTTGGGCTACAAAACTGAAATTAAACCTGTATGAGCAGTTACAGGATCAGCCAAGTAAGGCATGAAGGAAGAGCCATTTTTAAAAGTAATTGCATTCATTGATTGCATAGGTAATAAAATCACATAGTACCAAATTCCAAAAGCTCAAAAGGATATATATTGAAACATCACTCTTCTACCAGTCCCTTCAGTAAAAGGACACTTTAAGAAACCTGTCACATTCTGGTATGTCAAGGACTCAAGGTTAAAAGACCCTCTGATTGTATTAGCCAAGCATGGTGGCACACACTTGTAGCTCCAGCTACTTGGGAGGCAGAGGCAGGAGGATTGCTTGAGCCCAAGAGTTGGAGGTTAGAGTGAGTCATAATCACACCACTGTACTCCAGATTGGGTGACAGAGGGAGACCTCTAAAAAATGTTTGAAAGACCCTCTGGGCTGGGCACGGTGGTTCATGCCTGTAACTCCAGCACTTTGGGAGGCCGAGGTGGGTGGATCACCTGAGGTCAGGAGTTCGAGATTAGCCTGACCAACATAGTGAAACCCCATCTCTACTAAAAATACAAAATCAGCTGGGCATAGTGGCGCATGCCTGTAATCCCAGCTACTTGGGAGGCTGAGGCAGGAGAATTGCTTGAACCTGGGAGGTGGAGGTTGCAGTGAGCCGAGATCGCGCCACTGTACTCCAGCCTGGGCAACGAGGGAAATTCCATCTCAAAAAATAAAAAATAAAATAACCCTATGATCTTCAAGATATATGTCACCTAGTTCATGCCAAGAGCTTATTGCTTAGAACTATACTCAGTAAAGTGGATTCTCTACTCAAGCTGGCACAGGAAGTTCATACTTTTTTTTTTTTTTTGAGATGGAATCTTGCTCTGTTGCCCAGGCTGGAGTGCAATGGCATGATCTTGGCTCACTGCAACCTCCGCCTTCCGGATTCAAGTGATTCTCTTGCCTCAGCCTCCCAAGTAGCTCTGATTACAGGCGCCCGCCACCCTGCCCAGCTAAGTTTTGTATTTTTAGTAGAGACAGGGTTTCACCATGTTGGCCAGGCTGGTCTCAAACTCCTGACCTCGTGATCCGCCTGCCTCGGCTTCCCAAAGTGCTGGGATTACAGG
The DNA here is from genome assembly GCF_001698545.2 of Rhinopithecus bieti. NCBI lineage: Eukaryota > Metazoa > Chordata > Mammalia > Primates > Cercopithecidae > Rhinopithecus > Rhinopithecus bieti. Next base: position 296,122 of record NW_016806449.1, read on the forward strand.
CATGAGCCACTGGGCCTGACCAGGAAGTACATACTTAAAACTTAGTGCCAAGGGCCGGGCGCGGTGGCTCAAGCCTGTAATCCCAGCAATTTGGGAGCGAGACGGGGCGGATGCACGAGGTCAGGAGATCCCAGACCATCCTGGCTAAACCACGGTGAAACCCGTCTCTACTAAAAATACAAAAACTAGAGCCGGGCGAGGTGGCGGGCGCCCTGTAGTCCCAGCTACTCGGAGGCTGAGGCAGGAGAATGGCGTAAACTGGGAGGCGAGGCTTGCCAGTGAGCTGCGATTGGCCACTGCCTCGCCGGCGACAGAGCGAGACTCCCGCCTCAAAAAAAAAAAAAAAAAAAACTTTAGTGCCAACAAATCCCAGTGGGCCACCAATTCTGAACAGAGGCAAGTGAGACCTCAAGTACTTCTACTGACCTGGTGTGGTTTGTGTTTGTTAGATACTGTATTTCATAACCCATTTATATCCTTTATGTGTTCCCTTGGCATGCTAGAGATACGAAGTGTGACTTCTGTGAAGTCCTTGACATTCAGTAACATTGGCATACATAGTGGCAACTGCAGCAATCCATTTCCTTTCCCTGCCCTTTCATAGAACATAGAACTGAGGCCACATGGTAAATGGAAGGAAGTATTGGCTAAAGTAAAAAGACCTGGAGTCAAATTCCTTTTCTGACCCCTCACTGGGCCCTGTGACCTTGACCCCTCTTTGACATCTCCATCTGTGAGGGAGAGTGATTAATATCTACTCTGGCTGGGTACAGTGGTTTATGTCTGTAATCCTGACACTTTGGGAGGCCCAGGTGGGAGAACCACTTGAGACCAGGAGTTCAAGGCCAGCCTGGACAACACAGTGAGATCCCCGTCTCTATAAAAAAATTTTAAAAATTGGCCAGGCATGGTGGCACATGCCTGTAGTCCTAACTACTCAGGAGGCTGAGATGGGAGGATCACTTGAGCTGTGGAGGTTGAGGCTTCAGTGTGCAGAGATTGTGCCACTGCACTCTAGCCTGGGTGACAGACCAGGACCCTGTCTTACAAATAAGAACAACAAGGGCCAGCGCGGTGGCTCACGCCTGTAATCCCAGCACTTTGGGAGGCCGAGGTGGGTGGATCACAAGGTCAGGAGATCCAGACCATCCTGACTAACACGTGAAACCCCATCTCTACTAAATATACAAAAAATTAGCCAGGCGTGGTAGTGGGCAACTGTAGTACCAGCTACTGGGGAGGCTGAGGCAAGAGAATGGCGTGAACCCAGAGGGTGGAGCTTGCAGTGAGCACAGATCATGCCGCTGCACTCCAGCCTGGGCGACAGAGTGAGACTCCGTCTCAAAAAAAAAAAAACCAACAAAACGACAACAACAACAACAACAAAAACTTTGTCTAGTCAAAAAGCAAGGGCAAGAGTCAACTGAATATGAGAAAACACCTTCCAAAACGAGTTCTTCCTGCACTAAATAGACAAAGAGTAGAGTGGTCAAGAAAGGAAGGGACTACTTTTCCCTGAAATCCAGAGCACTCCAAAACTACTTCTTACTGTCTCATCAGTACCAAGTGCAGACTTTGCCTCTGTCAAATCTGAACAGGGCTAGCTCCTTTCTTTACCAGCAAAAACCTGGTTTTCCCACTGAATTCCTGAGCAGACGCATTATGGGAAAGTACCTGGTCTCACTGTCCAAAACAGAATTCTAAAAGTGCTGCTTTGTCCATATTCTCTGACATTTGGGAAATGCTCCTATAGAGGAATTTTATCTTTAATCTACCCTGTGTCCACCACGGCCTCATCTGTGTTGCCAACTAGCACCAAGGATGCTGAGAAAAAACAAAGTATTCAAGTCAAAGACCACAAATCTATACCTCCAATCCACTCATTGGCCAGAGAAAGTCCTCTCATGGTGGGCAGCGTCGGGTCTGGCCGCGGGTACCCTCTGGTGGCAGCAGCGCACAACTGCGGGCACAGCGAAGGAGGTGCGGGGTGCTGCAGCGCCCCCTGGCGATAGTCCAGGAGACGCGCCGAGGGCAAAGAAACCACTAACTGAGGCTCCAAGGGCCAGCGCGCGGGACGCCTCTAGGTGCTTAACTGTGAACGCACTGTTTGGGGAGGGGGGTCGTACGTGAGTGTCTTAACGTCTAGTGTGCGTGAGTGTAGGGTTAAGTATGTTTAGCGTCCCCTGGTACCCGAACCCTGTATGTCTGTTGTGTTAAATGTGTACCGTATGCGTGAGCTCGCGCGTTCACTCGTGGGTAGGTTGGTGGTGGGGAGGTCCGCGCCTCTAGTGCAGGGCGGAGTCCTCACGGAGGCGTGAAATTGGTTTGGAGCAAACACATTACGAAAAGCAATTACCAGGGAGAGGTTCTGGGCCCGCGGGACCAACAGCCAGGAGGCTGGGGAGGAAGCGCCCTGGCTCGCAAGAATCTGAATGTCTAACCCCAGTGAGGACCCTCCTGACATTGCCCCGCTAAGGGACAGTATGTGAAGTTGTGCACAGCCCCTTCACAGCCACCACTCCACATCGCCTTTCTTCCCTTCCCCGTCCTTAAAAAGGCGTCCCATGATCGCAGGCTCTCCAGATGTGGCCAGAAATCCTCCCCCGTCTTCCTATCACTTTAGAGGAGGGTGCTTCTTCTGGGACGCCCTCCCAGATCTCAACCCCATTCCTTGCCCTCCTCTTCACGCCTCCAGCTCCTGCTCCCACATTTATCTTACATTCATCCTATTGCCCTTTGTATTCTAACTGGTTGTTCACACGCTTGTTTCTCACACTAGACTGAAGATTCACTGAGGGCAGGAGCGTGTCTCGTTCCCAGCATGGCATGAAGCACCTAAAACCTGGGGATCCGGAAGCACACAGCGAACCAAGTGGATGCGATCGAATAGAATTTCCATCAAAATCCACCAGCAGGACTCTCTGGGGCAAGTCATCCCCGGGAGTCGGGATTCCCTGGGAGCAGAGCTCCAAACTCTTTCCCGCGCCAGCGAGCCCGCACTTGCATGACCTGCGCTCGACGTGGGCCCAGATCCCCGTGCCCAGGCCACAGCCTCAGAGATGGTTCCTAGGCGGCTCCAGTGCCGTCTCCCCAACAACGGCCTTCTGCTTCCCGTTCCTTTCTCGTCTTCCCCACCTTAGCATCTGGCACCACCTTCCGACCAGGAGTCCAAGCCAAAAACCTGCGAGTCCTCCCAGGCAGCGCTTTTCTGCAGCCCCTCCACATCCCCCCAGCAGCGGCCCCCCAGTTCTCCCCAAGGATTCCGAATCTCGCCCGCTGCGACTGCCTCTGGCCTGGACCGCCGCAGGTGCCCCCCGACCCACGCCCGCAGCCAGGGCGGTCCGTCCTGCCACTCCTGCTGATCTGCTCTACTCAGGTCTCTAAATGTCACCTCCTCAGAGAGCAAGTTTCCCTCCCTGTCACCCGATCTGAAATAGTTCGCACTGCCAACCCCCAGTCCCGGGCTCGGCAGCACCTGCCGCTTCCTCCTGTGCGCCGCGCTCCGGCCACCCTGTGCACGCGGACTCAGGCCCTGGAACGGCTACAGAACAAACCAGAGAGCACTAGGACGTCCCCCGGGACCCAGACCCGAGCCGCGGTCTCCACAGGGCGCCCCGCAGGCCCTCAACAGCAGTGGGCCTCGCGCACCAGGTTCCCGCGCACGCCTCGGGGCAGCTGCTTCCTGCCCGCGAGGTGGGGTCTGTGCGGTCGGGATCCGCCTGGGGTTTCCACAGCGCGGAGCCTCCACCGCTTGCCCACCGCACCCGCGTCCCCGAGCCGCGCGCCAGCACCTGAAGCCAGACAGACCGCTCAGCCCAAGGTCCGTGAGGCCAGGGTGAGAATCCGGGCCCTCTGACTTCCTCTGCGCTTCTCCTCAGCCGCCTCTCAACGCCTAACAGGACTCCCGGCCCTGGTCAGCGTGGCCTAAAGCCTCGCGCCCTCCAGGCCCCGCCCCCGGCCGTCTCGCGCCCTCCAGGCCCACCCCCTGTCTCTTCGTGCCCTCCCGGCCCCGCCCTTCGTCGCCTAGCTCGTGCCAGTTGGCGGGGAAGCCGCGAGCTCTAGCGCGTGCGCACTTTGCCGCCTGAGGGAACTCTGTCCAGCGACCCTTGACGTCAGGGATCACGGTGCACTTGACTGGCTGCCCTGTCCCGACCACCTGCCCTCCGCCTGTGGTTGCAGGCTGCGGGGGCCTCTGGCAGGTTCTGAAAATCCTGATACTACAGTGACTCTCAGGGACTCTCCTCCCTCTCTTTTTACAGACGCAGAAACGTGAGCCCGGAGAGGTAAGAGACTTAGGTTCCACAAGTTAATGGCAGAGTTAAGACCAGAACCTGGGTCATGGAACTTTCAACTCAGCGCTCTTGCGGCCAGAACTAAATTTAAGGAAAGAGCACATAAAAGAGGCAGGAACCAGGCGTGCTTCTGGTTCTCCCTGACCTACCGTGTCAGGCAATAGGCAGAACTGGTTCTGTTTTACTAAACCTGGGCCTTTGGCTCTCACCTGAGCCATGGCTACCCTCCGCGATGGGCCACCCCACATGCCCCTCCTTCCGGGTGGCTCTCCTGCCTCACCTTCCTACCCCAAGAGTTCCTGTTCCTTCCTGCCCAACTCTCTGCACTGCCTCCATGTGCACCCTGCACCTCCTTTAGGCCTTTTCTAACGCGTTGTCACCTGGTGGTCATTCTGTCATTTCATGGAGCTGGCAAGCCTGGGACCTCTTAGCAGCTGGCTGATGCCAAAGGGGAAGGTGATGCAGCTGGCACCGTGGGGCAGGCAGGGAGCCCCTATCAGTCCGCCCATCCCGACTGCCCGGCAAGGGAGCAGGTTCAGAGGAAGGTCTGTTGGAGACAGTACCAAAACAGACCTGAAGACTTTTAATGCACATACAGGGTTTGCACAGGCTAGAAGGGGGCCCCAGGAGAGCCCCGACAGGAGTGTGTCTTCATCAGACATCATCTGGCGGCCGCTGTCAGTCCACTTCTCTGCACTGGGAATTGCAGCATCCACACCTGCCTGCGTAGCTGGGCCTCCTGCTGTTAGGCTACCTGGCCTGAGTTAGTGCAGAGGTGCGCCCTCTGTAGGCTGGGGCATCTGCTTTCAGGCCCTCTCAAAAGGCCGTGGTCATCTGGAAGGAGAGGTTTGGATTCAGAGGCTTCTGGTGGTTCGGGGACAGGCCGGTTCTGGCCAAGGCCTTCCCCAATGCTTCTCTTGCCTTCCACCCATCCCTGGACCCCAAGCAGCTGTTACTGCTCACAGATCCCAGGGCTCACCTAGTAGAGCACGCCCTCAAAATCCAGCTGCAGGTAGCGGAGCAGGCGCGGTGGCAGGGGGAGGCGGGGCAGCGCGTGGGGCAGGCTGCCCTCCAGGTGGGAGCGGAGCGCACAGCGGCTCAGATGCTGCAGCGACCTGGGCTGCCTCACCAAGGCGAAGAGGGAGGAGTAGAAACGCTGATGTTTCTGGGGGCAGAACAAGGGGCTCAGTGAGGGGCAGCTTCAGACAGGTGGTGCCGGCTCCTCCTCACAGGGTAGGCTGGTGAGGGAGGGGTGGGGCATCTACCGGAAGGAACCTCTTAGAAACAGTGAATGTTTGAGTGTTCACTCTGCAAGTTCTCTCTTCTGGGACATGAGTGCGTCTTTAGATGCTTTCTATGGGGGCTGTGGTTTAGCGGGTTGGGAGTCTTGGGGCCAGGATGAGAGGCTCTATGTTCAGGGCCTTGGAATCTGACCTGCAGAGTTTCAGGAGGCACCAGGCCCACAGCCTCCTCGGGAAGCTGCACAACACTGTAGGTGTTCATCAGGACCTCAATGGTCTGAGGGCACGTGCTCCAGCGCTCCAGCACCTGCGGGAGGCAAAGACGTGTTGGGTCCCCAGTCAGTCCACACAGAGTGACCAGACAGCTCCAGAATAGTTGTTGTGGGTTGAACTTTGTTCCCCAAAAGCTATATTGAAGACCTAACCCCCTGTACCTATGAATGGGACCTTAATTGGAAATAGGGTCTTTGCAAATGTAATCAGGTTAAAATGAGGTCATTACAGTGGGCCCTATTCAATATGACTGGTGTTCTTATAAGAAGAGAAAACAGAGGCACAGACATGGACACAGACGAGAAGGCCATGTGACGACAAAGGCAGACAGTGGAGTGACACGTGTACAAGTCAAAGGACACCAAGGATTGTGGGAACCACTGGAAGCTACAAGAGCGCCATGGAACAGATGCTCCCTCAGAGGCTTCAGAAGGAGCCAGCCCTGCCTACACCTGCATTTCAAACTTCCAGCCTCCACCGCTGTAAGGGAACTCCATTTCTGTTGCTCTAAGCTATCCAGTTTGTGGTACTTCGTTTGATCCAGGAAGCCAATACAGCAGCTAACCTTTCTGTTGTGCATAACTCAGGCCAGATGATCTTTCTAGCACTTTACATGTATGAACTCTTCACTGTTGTCCCTGCAAGGGATGGACTGTTAATATCCCTATGTTATTATTTCCTTCACTACAGCCAAGGGAAACTGAGGGACAGAGAAGTTAATTAACTTGCCCAAGTTGTGGTTCCCACAGTCCAGGCCTGGAAGCGTGGCCCCCTTGCCCTTAACCACACCATCATCCTGCTCTCCTCTCTACCTCTACAAGGTTCTGGGCTGGGTTTTCTGCTGGCTGGAAGGAGTCCCTGACCTGTGGGTGGAGCTCCTGAGCAGATAAAAAGATCACAGAATCCATACAATGCCAAGTGTGGGTAGAGACAGCTACAAGAGCGGGCCAGGGAGGGGGGTGGGGCTGGGTGGGGGACTCACAGAGGGAGGACTGGGCTCTGGAGGCAAGGGAACCCCAGAGCCAGGAGGGTATTCAGGGAGAAGGGACAAGGCAACCAGAGGCCGATGGACTGCCTGCAAGAGCAGGAGAGGATTTGATAGGAGCAGGAGTGCAATCTAGTTGGAGCCAGATTTATGCTTTCATTGGTTCATTCGGCAAATATTTATTGAGGGCCTACTATGTGCCAAGCACTTAAAATTCAGCAGTGGGGAAAATAAAGTCCTCATCATCCAAGAGCTTCTATTTCAGAAGGAAAGCATAATAAACACAGAAGTCATCACTCATAGATCTGCTGCTGCAATGAAAAATAAGAAGGGGCTGGGTGTGGTGGCTCATGCCTGTAATCCCAGCACTTTGGGAGGCCACAGTGGATGGATCACTTGAGGTCAGCAGTTTGAGACCAGCCTGGCCAACATGGTGAAACCCCGTCTCTACCAAAAATACAAAAATTAGCCAGGCAGTAGTGGCGTGCACCTGTAATCCCAGCTATTCAGGAGGCTAAGGCAGGAGAATCTCTTGAGCCTGGGAGGCAGAGGTTGCAGTGAGCCAGAATCGTGCCACTGCACATGTGGGCGACAGAGTGAGACCCTGTCTCAAAAAAAAAAAAAAAAAGAAAAAAAAGAAAAAAAAACGTAGGGTCAGGGGACTGAGCATGGTTGGGAGGGCACTGTCCTAGATGGAGTGGTCAAGAAAGGTCTCTGAGGTGGTGGTCCAGTGCAGCAAGTGGGCAAGCCATGCAGTGGAGCAGCCTGTGGACAGACTGTCCATGTGGTCAGAAAAGTGGCCTGACAGACACGGGCACCATGACTCCCGCTTGTGCCTGAACTTGGTACCTAAAGCAGATTCGTGCCTCCTCCACTGCACTCCACTCTCACTGCATCTCTACAGGTGATGGCCACAGAGCCTTTTAAGATCTGCAAACAGATAAGTACTGTCTTTCAGGCAGTATCTCACACACAACCTACACGTGGCCAAACACACAATTGCATCTAACAGTGGGGGTTTAACAGCCTCTGTCTGCAAGGAGAGGAGACCCTTCTGTCTGTCAAATGGCAGTAGCGATGAGCAGTGGGAGCAGAAGACCTGGTCTTTCAGGGGTCCCTGGAGAAAGCATGTTACACACCTGGGCCCTCTGCTTCTAGCCCTGCATCTGAGCGGTGCTCACCAGTCTGTCCCAGGAGGCCTCTTTTCCTCACTCCTCCGAGCTAGGGAAGGGCAGGCTGGTTCTCTCCAACTCTCCTCTCCACTTGCCCCTCAGGCCCATCTCTGTCCTTCCTGGCCCATGTTGATCCCCACCTTTGCACTGGGCTCAATCAGTTCTCTGTGCCTGAAATACCTGTCTCTTCCTCCTTCTTCCCTTCAAAACTGCCCATCCCAGTCCCGCCTCCTCCAGGAAGCCTGTGCGGCTACACCAACCTGCTTTGCACTCCCGTGTCCAACGATACCCTCACTGGGATGATGCCAAGCAGCTTACCAAGTGCTTTCTCATACATTACATAACGAGAACAACACTAGCTAACAAGTGTTAAGCACTAGGCTTGATGTGTATTAACCCTTCTCACACTAACCCTATGAAGAAGGCATAGTGTCATATCCCTATGTTACAGATGACAAAACTGAGGCCTAGGGAGATTCAGCAACTTGCCGAAGGCCACACAGGTAGTGTGTCTGGCTCCAGAGCCTACACTCCTAGTCACCACTGACCTCAGAGGTTGCTGGGAGGACTGAGAAACTCCTGTAACAGGAAATACAGCTTAGAACAGTGCCTGCTGTGTAGTCAAGGCTGTGCTTGCTCCGACTCTTCCCCAGTGCTCTCCTACAGTTTTCCATCCTGTTAGGGAGAGGCTGTATCACATGCAGTGACTTGCCTACAGCCACATGAACAAGCATCAAAGTCACATCCTGGATCCAGGTCCCCTGAGCACCAAGTCCAAAGTGGTGGCTCCTAGAGAACCGGCTGGGGCTGGCGTTTCATCATAGATGGGTGGTGGAGGCTTCTGTGCAGGGAGGACAGAAACCCCTCAGCTGGCAGGGCTGCAGATCATGGAAAGGGACAAATGGGGTACTTTGCTCTGCCAGCCTCTTTGGTCCCAGAGACAGGCTGAGGGGTGGAGCAGGGCTGTGGGGTCCCACGAAACCCTTTCGCTGTGCCGGGCTCTCCTCCCTCCCCTGCCTGCTGGGGAAATCATTAGCTGTCAGAGCTGCCGTCAGATTACAGGGAATTACTTGTCTCCTAATTATCTAGTGTTAATAGGAGATTAATTAGTGTTAATTGTTGATTTTCTTGTATTTTCCCAAAGGGGAGACCAATCTGCCGAACTCTTGGGCTGTTTAATTATTTGGTCTTGCTTAGGAATCCAGACAGATGCTTCTAGGTTTGTGAGCAAAGGGGAGAGGCTGGGATAGCAGGTGGTCCCCGGACAGGCAAGGCTGGGTGGGACAAGACTCTGGGCTGGGCCAGAGGGGACCTGCCTACTTAGAGGGTGGTTTCAGTTCTGACCCATCTCCTCTGAGAACGGATGTCCCCATTCCCAGACCCAGGGCTCTTCATGAGATTATCTACACTCCTCCAGATACGACACAGCATGGGGCAAGGCCCCCTCTCAGGGCATCAGTAGCACAGGTCTTCAAGTTGAACCTACTTAGGGGAAATTAAGATAAAGTAGGATATAAATTGAAATTGACAGTGAAAGGCATGTTCACAGGTGCCAGGACAGTGGCAGCTGTTCTGGGGGCTGTGGGTCCTACTAGATTCTCAGAAAGTGGGACCATGTCCATCTGCAGACTTTCAGGGGAACTTGAGGCTCCTGAAACAGGCTTGCCCCCTTCCCTTGGGGAGCCTCTCCTGCATCTGTCACTGAACTGACCCCACTGCTTGTGGGAGCTTCCTCAAATGCTATTTTCAGCAGTTCGTTGTGCTGATGAAGACCCTTAAACAATGCCCACCACCCACGTCAACCCTGACTCCTTCTGTCTTTTTGGATCCTTTATCATCTGGCCCCACTGCCCCCAGTCCACCTTTATCACACATGCACAGTATATATGTGCACATATGTGCATGAACACATGTATACACACGCACACCATGTGAACACATGCACACACACACATTTCCTGCTGATCTGTGTCTTCACCTTGATCCCTATTTGGGCTTTGCTTACATGCTGAATGAAAGACAGACAGAAGGAACCAATCTATGTGCACAGGCCACATTCCAAAGCAAACCGGAGCACAGGCCTAGGTCTCCCTGTCCCCTCACCATGGTGGCCCTCCTGCTGCCTGCAGCCCCCATACCTTGGGGACCTTTGGGGAAGGGCCCCTGCCCAGACACGGACGGGCACCGTGGTTTGAGCAGAGCCCCGAACCAAGTGCCTCGGGGGCTCATGGGCCCCAGGGCTGCAGCTGGGCCCCTGCAGAGCGCAAGTGCCAGGGGCCGTGGGTGTACTCGGCGCGGCGATAGTCCCATGGCTATTGCACTGACGCACAGGACAGGAGCAGCTCCACGACAAGCTGCATGGCCCACGGCCGACAGGGGCCAGGTGCAGGGGTCGATGACTTGTCCCGGTCGGCAGCCAATCGGCGTCTGCTCCAGCTGAAAGCAGCAAGCTGCACAGCTGCAGGCAGCAGGCCGTGGTGGCCTCGGCATCGGCGGTGGACTGGCAGTGGATGTCACAGGCAGCCAGCAGTGGGGTCCAGCCTTCGGCATCGCGGGCATCAGGACATGCCCCCCGTCTTAGAAGCAGATCTGCCAGCTCCACATGGCCAAGCCGGGCAGCCACATGCAAAGGGGTCTCCTCTTCCTCCTCGGACCGACCATCCACTCTTGCTCCAAACCTCAGGAGCAGCTCCGCACACCTATTAGGGGGGAGATGGTGGTGGGGAGGAAAGCAGGCGCAGACCCCCAGCAAGAACACACTTGGGTGGCTCTTTGTTCTGTCTCCCCCCACCCACCCTCCATCCTGCCCATCACTGGTCATCCCAGCACCATTCTGCAATATCAACAGTCCCCTTCCTTTTTTTTTCTTTTTTGAGACTGAGTCTTGTTCTATTGCCCAGGCAGAAGGGCAGTGGCACGATCTCAGCTCACTGCAACCGCTGCCTCCCAGGTTCATGCCATTCTCCTGCCTCAGCCTCCAGAGTAGCTGGGATTACAGGCGGCCCCCACCATGCTCGGCTAGTTTTTTGTGTTTTTAGTAGAGATGGGGTTTCACCATGTTTGCCAGGCTGGTCTCGAACTCCTGACCTCAAGTGATCCACCTGCCTTGGCCTCCCAAAGTTCTGGATTATAGGCATGAGCCACTGTGCCCAGCCAACAGTGTCCTTCTTTAACATCCAAATACTTTTTGTTGGGATAATCCACTAAATCATCCGTGAGAATAAACGTCACCGGCAGTTATCACATGAGCGGTTAGAACAGGCGCCTGCTAAAGGTTTTACATGTAGTAGCTAATTTCATCCTCACTACATTCCCTTGGTAGGCTCTCTTAAGACACTTATGCCACAAAGGAGGAAACTGAGGTCTGAGGATCTCATGCAAGTTGATACGGCTAGTAGGGGGAGGGCTGCTGTTTGGGTCCAGGGGCAGCAGGACCGTTTGGGGGCTCTGCATGCTGGGACTAGAGGAGGAAAGGAGTGTGGAGCCTGGCAGTGGGCGCACATGGAAATAGGGCAGTGGGACAAAGAACAAGACTGATTGGCTGGGCATGGTGGCTCATGTCTATAATCCCAGCACTTTGGGAGGCCAAGGTGGGTGGATCATCTGAGGTCAGGAGTTTCAGACCAGCCTGGCCAACGTGGTGAAACTCTGTCTCTACTAAAGATACAAAAATTAGCCAGGTGTGGTGGTGGATGTCTGTCATCCCAGCTACTTGGGAGGCTGAGACAGGAGAATTGCTTGAACCCAGGAGGCAGAGACTGCAGTGAGCTGAGATCATGCCACTATACTCCAGCCTGGGTGACAGAGTGAACCTCCTTCTCAAAATGGAAAAATAAAAAATAAAAAAGACTGAAATTGGCCAATTGGATTTACTCCAAGATGGCAAGAAGCACAGGGAGTCACAGCAACGTGTGTGCCTCACTTCAGGGCTAACGGGACTTGGCCTCTCTGAGCTCCAGTTCCCTCCTGTGTAGAATTCAGATAATTATAAAAGCTCCATCTTCCGAGATGATTGTGAGCAGCACGTGAGACAACCCCCTAACACCTGCCATCGTAAGAGCTCAAAATGGCGGGGGGAGTGGGAGGTATAGAGGGTGATGGATTGTGGGGGCTCACTTCATTATCCTGTCTGCCTTTCTATACGTTTAAACATCTCCATAATAATTTTAAAATACATTTGTTTCCTCACAAAGGAAGGAAGGATTATCCCTGGGTGTGATCTCAGGGAGGCTGGTGGGAACATGGTCAGAACTAAAAATGTGGGATCATTCACTATCCAGTAGTAGTATCCACTAGCCACCTGTGGCTATCAAGTTCTTGAAATGTGGCTAATCCTAACTGAGACGTGCTGTGTTATATGCACACCTTTTCTTCTTCTTCTCCTTCTCCTTCTCCTTCTTCTCCTTCTCCTTCTTCTTCTTCAGAAACAGAGCCGGCTAGGGGCAGTGGAGAATCACTTTAGCCCAGGAGTTCAAGACTATCCTGGGCAACAAAGTGAGGCCCATCTCCACAAAAAATTAGCTGGGAATGGTGGCGTGGGCCTGTAGTAGTCCCATCTACTCTGTAGGCTGAGGCGAGAGGATTGTTTGAGCCCGGTAGTTTGAGGCTGCAGTGAGCTATGAACACACCACTGCAAATCCAGACTGGGTGACTGAGAGAAAGACCCTATCTCTCTCTCTCTCTCTTTTATCTTTTGAGATGAGGTCTCTCTCTGTTGCCCAGGCTGGAGTACAGTGGCATGATCTCCACTCACTGCAACCTCCGCCTCACAGGCTCAAGTGATCCTCCTACCTCAGCCTCCTGAGTAGCTGAGATTACAGGTGTGCACCACCATGCCTGGCTGATTTTTGTTTGTTTGTTTGTTTGTTTGAGATGGAGTTTCCCTCTTTTGCCCAGGCTGGAGTGTAGTGGCACGATCTTGGCTCACTAAAACCTCCACTTCCTGGGTTCAAGCGATTCTCCTGCCTCAGCCTCCTGAGTAGCTGGGATTACAGGTGCCCGCCACCACGTCCAGCTAATTTTTGTATTTTTAGTAGAGACAGTTTCACCATGTTGGCCAGGCTGGTCTCGAACTCTGACCTCAGGTGATCCATCCGGCTCAGCCTCTCAAAGTGCTGGGATTACAGGCATGGGCCACTGCGCCTGGCCTCAATTTTATATTGATTACATGTCAACATGATAACATTTTGGATTTGTTGTGTTAAATAAAATATAATTAATTTAGCCTGCTTCACAGATATTTGTACCTACATGTCCATAGCAACATTATTCGCAATAGCCAAAACGTGGAAGCAACCCAGGTGTCCCTCAGTGGGTTAATGAATAAACAAAATGTGCTCCCCACATATAACAGAGTGTTATTTAGCCTTAGACAGAAAGGAAATTCTGAAACATGGGACAACATGGGTGAAGTCTGAGGACATCATGGTAAGTGGAATAAGCTAGTTACAAAAGGACAAATACTGCATGATTCCACTTACGTGAGGTCCCCAGAGTGTTCACATTCAGAGGCAGAAAGCAGAGTAGTGATTGCCAGGGTTTGGGAGAGAGGATGGGATGGGTGGTTAGTGTTTGATGGGGATAGAATTTCAGTTTGGAAGATGAGAAGGTTTGGAGATGGATGGTGGTGATGATTGAACCACAACACAAATGTGGCTTAATGCCATCAAACTGTACACTTAAAAATGGTTACAAAGGGCTGGGCACGGTGGCTCATGCCTGTAATCCCAGCACTTTGGGAGGCCAAGGCGGGCAGATCACGAGGTCAGGAGATTGAGACCATCCTGGCTAACATGGTGAAACCCCGTCTCTACTAAAAATATAAAACATTAGCTGGGCATGGTGGTGGGTGCATGTAGTCCCAGCTGCTTGGGAGGCTGAGGCAGGAGAATGGCGTGAACGTGGGAGGCGGAGCTTGCAGTGAGCCGAGATTGCGCCACTGCACTCCAGCCTGGGCGACAGAGCAAGACTCCGTCTCCAGAAAAAAATAAATAAATAAAAAATGATTACAAAGGTAAATTTCATGTGTATTTTACCACCATTAAAAATTAGTTTTACATATTTGTCTTTTTTGTGTGTGTGAGACAAAGTCCCACTTTTTCTCCCAGGCTAGAGTGCAGTGGCGCAATCTAATCTCCGCTTACTGCAACCTCCACCTCCCAGGTTTAAGCAATTCTCCTGCCTCAGCCTCCCAAGTAGCTGGAATTACAGGCGCCTGCCACCACGCCCAGCTAATTTTTGTATTTTTAGTAGAGACAGTGTTTGGGCATGTTGGCCAGGCTGGTCTCAGACTCCTGGCCTCAAGTGAGCCACCTGCCTCAGCCTCCCAAAGTGCTGGAATTACAGGGGTGAGCCACCATGCCTGGCCATTTGTCATCTTTTGATGGGGTTGCTAGAACATTCTAAATTGCATATGTGGCTCACATTAGGTTTCCACTGGGCCACGCTAGTAAAGAACACATCTTCAACCATAGTATGAGGAAGTCTGTGGAATCGTCTAGAGGCTGATGAGACTAACAAGGAGAGGGTCCATGAAAGGAGAACCTCAGGGTCAATAATTTGGCACCTTTCCCATGCAAGAGACAAGACCCGCAGGTGTGCAGTTGGCAGAGAGAGGGCCTCTATAGGATGGAGAGTTAGTTCACAAAATTGTAATTGGGATCCCATCCTCTAGTGTTGCTTACACATGGGGTGCAGTTATTTATGTCACTGCAAAGGACTATTCCCTACAATAAATGATACATTGGCACATTTGGGTATATTCATCAGTTTCTTGGGAGTTTAGTTAGTGAGAGTCCGTTGAGCCCATGATCTGAGGGTGCCCTACCAATATGGAGATTCTAGACCTGTTATGGAGAACCAGACCCTGCCCAGAGGGACCCAGGCAGGTCCTCACTGGGGCCACCATCCTCTACTCCCTGTCTGGATCATCGGACAGTAAGCTCCCTGAGGGCAGGGCCTCAGGGACTTAGTTGCTGTTGTACTTAGCACAGTGCCTGGAACAAAGGATAAGCTCAGAGTGTCTTTAAAAACTTTAAGCAACACCACCTCCCCATAGTGGAGCCAGGCAATTTCCCAATGCAGCCCATGCAACTGCACCCCTGCCACAGTCTCCATCCGTCCCTGGGAGACCAGAAAACTGTTGAAAGTCCAGGCCACTCCAAAGTTCATGGGGTCAATGGGTGGATGGCTTGGGAAGTAATTGCACCCTGACCCATGCCCCAAGCCTGGACTGCTCTGCCCCATGTCCCTGACATATTCCCCTATCCTCCCTGAGAAGGCCTCTTTGCTTCCCTTCAGAGTGGAACTGGGGGTTGGGGTGAGGGGTCACTCACTCAAGGGTGCCAGGTCCCCGGCAGAGATGCAGGGGGCGTTTCCCATCCTGGTCAGCGATGTTGGGGTCGGCTCCTGCCACCAGCAGCACATGAACACAGGCAGTGTGGCCTGCAGCACAGGCCTCGTGCAGGGCGGTGCGGCCCCCAGGGGCACTGTCTGGCCTTGCTCGCCGCCTCAGCAGCAGCCGCAGGACTTCGGTGTGGCCACGGCTGGCCGCCACATGCAGTGGGGTGGTCAGCTCCTCTTTGTATGTCAGAGACCACAGTCCTAGGGAGGGGAGATGTGGGTCTCAGATCCCAGGGAAGGCAAAGACCTTCCAGCCAATGGGGTGAGGTAGGCAGAGGCAGGAAGAGGGAGCCCAGAGCTCCATCTGAATCCTCCCCTCTCTCCCGCTGAGACACCCCAGGGCCCCAGCCCGTACTCAGAGCACGGATGTTGAAGCGGAAATCCCTCCATCGCTCTGGGTCGCTGGTATCAAAGACAGAATCAGGAGCCAGGCCAGTACTGGAATCCGCGAGGATGCGGGAGACGCAGCCCTCGTCCCCAGCCAGCACTGCCTGCCAGAAGGCAAGGGCAGGTCCTGAGGCCGTGCGGGTGACGATGGGTCCCAGGCCAGACTTGGGGTGTTCCTCAGACCCTCTACTGGGCTTCTCCACCAGCCTGGCACAGAGGGGGTGTCTGTCATCTAGGGGCTCTCCCTGCCCCTTGCTCTCTTCTGGAGTCCAACTCATGAGCATGTGGGCGGGGAAAGGGGAGTGGGGAGGAGGAGAGGTATATGCCAAAGGCAGAGAGAGAGAGAGCAGGAGGGAAATACAGGCGGAGGCAGAAGGCCCCTGTGTCCCACGCTCTGAGCCTGACCTGGCCACGCATCCAGCAGGAGCTATTCTGGGCTCCACATGACTGTATTCCTGGGCCAAGGTTTAGGCTATTGGGCAAGCTTTGAGGTTGGGGAGAAACAGCTGGGGGCTTCTCCTGTCTCTCAAGCCCTTAGGTCCTCTATGGCCGAGGCAGTCAGCCCAGCCCCCCAGGTTCTCAGCACCCCCCAGATGCCCCTCACCCCTCTGGTGGCTGCTCCAGCGAGGCTCTGCGGCCCGGCTCTCCAGCAGCAGGTCAGCTGTGCTGTGCGGGGGGAACAGCTCCTGCAACCTTGCCAGGTCCCCGGTGTAGAGGGCATTCTGCAGGGCCATGTCTTGACACAGCAGTGGTGATGGCCGAGGGATCTCCCAGGCTGGGCGGGAGTGGGGCCCCCAGACCCGGCAGGCAGGGGCAGAGGGAAGGCACCCCAGATGGTGTCCCCAGTGGGGATAGGAGTTCTTTCCCCAGGGCATGGCTTATTCTAGGAGAGCCAAAGCAGCAGGACTCCCAGCGATGTTGCTGGTGGACTAGGCAGGTGGGTGCTGGGCCTGAGCTGGGTGGGGCCCAGCATGGGAGGCGCAGGGGAGCACAACATCAGGCCAAGCCATAAATAGCCCCGATTGGCCCAGCTGTCAGGCAGGGTGGGGGAATGAGGGAGGGGCAGGAGAACAAGCGAGGCCTGAGCCCTCCAACTCTTGAGCTTCACTCCAGGGCTGTATGACCTCAGGATGGAAAGGACCACCCAGACCATGCTGCCCAGTCTGTCATCTCGGCATTAGAGGGAAGCGGATTTCCCAAGATCACAGAGAGCTTGCCGCAGAGCCAGGACGGGAACCCAGGACCTCAAGCTCTTTCTTGTTTTTCCTCTGTTTCACCAAATCGGCCTCCAGCTGCCTGGGCTCTGATCCCACTGGGAAGGCCTGTGGGTGCCAGATATTTCCTGCCCTTCCAAATGTCATCTGTTAGCCCTGCACCTTCCCACTCCCAAACCAAGGGACAAGTTCACAGTAGTGACAGAGATTGCCCTCGCTGTGTGAGGCGCCCCTCAGGGGACTCCTAAAGATAGACATGTGCATTGGGAACACAGCGTAACCCACAGGCAGCCACAGAAACTCCCCATGCCTGCCCTTGATGCCAACCCCCCATCTCCCTGGATGACTTTGGGTGGCATCTCTCCCCTGCCATGGTTACCTGGGGTGTTCGCTAGAGAGTGAGAAAGGAGAAATGTCTCTGTCTACTCAGGCACTGACTTTTGTTTGGGGGCCGTGTGGATCAAAAGGAAAAAAAGAGAGAAAGAAGATGAGAAACCAAGCCCTGGGGCTCAGCTCTGACCCACCACTGCCCACCGTGGGCTTAGGGTGCTCCAGCCCCAGTGGTCTTGCCCCTTTGGCTCACACTGGCTTAAAAATTTTTTTTAATCAATTGCTTTTTTAAAAGTTTCATTTTTAATTGATAAATAATTGTACATATTTATGGGGCTATAATATTTTGATACATGTATATAATGTGTAATCATATCAGGATAATTATCACATCTATTAAATGATATTTACCATTTCTTTGTGGTCAGAACATTTAAAATCCTCTTTTAGCTATTTTGAAATATACATCATTATTCACTACAGTCACCTGGCTATGCAATAGAACACCTGAACTTATGCTATCTACCTGTAACATCATACCCACTGACCAATGTCTCCCCTTTCCCTGTCCACCTCCCCTGAGCCCCCAGCCTCTGGGAATCACCATTCTACTCTTCTATGAGTTTGACTTTTTAAGATTCCACAATAAGCAAGATCATGCGGTATTTGTCTTTCTGCACCTGGCTTATTTCACTTAGCACAATGTCCTCCAGATGCATCACATTTGAAAATCCATTCATCCATTGATGGACAACAGTTGTTTCCATGTTTTGGCGATTGTGAGTAGTGCTGCAGTGGATGTGGGGGTGCAGACATCTTTTCTTCATGCTGATTTCAATTCCTTTCGGTATATACCCAGTAGTGGGATTGCTGAATCATAAGGTAATTCTATTTTTAGTTTTTTGAGGAACCTTCATTCTATTTTTCAAAATGGTACTAATTTACAACACCACCAACAGTGCAGAGTCCCCTTTTCTCCATATCCTTGCCAACACTTATCTTTCAGTTTTCTATAATAGCCCGTCTAACAGGTGTGAGATAATATCTCATTGTGTTTTTGATTCACATTTCTCTGATGATTCGTGCTGTTGAACATATTTTCAGATATCTGTTGGCCATTTGTATGTCTTCTTTTGAGAAATGTCTGTTCAAGTCCTTTGTTCATTTTTTAATAGGGTTTTTTTGTTGTTGTTATTTAGTAGTTTGAGTTCCTTGTGCATTTTGGATATTCGCCCCTTATCCAATGTTTGATTTGCACATATTTTTTCCCAGTCTGTGGATTGTCTCTTCACTCTGTCATTTCCTTTGCTGTGCAGGGACCTTTTCGTTTGGTACAATCCCATTTGTCTATTTTTGCTTTCATTGTCTGTGCTTTCGGGTTCATATCCAAGAAATCTCTGCCCAGACCAACATCATGGAGATTTCCCCTATGTTTTCTTCTAGGGGTTTTGTAGTTTCAGCTCTCCTGTTTTCTCTTACTACCTGTGGACACACCTTGGCCTTCATCCACACACTGTGTACATGGTCCACGGGTCTGCCTCTTCCGAGAGAACACTCCGGGGCTCCCCAGCCCTTGGTGGTATTGTTGCCCCTGCTCCCTAAGTTCTCTGACCCTGTCCTCCCCTGAGCTGTTCCCTCCCCAGCAAGGGGAAACCCACAGATGGACTCCCACCCTAGAAGCAGGAGGCCCTATCCCATTGAGCCCTAGGCTGTGGTCAGAGGATGCAGTGCAGAGCTGGGGCAGGCAGAGTGCCAGGGGAGGGGTCTTTAGGAAAGAGATGAAGAATATTCAGAGAAATTGGGTTGATCCAATGCTGCACTCCCATGTCCACTGCAGCATTGGGTCTACCAGCAGCCCTTGCCCTGGTCACAAAGCCCCACCACCTCCCCACAGCCTTGCTGAGCCCTGCTTCCCATCCCGCCCCCACCACTGCCCAAGCACCCTCCCTGCCCTGACTTCCCAGCCACTTTTGCTAGAATAGTCAAACCCTAGGGTAAAAGGGACCTTAGAAATTCCTGGTCCAGTCTCTCTTTGCTTTATAAGTAAGGAAACTGAGGCCCAGAGACAGGAAAGCACTCTCCAGGTCACACAGGGAGTTAGTGCCAAGTGGGTTTAGAACCAGGGACAGTTAACTTCCAGACTGCGCTTTTTCTGACTGCAGACCTTCCTTCTCCCCTCTCTCCTCTTTCCCTCTCTCCTCTTCCTATTTTTTCTCCCTTAAATGCCTCAAGGAGGAAGAGAGTCAGGGAGCCAGGATAGGACAATGACAAGGAGATGAAGACCTGGAAGTGGGGGCTGAGGACAGGGATCTGGGAGCCAGAGCAGGGAGGCGGCAGTGAGCTGGCAAGGGCCAGGGCCCAGGAGAGAGGTAGGGGCTATACAGGGCCAGGCACTGGTGGGGACACAGAGGGAGGGGTGGGAAGACACGGACATGGATGGACAAGAAGAGTTTGTCCCCAAGTCATCTGGGCATTTATGCCTCTGCCCCATCCCTTTACCCTTGGGCCACTGCCCTGTTCCACGCCACTAATCTCAGGTGCCCACAAGCCTTAGCCATCACTTTCTTTTCTTCTTCTCCTTGGCCAGCTTGGCCTCCTCAGCCTCCAACTGGTCCATCCTGTGTTTCACGCTCTTCTTGCCCAGTGGGGTCTTGAAGTACCAGTCCTGGGTTGGTGGGCACAGGAGTGGTAAGGCCCTCGGACCCATCCTCACCTCACCCTCCCCTTTTTACAGATTGTTTCCTCAGCAGCCTCTTCTCCTCTTCCCCTGGGTTCGGGGGTCCTTTTAGGGCTGGGGTTTCCCTTGCTCCCCACCAAATCCTTCCGGTACGATGTCAGCCATTCTTAGGGGGCAAGCCCTCTTCCCTCCACACCTGCAGCCCTCTCTCCTGTGCTCCCAAGGCCATCCTTGGCGGGTGCACTGACTCTGGGGTGGGAAAGGTGGGTGGCAGCTGTTACCAGAACTCACAAAGGGCTCCTGATACCTCGGTGGTCCTTGCAAGCTCCCACCCTCAGGGAAATGAGGTGGGATGGCCCCAAATGCATTTCCTGGTGATTTCCTGCTCCCTTCCCAGCTGAGCTCCACACGTTTCCACCAATTGTCTTCTGGTAGTTTGTGGGAGCAGAGGGAGGGGTCCGAGGTGTGCTTCAGTGGGCTGACTCCCCAAGGGCGCTGCTTACCCACAGCCCCTGGCCCTGCCACCTCACCTTCAGGGACTCCTCCTCCTCCCTGTATACTGGATCCAGCTTCGCCAGTTGTCCCAAGAACTCACAGGCTACCAGGGGCCGCTTGGACAGTTGCAGGAACCGCCGCTCACTCAGCACGGATTGGATGGCTTGGAGAATGTGACCTGGCGTGTAGCCATCGGAGACCTTGGCTAGGGCACTGATGTCCAAGTGCTGGGTTGGCTGGACGCCCCGGGCCTCTATCATACGCTTCCAGAGCACTGCAGGCATGTGGAGGACATGGGGCTTGGAGGGGCAGTGGGCACCAGGGAGGGGCAACAAGGCCTGAGCAGCCCCCACCTGGATCTGGAAGGAGCTTTGTGCTTCGGGGAGCAGCTCCACGTCCATCAGCTCCCCTTCCCCAGGGAAGGTACCGGATCTCAAACTAGGCAAGGGTCATCCTCCCAACTCAACCCGAGCAAGCAGAGCCTCGGAAGACATAAACCACCTGCTTGTGTCCACAGAGCCGAAGCCAGGACCCAGGCTACTGGGCTGCTTGTCCAGCAGCCCTTCCAGAAGATCTGGCTGTGGGGGTGAGGGCTTGCAGCAGCAGTGGGGTATGGGGCAGGAGGTGGGCAGGCTTTGGTAGGGGCAGCCATCCCCGTGTCCCCAGGCCTCACCATAGCGGGATGCGTAGTCAGGCCGGGGCATGAAGAGGATCCGCTCGTAGACCCGGCACAGCCCCCGAATCTCAGCCAGCTGCGGCTGGGAGGTTGTCCCAATCAGCATCACACGGTCTCCAGGAGTCAGCAGCCTCAAGGCCTTGGTGAGGTCCTTCTTTATCCGCTTTGGGTCCATCTGCTCCAGGGGAAGAGGGAGGAGTGGTGGGGCTGGGGCATGGTGGCCCAGTGTACAGGGCTCCCAAGTTCTCAGAGCCCACCCCACCCTCAGCCTCACCTCAGCCCTAGCAGGATGAGGAGGTTGCCCATCCTGCTTTGAGACAAGGAAACTAGGTGTGAGGAGTAGAGGGGCATGTGCAAGGCCCCAGTGGGTGGGGTTTGGAGTGACTTGAACAAGCCCAGGCCTTCCAGCCCAGCCCCAGCTCACGCCACCTGCCCACATGACCTTCACGTCCACACTCCCTCACCTCCCTGTCTTCTTTGGGGATCTTCTTATAGAAATTCTTCTCAGCATTTCCAATCCAAATCACAGAGGGCTGTAGGAGTCGGGCCACCTGGATGGGTTGGAGAGTAGAAATCAGACATTAGATGTTTCTGGAGAAGGGTCATGTCCCTGCTGGTCAGAAGCCAGGATGAAGGCTGGCCTTGAGCAGGGGCTGACCTTGGAGCCCAGTCTCCACTCCCCACACCTGCCAGTCCCACCTCCCAGCCTGCTGCTGCACATACCTCACACCTCAGGGTAAACTGAGTCACTGCCCCCATGGGGGGCTGCATATTCAGCCTCATCCCACCATGAAAAGAAGTTGCTCTATGTCCTCCCCTTTCCCTTCATTCCCCCACCACAGGGGCTGCAGGGGGAACCCAAGCTCCAAGCCCGGGTTGGTAGGGAGACCTCACCAGTTCAGCACCTGAAATCATACCCAGTAGGCTGATGGGTGACATGATCTCAAAGCCCACCCTCCTTTGTTGCCACAGGTCTGAGAACCATAAATGCCAAAAGCTGGGGGCTCCGGACCTTAAAGACTATATGCACCATCATCTGTGCCCCATTCCTGCCAGGATATTTGCCCAGCAAGTTGCCCGGTGACAGGTCGAACAGGTTGGCGCCAGTTTCTGTGCACACTGCCTTGACCAGCATCTTCTTCCCCATGCCACAGGGGCCCACCAGGAGGATGGAGCGGATGAGCGGGGCCATGGCATGGATATCCGGGGAGCCTGAGAGCAAGGAAATGGGCCAGAGCCAGGTGTCAGGTTAGCAGCAGGAGTCAGGGCTGGAGATGACTCTGTGTAAGGTCAGGCCAAGGGCCTGGGGCTGGGAGAGGAGGTGCAGATCACTGGGCATACTACCTTCCCCAATACCACCAGGTTGCCTAGTCCCCTAGGCCTGGGAGCCGGGAGTGGCAGCAGGAGATTTTGAATGGCTTAGGAGTCTCCAGTATGAGGAGCTGTACATGGGACTGGGAGGGAGCCTGCTACCCCGACTAATGCCCTTTCTGTTTTCCATTCCATCTGCTTCCACTCCTGGATTATGAGTGGTGGAACTGAAAGGTATGGGACATGGGAGGCAGAGGTTGCCATGAGCTGAGATTGTGCCACTGCACTCCAGCCTGGGCAACAGAGGGAGACTCTTATCTCAAAAAAAAAAAAAAAA
>NW_016806449.1:320939-341683 GCF_001698545.2 Rhinopithecus bieti
AAAAAAAAAAAAAAAAAAAAAAAAAAAAAAAAGGAAGGCACAGAATAAACCACTTCAGAAAGCTCTTCAGCTCCAGGGGTGTAGGGCTGGGGGTCTTCTAGCAGTGGGACAGACGCTGGGCTGTCCCTTGGGATTGAGTAAGGTGCTGGCAGTGTGAGCTCTTCAGCAGGTCAGGGGCCCACCTGATTTCTGGGGTGGCCCAATCTGGGTGTGACCTCCAGCAGAGCCTGGGCAGGGCAGGAGGACCTGGGGCTTGGAGGCTTAGGCTGGACATGCCCACCTCAGCCACCCTACCCTGACCCCAGCCCTGACCCCGAGGGTTGCCTGCCCAGAGCTGGCTCCTCACACCCCCAGGGCCTCTCACCAAGCCGAAGGACCGCATACAAAGCCACATTCTGTCGTATGTCAAACAGGGATGGCATGGGCAATTTCTTTGCCAAACTCAGAGCGGATCCAAGATAGAGGAAGTCACCTGTGGTGATAGGCAGCCACTGAGTGAGAGGCTCCCTCTCCGAGTGGCAATCAGGCAATCAGCCACAGGGAAGGCGGGCCCGTGGGTGGGGGATAGGGGAGCTTTGGCACCTGGCCACAGACTGGGAGCAGGCATTCTGGGAGGGGTCTCACCTACGTAGTCTTTCAATGCTACTGACTCACTCTTCCTTAGAAGTCCAGAAATAACAAGCTCTTCATACAGAGACTCCACAGACCTGGCAGAGGATGGCACAGGAAGACCCCCACCACCACAAGGGACGTTAGCAAGTGAGAACACAGGGAAATGGAGGCAGAGATGGGGGGCTGTTGTCATGAAGACAGGGGATCAGTTGTTCTCCTGCCCAGCATTCTGTGGTCAAAAATATCTACAGTGCCTGCAAACAGGCAGAATCAGGTATGGCACCAAATCACTGTCCTAGGAGGCAAGCCTCCCCCAGTGGGTGCTCTGTAAGAGCGGTGTGAGGGTGACAGGGGCCTCTGTGACACTCGTCAGTCTGCCCCCTGGCCAAAGATCCACCATTAGAAATCCGGTCATTTGAGTTAAGCATTGCCCACTTCTTAGAAACTACATTTAAGACGTGAGTGCTCCTGGGAGAGACAGCCATTAAATTCAAGCAGCTGACGTCAAGGTGCCTGTGTGCTCTCTTTACCAGATAAGTCAGCAGGAAGGGACCACTGACGAGTCCCTTAATGCCCTAGAGTGGGAAGTCCAGGGGGAAATGGCTTTGGCAGAGACAGAGGTGGTTAAGGCAAAGGTTGGAGGGAGGATCTGGAAGTGGAGAGCAATGACCTGATTATAAACTTCATTGAGATCTCGCTCTGCATTTCATGTACAGAGCCCTTTCTTGTGCCTTTGCTTGATCCCCACAATTATCATGTGAGTTTGGCAGGGCAGGTACTTGGTGAACAAGGTCAGGGAGTCAGAGAGGGAAAGCGACTTTCCCAAGGTCTCACAGCAGCAGAGGCAGGACCTGTCCTGGACTGGGACTTGCTCCACCACCACCACCATGCAAAGTGGGCATGACAGGCTCTGCTACCTGTTTGGGGTCAGATCTTTTTCCTTCTTTCTCCCAGTTTTCTTCCCAGGTGTTTTCTGGTTGGAAACAAGCACATAGGTCATTGTGCCCTGTTCCTTGCCTCCACTGTGTGCCCTCCCCTGCCCAGTCCCAGCCCGTCATCTTGCCTTTGGAGCCCTCAAGGGTCTTTCTTCCTCCTTGTCCACAACCAGACGGAGGTTCCTCAGCTCCTGACGCATCAGCTCATCCACCTAGGGGAGACAGCTGAGGTGTGGCTGGGTGGCCTGGGGCTGGGAGGACAGGTGGGAGAGGAGCAGGCAGGCAGGGATGGGAAGGAGGGGAGGAGCCTTACAGAAGAGCCCAGTGAGCCTGATGAAGGCAGCAGGGACAGCCCTTCCCACACATTTCTCTGTGTTCCTCCCTCCCTCCCACCACCTGTTCACACCCAGTCCTAATCCTCTTCCTGTTCTCCCAGGAGCCCCGCTCTTAACAGCCTTCAACGTGCCGAGAAGCCCCCAGATGGAATTCAAGCCCAACATCCCCCCACTGAGGTCTCTGTGGCCTAAACGGTTGCATAACTGCTTAGCCTCAGTTTCCCATGTACACCATCAGGAAAACCATGGCATTTTCCTCATGGGTTTTGTGAAAGACCACATGATTGAACACTCCTGAAGCCCACAGCATGGGTGGGACACGTTGTCAGAGGGTTCCTGAGGATGGTGGTGGGGTGTGGACACCCTGGCTCCGAGTCCCACCCATACCCTCCACATCCCTGCTCCATCAGCCCTGGGAGAAAGCGAGACCAGGGGGAGGCAGAGGAAGGTGGGAACTGACGTGGGCAGCAGGTGGAGCTAGGACCATGCATGGAGGCAGCAAAGTCTACAGATGATGAGCTGGGAACTGGGGTTGGGTGTTCAGGACAAAAGAGATGCAGAGAAATGGCTGGAGAGGAGCCTGAATCTGGCTGGAAGTGTGGGTCGTGGGGGAGGGTACAGGGTAGTGGCCTGCAGGGAAGCCCTGACCCTGCGCTCACACCTGTATCCGGATCTCCAGCTCCACCTCCTTCCTCTTCTCCTCCCGGAGGGTCTCGGAGTCATAATTCTGACTGGGTTGTATGCTCTCACACTGGTTCTTCCATGTATCTGACCGCAGAGAGTGGATAGATGTGTGAAGGTCAGAGTCCCGGGTGTATACACACACGCATGCACGTGTGCATAAGCACATGCACACATATGTGCATACACAGACACATGTGTGCACACAGGTCAGGAGCCAGGCCCTGGCTGGTTACTCTGTCCCCACCCACCAGCCTGGCATTGTTTCTACCCAGATGGCAGATAGATTTGACCCCAAGGCCTGTGGCCACAGGATTCAGACCCAAACCTGTAACGCCCCCACCCAAAGAATCACACCATACCTCCCTCTCCTCATTTGGTATTGTCCCCTTTGCCTACACACCCACACTGCCACTTCATGGTCCATGTGGCAGATGCCCACTTTCTCCAGGACCCAGGGTCCCAGGTCCCACAAAGCACAGACACTCTTCCCCAGCCGTCTCCCCTCTTACTTAAGTATTCCTCATGCCCGGCACTGATCATAGGGATACATTTGGATGGCAACACTTGCAGCACTGCGTCCACTTCCTAGAATATAAACATCCTTTGACCTTGACTTCATCACCTCTACCTAGCACAGACTCTGGCCCTAACCTTACCTGAACCCATCTTCCTACCACGAGTTCCCCCACACCTTGCTCCTCCCTGTCCCTCATGCCATGGATTCAGGAGGTATCTTACCCCCTTCTTGGCCTTTTCTTCCTTTCCTTTCTTATTCTTCTTTTTTTCATCCTTTCCTTTTTCATTGCTCTTCTCTTGTTCCTTTTTTTTGTTCTCTTGGACCTGCATTTCCAGTTCCATTCTCACCTGTGACCAATGACACAAGACATTTCAGAGAAGATCAAGGGGATTTTACAAAAGAGAGCCCTGGATTTTACAGAAGAGAGCTGGAGATCTCTCAGGCCCAGGGCCTGCGACTGGGGTGAACCAAGGATTCCCTAGGCCTAGAGTAACTGATGGGGTCGGGACAGCTGAGCATGCAGAGACTCCACTGGGGTCCAGGGAGAAAGGGTGCCCAAGAAGGAGCATTCTGGTCAGAGCCACTGTTCTCTCCTGGCCATGGGATCTGGAGCCACTGCAGTCTACCCAGACATCCTTCCTTTCCCAGTCACAATGCCTGCTCCAGCCACAGCTGCTCCTTGCTCCTCTTCCCCATGCCATCTTTCTAGCTGCTTGCATTTCTGCTAGCCACCTCTGCCTCCATTGAGGCTGACTCCCTACTCCACCCCACTCACTATTCTCTGTAGCCTCAGACTCCACCTGCCACAAAAAAACCATCTGCCTCACCTCCAACAGGGTACCTGTTCTGGAGTTTTGTCTGCAAAGATTGAGTAGGATCCACCTGAAGATGCATCTGGATAATCAGGGAACCGGCCAGTAAGATCGCTAAGTGAACATAAGATGATCGAACAGAAAGATGAATAGATGAATGGATGGATGGATAGGTAGACAGAGAGGTGGGTAGAAGGGTGGGTGGATGGACAGATGGATGGATAGACAGATAGAGAGGTGGGTAGAAGGGTGGGTGGGTAGATGGACAGATGCATGGGTGGATAGATGGAGAGATGGGTAGAAGGGTGGGTGGATGGACAGATGGAAGGATAGACAGAGAGGTGGGTAGAAGGGTGGGTAGATGCATGGATGGATGGATAGATGGATGGATGGATGGGGAGATGGAGAGGTGGGTAGGTGGGTGGGTGGATGGACAGATGGATAGATGGAGAGGTGGGTAGAAGGGTGGGTGGGTAGATGGGCAGATGCTTGGGTAGATAGATGGAGAGGTGGGTAGAAGGGTGGGTGGATAGATGGGCAGATCGACAGATGGAAGGATAGATAGAGAGGTGGGTAGATGGGTAGATGGGTGGATGGATGGATGGGGAGATGGAGAGGTAGGTAGAAGAGTGGGTGGGTTGATGGATGGATGGATAGATAGATAGATAGATAGATAGATAGATAGATAGATAGAGAGTGAGCTGGGTAGAAGGGTGAGTGGATGACAGATGGATGGATAGGTAGATGGAGAGGTGGATAAAAGGGTGGGTGGATGGATGGATGGAGAACGCCAGAGAAAAGTAAAGGACCAGGGGAGACAGAGGGAGACAGGGGAGGAATGGATTGTTACAAACAAGAGGACAGATCACTCAGGGGGCATCCATGGGTGCTTTCCCCACCCTATTCTGGCACTTTCTCTCCCTTGTGGAAATGGGAAGTCAGGTGTGGAGATGGTCCTGTACACTGGGGGCCCAAGGTTGTTGAAACCAACAGGGTCAGCAGTGTGTTGGGGACCTGGGGGTAGAGGAGAAAAGGGCCGATCTGGACTAGAAGGCAGAACCCATGTGGGGGATGGAGCAGGAGCAGCCCTGAGGGACCCTGAGTGAAGGGAATGAAGGACGAGGGTAGGGTCAGCTGAGGACACTGACTGGCACTCGATAAACCACTGTCGGATTTGCTCCTTCATCTTCTCCTTCATGTCAGGCCCCTCTGTCTCTGCCAGAGAATCATGGGCCTTCACCATTGCCGCCTGGAATTCCTCTTCCTTCTCTACCTGGCGGAGCCTCCGGACATCCTCCCAGAGGCAGGCCTGGGAGATGATGCTCAGGTGCTCTACCTGGTTGGGTGAGGGGAGCTGGGGAGTGGAAGAGAGGTTGAGGGGCTCAGGAGTGGGAGGAACCAGCATCCAGTCTGGATGCAGCCACCAGCCTCGGGCACACACGCCTGTACACGCTCCTTCCCCAACACGACGCTCATGCAAGGCCTCGCACACACACCCACACAGAACAACGGGCATGCCTGCATTGGAAGAAACTGTGTTTGGAGCCGAATTCGTCTGTGTAGATTACTCTAATAATGAGTTTGCTAGATGCATCCGGGCTGGCCCCTGCCCGATTTCCCCAGCACACCCTCCCCTGGAGCCTCCGGCCCCAGCCCCCGCCTGTACCCCCGCCCCGCGGCCGAGTTGGCAGCCGCTTTTGCAGCCACTTTCCCGCCTCATTGGCTCCCAAATGTATTTTAAATATCACTCTGCGCAGAGACAATTACTGAAAACGCTGAGCTCACACTGTTGATAGGCCCGGGCGGCCAGGCTCATTCCTCACCCACTGCTGTGCACGGACCCCTCCCTGCTGAAACCAACCCCTGCTTCTTTCAGCCTGCTCTCATCTCCTGGGGGTCCAGCCCTCTGGCCCCTCAACAAGTCTCTGACCTCCACTCCCACACAGCAGCCCCTGGCCCCTCCTTCCTCCCAAGGCCCCAAACCTCCAGTGGTAGCCTCCCAGCCTGCCAAGATGTCACCAGACCTGGGAAGGCTCCCTTCCCTCCCGTCCCTCCAATCCCCAGCCCAGCCCCCTCCCCAGTTCCTTCTGGCAGCCAGGCCTCCACAGGATCTGCCCAGGGCAAAGCCCTTCCCTCAGGGAGCATGCTCCCGCCACCCCTCCAGTCTCGGCCTGTCTTTCCTAAGTCAGTGGAGATCAGCTGGGTGAGAGGACAGAGAACAGGGGATAGACAGATTCAAGGAGCCAGGCCTACTCACTTTGGCCAGGCACACATGTATGCACACAGGCACACGACCTAGAAAGGCCTGGTTTGGGGAGTGTGTCCCTACCCCAACACAGTCCCTGGTGTTTCCCTGTGGCTACCAGAGGCTTAGGGGGGCAGTGTGGGTGCCCCTGCTGGCTTTGTGGCCTCTTCCCTCTGGGGGTCCACCCCTGTAGCCCCTCTTTCCAGCTGGGGGTGGGAACGTGGGGTCCAGGATGCTCTACACAATACCCCTCCTGGCCTCACAGGTGAGCTGCTGCCAGGGGCCAGATCTCTACAGGAAGAAGGGTATGAAGGGATATGGCCTGGGGGCTTTCCTGTCCTTCTGCCTCTTTCTCTCCCAGGCTCTCCACCCGGCCTGAGTGGAGAGCACCGTGGGCAAAGTGGGGCTGGAAGAAGACTGTGCTTTGGGTGGGGGCCCTGCCCTGGCCAGCCCTATGTTCCAGGCCCCACCATGGTGGGCAGGTTGAGCTCACCATGCCAATGAACTCCATCTCTGTCCGCCGGTCCTGCTGAGTGCGTTTCCTCTGCAGGTAGCCTTTCCATACCTGGCGGAGGGATGTAGGAGACACATGGGACACGCACTCTCCACGCTGCAGCAGCCTGTCTCTCAGGGTCCGAGAGGGTCACACTAGAGATTTCAGGTGGGGTGGGGAGGAGCCCTGGGGAAGTCTGCTCAGGTGCACACTGAGCAGGAACAGCCTAGAACAGGGTGGTTTCAGGTGGGCACTCAAGCCAACTGGCCAGGGCCCCCCAGGGATTTCTTCCTTTCCCTCGCCACCCTAATCTGCTATCTCTTTTGAGGGACAGATCAGAGCTCAAGCACCCTACACATTCCCTACACCCACTCCTCAGAATCCCCAGAGCAGCTGGAATAAATATCTGACTCCATCCAGGCACATAGACATTGGCGCTGTAGGGACTGTGGAGCTCCTCAGTTAATCCTACATTTTTGACCCAAGGGAACTGAGGCCAGAGACTGGACATGACCTCTCCCAGGCCCAAGACACTATCTGTGCAGAGCTGGACCTGTGCCCTTTCTCCCAGGCCCAACCACTTTCAGACTCCAGGATCACTGAGTGCTAGTGGGACCAGAGGGTGGGGACGCTGGGCAGAGGAGGGCAGAGCCAGGGCCCGGGTCAGCCACTGCTTTCCATCTGCCTCCCGGCACCTCCAGGAGCTGGGGCTGGTTCCTGCACTTCTCATCTGGGCTTCGTCCTCCCACTCCTGTGACCACCACAGGCCAGGCCCGCCATGACTGGGTCCTTCATACGTCTTTTCCTTTTCTCAGTGCTCTGGATGACTCTAAGACCAGCATGCAATATTTCTGTACTCTTGATGTCTGGCAACAGGCACAAAATGACCTGCTTTGGTCTACAGGGGAAGTAGGACTCCATCTTTGGGGTCTATCCCCCTTCTTGACTTCTTTGCCTTAGTGAGCCCTGCTGTCGAGAACCTCCTTCTCAGTCAGACATTGACACAGTCATCCTGCCTCAGACCGACATGCTCTGTGTACTGATTACTAACACATGAATCTATCCCATTTGCAGATGATATATCTTCATAGAATCACTATTGTTTGCTAGATGGTTGCCTGCTTTCATCTTTCGGTGGGAAGTTCTAAGTTTTCTCTAGTGGGCTAGGAGGCAGAGGTTTTTGAGGTATTGGGATTTGAGAGAGAGAGGAAGGAGGGGGAGACTGATTTGAGAGAGAAAGAGGCCCGCCCCAGGTCAACACTTCCTGGAAAGAAAAGGTGGCAAGAGGTTTCTGTGACAGAGCAGGGCTGGTGGCCTTAGGGGCAGCGACACCTGCATGAACAGAAAGTGGTCTATTCCTGCACTGGAATTTTCCCGAGGCTCCTCCAGTCTCTGGTCAAGCTGTTAACCACTACCACCAGCATGTGTTAGCAGCATTTTAAGGAATGGTGGGAGAGGCCATGTTCACACGCCAAGGCAGACAGCAGAGGCTGACCCAGAGAGGTGCAGAGTGGCTGTCCAGAGCAAAGGAGAGGTGTGACAACCAGGATGGTAAGAATGCTTGGGGAACCTTAAGGCAGAGAAGGGCTTTCTGCAATGAGGTGGGACAGGGGATAAAATTATGGAAATTATGTTATTTCCATGTTAAAAGGTGACCTGGAAGGCGCAGAGTTTGGGGATGCTCAGATCACATCAGTTATCAAATTAATTCATCATGATCAAGTTTCCCTCTGTCTTAGTTTCCAGGAGGCTCAGGATCCTTTCTTGTTTTAAGAGATGGGGTCTTGCTACATTGCTCAGGGCTCAAGCAATACTCCAGCCTCAGCAGGATACATTTTAGTGGCTCATTTTCAACAGTCTTAAGAGTTTCTGGAGTGATCATCTATTCTGTTCTGCTACTCTATTATGGATTTTTCTTCTCTAATTTTAATGATCCTTCTGTTTCTGGGACTTTTAAGGTATCCTACTGCAAACCCTTTTGAAAATATAGATGTAGATTAAATAATAAACAAGTAAGATACATGCTTGCTGACTGATTAAAGTACTGACTGGTTTAGAATCTAGTCGTGGGGACTGGGCATGGTGGCTCATGCCTGTAATCCCAGCACTTTGGGAGGCTGAGGTGGGTAGATCACTTGAAGTCAGGAGTTCGCGAGTGGCCTGGCCAACATGGTGAAACCCATCTCTACTAAAAATACAAAAATTAGCTGGGTATATTGTCGGAGGACTGTAGTCCTGGCTACTCAGGAGGCTGAAGCACAAGAATCGCTTGAATCCAGGAGACAGAGGTTGCAGTGAGCTGAGATCATGCCACTGCATTCCAGCCTGGGCAACAGAGCGAGACTGCATCTCAAAATTAAATAAATAAATAAATAAATAGTTGTGGGGCTACAGAATCCAAGCGCCTGCACTCCTGTGATCAATTGCTGAGCCCAGCAGGCTTCCTGAATGAGGTGACTCTACCCTGGTCCTCTTCCTGGGCACCTAGGGCTACCTTCTGTATGGTGACAGCTGCTTGGCACTGACTGAACTTGTGCCATCCATCCTCCCGAATCCTCCGATCTTGCTCCTCATCTCTTCGAATCTCTCGCATGAAGGTGGCTCGAAGCCGGCCTTGCCTGGCCCGCTCTGCCTTTTGCACTAGAATTATGGCCTCAGTCCGGTGCATTCCTATAAAGCTCTGGCCAGAGCAGGGGCAAAAGAGCAGGAGCACATGGGGGAGAGCTTGCATCCAGGGTGGGCTGCTGGGAGACTGGCCATCAAAGGATACACCAGGGCACCATCCTCCCAGAGTATCCGGGAGCCCAAGTCTTGTCTTGGCGTTGGAGGGTTATCATGAGCACAAGAATAGCCTTGAAGGAGGCCAGGGATTACCTAAAGGGCACTCTCGTAGAGGGCAGGGAAGGGCCTCTCTGCATTCTGGAGGCTTTCAGGAGAAGGGGTATGGAAGAGTCCGGGAGGGCATCACCCCGTTTACCTTCTGGGAGGACTCTGGTTCCAGTCTGGACAGGATCTTGGCCAGTATCAGCCCTCGCTCCCGCACAGCAGTAGACTGCTCCAGCAGGAAGTATTTGGGGATTGGAACCTCCAGGTCAGCCTTTGCAGCAATGTTGGGGGAGGAAGGTCAGGAATCAAAAGTCTGAGCCATCTGGCCAATCCATTACCATTTTCAGGGACTTACACACCCCCAGCACTGTTTTCCTCCATTTTAGAGTCCTGAGGTAGGAAACTTAAATGGGGCAGATGCCCCCAAAAGTCATTCCTCTCTTCTTCTGCCCCCATCCTCTGGCTGGAGTTGAATTCTGGAGGATCATGGTAGGTGGCAGTGGTCTCAAACCTGGTTGTGCATCAGAATCAACTGGGAAGCTCTTAAATGCAGATTCCTAGGTCCTCCCCAGACTACTACATCAGAATGGCAGGGCCTGGGGAATCTTCCCCATGGCCGCCCGCCCCACCAAGTGCACTCTGCAGCTGGTTGGGGAAACTTTGAGACAGTCTTGGATATGAAGCAGTTACTGAACCCTGAGCCTGACTGGAGGCCC
The DNA here is from genome assembly GCF_001698545.2 of Rhinopithecus bieti. Classification (NCBI taxonomy): domain Eukaryota; kingdom Metazoa; phylum Chordata; class Mammalia; order Primates; family Cercopithecidae; genus Rhinopithecus; species Rhinopithecus bieti. Next base: position 331,115 of record NW_016806449.1, read on the forward strand.
TGCAGAAGCTCTGTGCTCTAGAACAGCCTTCTAGAACTTGCCCGTGCACACAGATCACTGGAGGGTCTTGATAAAATGCAGATGCAGATTTAGCGGGTTAAGGATGCAGAGTTTCTCATTTGTGATGTCAACGTGGCTGGTCCAGGGACCACACTTTGAGGAGGCTCTAGAGGACTCTCCTCACCAATTCCCTGAGGTTTGTGGGTCTTCCCAGTCATGCAGGGGACCTCACCCTGACTCCATCCAACCCCTAAGTACCTCCATGCACAACCCCCACCGCCAAGCTTCCTGAAGCCCTTCCCACAAGGCCAAACTCCATCCTCTGATCTTCTCTGCCTTCCTTCCTTCCCTAGCAGGTGTCCCAACACCAGGGATATCCATGGGGTGACGGGTAGGCAGGGGGTGGTCGGCCCCATCCCTACCCCAACCGACTCCAAGCTGGCCGGGGCATGGCTCTGTGTCCCAGGTGGTCAAGGCAGGTCCCACCCCGCCTCTCCCCTGCTGCTAGCTGGCTGGGGGCGTGGCTTCGCGGCTGCGCACACGTACCGGGGTGAGCTTGAGATCCTGCAGCACGCGGTCCAGGCAGGGGTTTTCACAGAGGTCGGCGCGCACCAGCTCGTCCTTGAGCTCCAGCACGCGGCCCGCCACGCAGTCCAGCAGGCGCCGCAGCAGCCGCCGCTTCTGCGGCTGCACCATCTGGTCATAGATGGTGTCGAAGCGGCGCAGCAGCCCCAGGTAGTGCAGGTAGAGCGACGCGAGCCTGTACTGGAAGGACTGCCGCTCCCGGTAGGGCACAGGTTCGAGCAGAGGCTGCTCTTGGTCCAGCAGCTCCTGCAGGATCACGTGGGAGGACTCCCAGAGGCGCTGGTAAGCTCTGGAGAGAGGGTGGCGGGCGCCGCGTGCTCTGAGCCGCGGAGGAGTGGGGAGACGGAGCCGCCTGGCCTTTTGAGGAGTGTGGGCTCGGGGTACCAGAAGGTGTGATACCACTCATGGCTCCGAAATGGACTTCAATGAGGTAAGGAGCCCGCAGGGCAATGAGTGGACACTGACCTGGTCTTAGGGAGAGTGTGGGATTGGGCTCCGCTATAGGATTAGCAGAGAGAATGGGCATGACTTTTGGGGGGTTGGGGGAAAGCCGGCCCAGGCTTGAGGCTCCGGTAAGGAAGGGATCTTCAGGAGTTAGGGGCAGTGGGGCCCGCCAGGTGTGGGGCAGCCCATGGATGCTGCAGTGATCTGGGCTGGTGAGTGGGAAGTGGGGGTGAGGGATGAATGTGGAGGAGGGTCCCTTCCTCAGAGCAGAGCCCTGCTTCTGGAATTAACTGTCGGAGGGAAGTTTCCACCGTGAAAGCTGCCAGGGCAGCAGCAGCAGCACAGCTGGAGCGGCCCAGCACCCAAACTGCCACTCTGCCCCAGCCTCTCAGGACCAAGGCGGTGCTCTGACCTTTGCTCTCTCTGCCCTGGGAGCCCCACTCCAGCCCCTCACTCACCCCTCAGACATTGTGCCCACTCCTCCACGCTGCCCCTTGTCTGCAGGTGGTGGAATTCACAGAACCTCTGTGGCTCCCTGACTCCCAGGGCCACAGGGCAGAACAGCCTGGTTTTAAGAGTTCTGACCCATTGTGCCAGTGTTCTAGGGCTGAGGAGAGGGGACTGGTGGCAGAGAATGGGCACATTATCTCGGAGGACGTCCTGGAAGCAGCACACTGAAGGGACTGTGGGTGGGTGGCTTCAGGCTCCCACAGAGCAAGCTTTGGAAGCTTAGGGCAGAACATGTTGTCCAACTTTGGCCATTTTTCTTGTAAGGAACAAGTGAAATAAGTCTCTATCTGAAGTCTCCTAAAAGCTTTGGCACTCTGAATACATCCGTCCTAAAGACATTACCCCCCAACAAGGCATCACCGCAGCTTCTCACTGTGAGCGGCCTCTGTTCCCTCTCTGGACCCATGCCTCCTGAGCCCCACAGCCCTCCACTCTCTGGATGATGGCACGGGGAGGCCCGTGTGGTGGAGGGGAAAGGCACTGATTTGGAATCAGAAGGCCCTGAAGGCCCAGTTGCCCCCTTGGGTGAAAGTGAGCATAACCATCCTTGCCTCCTTGGGGCCTGCCAAGAGTTCACACCATTCCCATGAGCCAGACCCACGTGAAGGATCATGCTAGAAAGCATAGTGGATGCTGTTCTGCATGCTTGGGGCTCACTTGGTCACCTGTGGGTACCGCCTCCCATCACTGCTACAAGTTCAGGAGACAATGTTTCCAAAAAGACAAAATATTATACCACTAGCAGCCTGAGGCTGGTCAGCTGGGGTGAGCTTTTTGGCTCAGTGTCATGTAGAGACTTATGAATAAGTAAATCTACGAGGAACAGGGCCAGGGAAAGGGATAGAAGGGAGACAGCAGCAAGGAGGAACAAACAGGAGGACTCTTAACTCGAAGGTGCCTACGAGCTACCTGAGGGTCTCATTACAATTCAGATTCCAGGCTGGGCACAGTGGCTCATGCCTGTAATACCAGCACTTTGGGAGGCCAGGGCAGGTGGATCTCCTGAGGTTGGGAGTTCAAGACCAGCCTGGTCAACATGGTGAAACCCCATCTCTACTAAAAATATAAAAATTAGCCAGGCGTGGTGGCACATGCCTGTAATCCCAGCTATTCAGGAGGCTGAGGCAGGAGAAAAGCTTGAACCTGGGATGGGGAGAGGTTGCAGTGAGCCAAGATGGCACCACTGCACTCCAGCCTGGGCAACAGAGTGAAACTGTCTCAAAAATAGATAGATAGATAGATAGATAGATAGATAGATAGATAGACAGACAGATAGATAGATGAACAGATTCTGCTCCAGATCTGAGGGGGGACCCAAGAGCTTGCCTTTCTAACAAGCTCCCAGCTGCTTTGGCTCCTGCTGGCCCAGGTCATGCCTGGCAGGGCAAGGTATGAACACAGGGCAGAGTGGGCAGGAGTGAAACTTCAGGGCCAGATCTCCTGGGCCTGCCCCTTGCTAGCTGTGGATGTAAATGTGGATCATTAGTCCTCAGCTCACAGAGCCTTGAGGTGAGGCTTGAGGTATGAGAAAATACACATGACCTAGGTAGCTGCCGCTGAACGTCAGCTATTACTTACTATAAGGCGATGCCTTTTCAATACATGGAGATGAAAGCGACCACAAGCTAGGTCTGTCCAATTACAAAGGGAACAAAGGAGGATTGGAGGTTTGTCTAAATCCCACCCCTTCATCCTGTCCAAGCTTGGAAGAGGATTTATGGGTCATGTGCCCACAAGATAAGCAGAGGCTGCATGAGACAGGAAAAGCAAGTGGTTAAGTGGTGAGCAGTAAATCTAGGTAAGGACATAGGAGTGGCCATGGTACTTCTTGCAGTTTTCTGTGGGTTTCAAATTTTCCAAATAAAATTGGGGAAGTTAGGAATTTCAAAAACATCCCCACTGATTTGTACTGAAATAAAGGGGAAACTGAAAAATCATACTGATCTCGGCAGGTTATTTAGAAGCTGGTCTGGGCCTTCAGTTTTTTATCTTGAATAGATCTGTGCGGCCCCTTCAAACAATAGTGTCTGTCATCTAGGACACAATGACAGTTGGTGGGAAATGACATGGGGAAGCCACAGCCTGAAAGAGGACCACACAAGGAGGAATTTCAGGCCCAGAGAGGGAATCAGCTGGCAGTAAAGCCAGATGCTAGTCCAGTCCCAGGTCCTATTGCAGCTCACTACCAAATAGAACATGCACATGTTTACAAAGCTATCACACGTTGCTCACGGGATACACCTAGAAAGCAGTTTCTAAGACATCTGAAGAAGTGCTGCTTCACCTGTGGTAGCCTCGAAGTGAGGACACCCTTGCTCCAGACCACACCCTGGCCTCACACACCCTTCTTTCAAATCACCACAGTGCACAGAAACAGTTCAGCCTTTATTTTTGTCAGACCCTGGGTCACTTGGAGCTGGTGTACTTGGTGACAGCCTTGGTGCCCTCGGACACAGCGTGCTTGGCCAGCTCCCCAGGCAGCAGCAGACGCACGGCTGTCTGGACTTCTCGGGATGTCAGGGTGGTCCGGCCCGAGTATTGGGCCAGCCGGGCAGCCTCACATGCCAGCCGCTCAAACACATCGTTTACAAACGAGTTCATGATGCTCATGGCCTTGGCAGAGATGCCGATGTCAGGGTGCACCTGGAGAGAGGGCAGCACCACTCGGTTAATGGAAGGGGCTGGGGGAGTGGGGTTCTGCCTACACTGCAAGCCTCACTCCTGAGCTGGGGGTTCTAGGAAGCCAGAGGCAGAAGGCAGGGAGGCTCCTCACCAGCCCCTTCCCAGATGCCAACAGTCATGGAAATAGGGATTTGTGTTTTCTTTGTACTACTATGGTATATCCAAGTTTTTTAAAAGAAGTTTTCAACTGCAAGAGGTAACATGATTAAGTTCCCTGTATGATCATGCACAAGAATCTACATTTAACAAATGGGACCAGTTACACATGCATCTTGCTGGTTTCATGGATACATTTGCATATGTTCCATGGTATGGATGTATCATACTTCCTATCACCATTCCTCTCTTCATGAACATTCCGGGTTTGGGTTTGGGTTTGGGGTGTTTTTTGTTGTTTTTGTCATTAGATGGTGCTATGGTAAATGTCCATCTTTGAATCTTGTGTGAGCATAGGGAAGGTTATTTCCAGAGGTGGGACTGTGGGGTCAAAAGGTTTGTGCACATAACTTGGTGGAGCACATAACCAGAGGGCATGTGCATGTGACAGTGGCAGCCCCGAACCAGGAGGGAGGAGTCCTGTTCTGTGGCTGTATTGTGAATTGCTACGACCTCAAATATGGCCCTTTTCTCTGGGCCTCAGTTTCCTCCTCTGTCACAAGCTTTTGAACTAAATGATCTCTAATAAAGCAATGGGACCTGACAGCAGTCCTGAAATGTGAGTAGGTAGACCTGGTCAGATGTGAAGTGGGAGAGAAATGACTGTCCCACAACCTACATGGAGTCAGAGATGGAGACAGCACTAGAACCAAGAGGCTCTGTCCCACCCACCCTCCCTGCCACCTCTTATCTCGACTGCCAGCAGCAAATCTGAGCCTGGCACAAGGCTGGTTCTGCCCAAGCCCCCTCTGCTGTCAACACACCCCGTTCTCCTCAGGGCTCTCACCCACATCGGGAGGCCAAGGGGTTATCCCTCAGCAGCACTCTCCTCTGCGAGTCCAGGCCTGGTCTCAGCCATCAGTTGCAATTTTTGCCCCTCGCAATCAGACTAAGACACAGGGCTCAGTGATACCCACTCCTACCCCACTTTCTTCAGGGCACCGGAGTCTGTCATCTGGTGCATCTCTTCAGCCAACCCATATCAGTGCTGGACCCACCCACCCCCAACCCTACAAGAACATTCCCAGGCACCCAGGTTGTCAATTCACTAAAACTGCTAATGGGATTTGGACTGGAGACAGGCATTACCTCTGGGGCCTGCCCTAACAGAGGGGTAAGAGTTTCAAGCAGGTTGGAGACCCAGGGCGGGCAACACATGGTTACCCCCGCTTCCTCCTGGCCTTGGCCCTGCTGAGCAGTGGCTTTGGATCCTCCAGACAAACTGATTGTCAGTGTTCCAAGCGGCTTTTCATGCATGAATATAGGGCACCTGCAGCCCCAGTGTGTTGGGGAGAGAGACACACAGGAAGGATGCTAGAGGCTTGCCCAAAGCCAGGGAAAGCTGGGACACTGCCACTGCCAGGCCACATGATGCAGGAACCCCATGGAGCCTTTAGGGGCCTCAAGCTCTTTTGTCTGTAACATGGACAAACCCTAAGCCCCTCAAAGAACTGAGTGCCACTTGTCCAGAAGACCTTCCCCAAGACTCCAGTTCACCCCGAACACTCCTCTCTTCAATCACCACCAACACACTTTGTATCATAATGTGTTTGGCACCCGATCACCTTCAGCCTGGCACAGAAAGTGTGGTCCTCGTCCTTTAATTATGTCCCACCTGGGCCGGGTGCGGTGGCTCACGCCTGTAATCCCAACACTTTGGGAGGCCGAGGTGGGTGGATCACAAGGTCAGGAGGTCAAGACCATCCTGGCTAACACGACGAAACCCTGTCTCTACTAAAAATACAAAAAATTAGCTGGGCGTGGTGGCGGGCACCTGTGGTCCCAGCTACTCGGGAGGTTGAGGCAGGAGAATGGCGTGAACCCGGGAGGTGGAGGTTGCAGTGAGCTGAGATCATGCCACTGCACTCCAGCCTGGGCGACAGAGCGAGATTCCGTGTCAAAAAAAAAAAAAAATATTATGTCCCACCTAATCATATTCTCATCATCATTCCCATAAACTTCTAGAGGGTGTCAGGGAGCACACTGTCTCCTATCACCGGTGCCAAAGATCCTGAGAGGTAGAGACCTCAGAAATCAGGTCCCGCTACCTCAAGACGGGCCCAGCCTGCCTGAGCCACTTGCCCCAATGCCAACACTAACCTCAGGGTCCCCGCTTCCAGCCAGTTCCCTTTCAAGGCGCTTTGTGAGGGCATCCCACACACACATCCTTGCTCTGCACTCACCTGCTTCAGCACCTTGTAGATATACATGGAGTAGGATTCCTTGCGCCGACAGCGCTTTTTGGACTTTTTGTTCCCAGAACTGCGACCCCACGGCCCCGGGCTGCTGCCGCTGTCCATACTCAGCGCTCATCCTCCTGCTCCTCGAATAGCCCCCGCCCACCCCCTCGGAGCTACTTTTTATCAAGTCAGCTGCCCCACCAGGTGTGGCTGGGGACATGCACCTGGGAGAGTGGGGGGGTGGGAGGTAAGGGGCGTGACTCAATCCCAATCCAGAACATGCTCTGGGCTAACCTTGAAAAGAGACTAATTGTTCCTTCCTCTCCAGCAAGTAATCCCTCCGAATTAAGAAACCCTTCACCAGGTCCCCTCCCCCGCCCAACCATCTCCCAGTGTATTTACGCACTTGTTAAAAGTTCAGGCCAACTACAGCCCACCAGCCTGTAATCACGGAGCACACAGGTGCCAGCACGGTTCAGAGTGCTGGGGACTCCAGAAGGAATGCAGGTTCCCTCCCCCACTGGGCCCCAGTGGAGCTGAAGAGACAAGACTGGTTCACATCAAACCACCAGAGAAGGGTGAAGGGGCTAAAAGTGGTGGTACCCATGGTGAGGAGGGCTTGAGTAGCTACAGGCCGCTTATTGGCACAAATGGGTGCCATTGGCACAAAAGGGATACCCTTCATATACCCATTGTAGGATGTATTTTTGTAGGATGTATTCTTTAATTGGGAAGAATGAGAGAGAAAGAAATGGTGTGAAAGGTAGAGTGGAATCAGTGTGAGCAGAGTATAACGAGGCTTGGACTGAAGGCAGAAGATGAGCAAAATGCCTGAGCCTGGACTAGATGCAGAGAGCAGAAGCCCCCCAGGTGGTGAAGAGGCTGACAGGGAGGAAGACCACTGGAGGAGGCGAGAAGCAGAAAAGCAATAGGTGCTCACCAGAAAAGCAGACGTGTGGTCTTGGGAGTTAGCAGTAAAGGAAGAAAAGGCCATTGCAAAAGGGAAAGTCAATTGTCTCACTTAGCACCTATGGGGGAACAAATATTTCAGGCCCTTGAATGCTATGATTAAAGAAACCTGGAGCAATATGAAACATATTGGGGCTTGGGCAGAAAGAGGATGTTTCAAATCAAGAGGCGGGGGAAGGGTTCCAAACACCAGCATCACCTGCTGGCTGTGTTAATGCGAGCAACCCCTCAATCAACTTACCTCTCCACCCAGCTCTGAATGGCCGGTCACATCCTGCGTGCTAAGGCTTAAGAGAACTAACAGGGCATTTCTCAATCCAAAACAAGGCACTGCTAATTTTAGAAATATGTATTTTATGGACTTTTAAAGCATTCTTTAAATTACCAAGGTTGACATTTTTCTCGACAAGTAAGCTGACTAGACTATTTCCATTCCTCCAGGTTCTGAAGACCTCCTGTCCTAGCATGGAGACTGGAGATCACGAGACTATCTAGATTCTTAGCAATATCCAGCACTTCCTTGGCTGAAGGAGCAGGGACTCTGTCCCTCCCTGTTCCCATTATTCCAGCAGCCCACTCTCCAGATGCCACTCTCCCCTGAACCAAGGCTCTGGACACTCAGGACAGACTAATTTGGGCCATTTTGCTCCAGGTCCCACTTAAGGCATAAAGCAGTCAAGCCAGTACTCTCTGGGGTCAGTGGTAGAGGACTCCCGTCTGTCTCTGCTGCAGTGTCTCACGGGAGGCTCTTGTCCCTGTTACCCAGGGCAGTTCCTGGACTTCGTGGCCATCTGAGAAGACCCTACTCATTTTCCAAGTGAGAGCACACCAATTCCATCTCTCTGGGCAGCTACTCACAAGAAATTTCCCTCCTTTTTGAATACTTCTGTCTCCTATCTAAATCACAATTTAGCATCTAATTTGTGTCCTGTATGGTTCTGTCTTACTGGCTTTCCAACAAGATCATGAGCTCCTAAGGGGTTTAAACACCATCTGGGACAGTTGCTCCCGCCAGTCCTGGCTGTATTATAATGAGTACTGAAAAACCATGGCTGTGTCTTCCCATAGGGATGGCTGCTGATTTCAGAGGCAGAGTGATGAATCCATACCAGGAAGGATAGCCACTGGTGAGGTGCTACTGAAGTTCAAAAGACCCAGACAAGGTATGCAGAGCCCTGGGCTGGAAGTGAATTCAATAGTGATGATGAAAACTATGGCTGTGGACAGGTAAAAATAAACTTTCCTGTATCCCAATAGGAAGAGAGGTTCACAGACGTTGGTGTGAAAATGCAAACTCCTGGCCATCTCTACCCTTCTCTCATTCTACCAAACGTGATTAATCAATAGGTCTGATGCTCAGCAATCTTTATTTTTTGAGAGTGTCTCGGTCTGTCCTCAGGCTGGAGTGTAGTGGCACGTTCTCTGCTCACTGCAGCCTCAACCTCCTGGGCTCAAGTGAGCCTCCTCTTTCCAGAGCAGCTGGGACCACAGGCACATGGTACCATGCCCGGTTCGTTTTATTATTTGTAGAGATGGGGTCTCCCTACTTTGCCCAGGCTGGTCTTGAACTTCTGGGTTCAATTGATCCTCCTACATTGGCCTCCCAAGGTGATAAGCTTACAGTCGGAATACAGGTGTGAGCCACTGTGCCTGGCCAGTCTGCATTTTTTTGAGACAGGGTTTTGCTCTGTCACCCAGGCTGGAATGCAGTGGTGCAATCTCAGCTCACTGCAACCTCCGCCTCCTGGGCTCAAGTAATCCATCCACCCTAGCCACCTGAGCAGGTGGGATTCCAGGCGTGTAAAGATGGGTTTCGTCATGTTTCCCAGGCTGGTCCTGAACTCCTGAGCTCAAGTGATCCACCTGCCTCAGCCTCCCAAAGCGCTGGAATTACAGGTGTGAGCCACCACACCTGGCCTGCATTTTTAACAAGCAGCCCAACTTCTATGCAGTTGGGGCAGAACCTCAGATCACAATCGGAAAACCACGCTCCTGGGCAGTGGTTCTCCAAATACAGCCCCTGGACCAGCAACAACAGCATCACCCGGAAACTTGTTAGAAATGTTCATGTTCTTGGTCTCCCCCAAAACCTACTGAACCAGAAACCCTGAGGCGAGATCTGGCAATCTGATCGCATGAGTGCTCCAGGTGATTCTGATTCATGTTAAAGTCTGTGAATCACAGGCCTGAGAAAAGGTACAATTTCAAATCAGCAGTAAAGGGAGAACGTTCTTCCAGCTCCTGCGGACTAGTCTTCAGTTCCCATCCACACACTGACGCTGGATCCAGCTCCTGCTGAGGGCAGTGCATATTGGCACTGCAGGGAGAAGGCCCCAGAGACCCGAGAAGGAAGGTGGGGACCGTGGCTTCCTTTCTTTATTGGGCGCTTTGTAGATGTCACGCAGGTCTAAAAGTTACACTGTTAAATAATTATTTAAAAACTGACCAGGACGAAGGTCCTGGTCCAGAGCTCCACACCAGAAGCAAAAAGGAATCGGGGCGGTGGGCTGGGGGTACTCCTCCAACATCACCAAAACCCAGAAAACGAGGATCCTAAGCTCCTCTGCGGGCCAAATCCAGGGCTTGGGCCCTTGGGCTAACCCGCTAGTGCCTCTGACTGCATCACACTCAGAGTAAGTAACCAGCAAGGGCTGGAAGGAACGGCCAGCCGAGTCCAGACATGGACAGACGTAACTGGAAGGAGGACAGGAAACAGACAGGTACTGTCCAGCTGTAGATAAAAGAGTGCAGCTAAGGCAGGTTGAGGGGCAGGGGAGAGGCTGGGGGAGCAGTATTGCAGCAATGCAGGAGTGTAGCCCCAGGGTCCTGTCCTGAGCGGCTGGTCAGGATAGCAGCTGTTAGTTCCCAGATGGAGCTCCTGACCCGAGCCCAGATAGAGGGCTCACACGTTGTGGGTCCTCTTGGTGAGCTGGGGCTCCTCATCCACCAGCTTGGACTTGAGGTGCTCCTTGTAAGCCAGGATGTCTCCAGGCCACTTGGTGATTGTCTGCTTCTCACAGACCCAAATTTCCTGTGCAACCTA
>NW_016806449.1:342072-376915 GCF_001698545.2 Rhinopithecus bieti
TAGAGGGCAAAAACTAGACTTAATCCTGGGCTAGTCCTGTCCCTGCCTCTGCCCAGCAGACTATCCTGAGGGGCATCTAGGAAGAAAACTCCACCCTCCAAACCCATATCCAACTCACTGTCTCACTACTTCTAAGTTATTTGGGATGTTCTCACCCAAGGGTACCATAATCAGGTTTGGAGCCTTCCAAGCCAGGAACTGCTGTGTCACTCCTATTGTCAGCTCCCTGGCAGGGCCTAGATCTATTCAGAGGTTTCAGCCTTCTTTTCTCCACCTCCCATCTTCTCCAGAGCTTCAGAGGAATGAGCAACAACTTTTTCTCCAATGACTGTGGTAGTTCTCTGTCTAATCAAAATCCTTCTTAGAACACTATTTTTGGACTGAAGAATCTTGGGACAGTAGTTAAAAGCACCCGTTTTTCTACCCAACTCCTTTCCCATTTGGGCCCAAAATGCTAAGTTGGTTGACATCTCCAGATAGCTACTGAAGAAATGAAGTGTTTCAGTTAAGGCATTCTAAGTAGCCCCAAAGAGGCATAAGAACTGGTCCTCACTACTTGTGTCTACGCTCTGAGCCCCTTCTCTTAATTAAGTAGGCGGGTATTATGCACCCTCCACATGCCATGACTACCCTACCCAACCCTCTAGAAGCTCTCTGCTGTGCCTCACCCCTTGGCCAGGGACTCACCTGCTGAATGAGTCTGAAGTCATGGCTGACCAGCATCATACCACCCTCAAACTCATTGATGGCATCTGCCAGGGCGTCAATGGTCTCGATATCCAGGTGATTGGTGGGTTCGTCCAGGAAGAGCATGTGGGGGTTCTGCCAGGCCAGCCAGGCCAGACACACTCGGCACTTCTGCCCATCTGACAAGTTCCGGATTGGGCTCACCTGAATAGAACCATGACCTACATATAACTTGGCATTATCCCACCAACCAGCACAGCTCATCTCTCCCTCATTTCTCCCTGACTCCTCCATTAGCATCGCCATTTTACAAAAAGTGAGGCTCAGAGAGACCCACTAGTCTCTTGAGGCCTGAGACTCGTCCGGAAACCTGAAGCCCTTGCCATTACTAAGCCCATACCTCTTGCTCCCTTGACAATTAAATCTTAATGAACTGGATCCTTCCAGATCTGAATCCAGAAATTTGTTTTCTAGACTGCAAGTTCCTTTGCCCTCAAGCACTATGGCACAAGGGCAATGTCAGAGACTGGCACGCTATCCTTGCCCCCTCAAAATGCTCCATTACATAACAACCTACAGAGTAAAGAAAAGGTAGTAGGTTCTTAGGGGAATCAAATGGAGGAGATTCTGGTTTGGACAGCTTCCAAACCTAGCCTGCCAGGACAGTGTCCCTTGACCCACCCAGTCACAGTCTCCCAGCTTTTTGGCATCCTCACCACACCCTCCTTTACTGACCTGTTGTTTCCCAGTAAGACCGTATCGCCCAATGATCTTCCTCATTTCTTCCTTCTCCTTGATCTCTGGGTAGCACTTCATCATGTACTCCAAAGGCGAGAGATCTAAGTCCAGCTGCTCTTGTAAATGCTACAGGAAAAATGGAAGCCACCCGGGTGTGACTGGCATCCCGCTTCAAAAAGAACCCTACTAGGTAACTTCCTATTTCTATCTCAGGCACCTGTTCTGGGTTCAAGAAGCAGGTAGGAGCCACCTAGGCTGGAATTCCTGCCAGGGGGTGGGGGCGGCTGGCTGGAACTTGGCCAGATACAGCCCTTTCCTACACCCTGGGCAATTCCCCAGATCCCAACCCCAGGCCTGTACCTGATGGTAACGCCCTATCTTGACATGAGAGTGTTTTCGGATCATGCCATCTGTGGGCAGTAACTAGGAAGAAAAAAGTAGAAAAATTAAACGTGAAACAAAGGAAGCCCAGTTAGAGACATAGGCAGAACAGGCAAACATACACATGTTCACACTGAACAAGACTCAACTTCCTAAAAAGAATACATCACCAACTCACACACTGCTATTCTGGCCACTCTAAAAATATTTAGGAAGATGTACTGAAGCAGATGTTCTCAAGAGGCAAAGATACAATTTAAGTAGTTATGAAACGTCTACTGCAGAATGCACTATGCTGTATAACAAAGGACTTGGATGTAGGTGCAACATACATTTTCTAAAATTAAAAACAGTTAAGTCCTCAAAGTTGTCACTGTCATCGATAGGTTCTTAGACACAGAACCTATTTTAAAGTTTCATTTTAAGTGAAACAACATATAACAAAACTAATTTTGCCACAGGCTAACTGATATAAACAAAAATTAGGTTCCTGTAGCATTTTTGGTCACAAAAAAAGATCCCCAAACTTCTAAATAAAGATCCAAAGATTCTTTTTTTTAAGAGGGAGTCTCACTCTGTCACCCAGGCTGGAGTGCAGTGGCACGATCTCAGCTCACTGCAACCTCTCTGTCCCAGGCTCAAGAGATTCTAGAGTAACTGGGATTACAGACACCTGCCACCATGCCTGGCTTTTTTTTTTTGCATTTTTGGGTTTCACCATGTTGGCCAGGCTGGTCTCAAACTCCTGATCTCAAGTGATCTGCCTGCCTCGGCCTCCCAAAGCACTGGGATTATAGGTGTGAGCCCCGGCACCTGGCCAAAAGACCCAGTCACTTCTAATATTCAACATTAAAATACATGTGAGCTATACATACACTTAAGAAAGATTAATAGAAATGAGGTAAGTTATTTACCCAATTTTTGGTGAATCAGTGAGTGATGGCAATTGTAAGAGTGGTGGGTTAAACCAAGGAATAAATGTTTGCAAAGGAAAAATTGTAAGGAGCACCTCCTGTCACCACACAGTTCAAAAATAATCACGAATGTGGCTGGTTTGCTGAGTGCATTTGTATGATTATCATAAACTTTATGAATTTTTCTTTTACCATAATTTATACTCATTCATGCTATCATTTTCCAACCTGCTAATTCAAGTTTAGGATCATGGGCAGCCGAAGCCCATCCCACAACCCGGGGAACAAGGCAAGAACCAGCCCTGAAGAGGACGCCATTCCATTATAGGGTGCGCTCACACACACCCACACTCATTCAGACTGGAACCACTGAGACATGCCAAGTAACCTGACAGGCGCAGCTGTGGGATGCAGGAAGAAACTGAAGTACCGGGGAAAACCCATGTAGACGTTAAGAGGAAAGTGCAAACTCCACAAAGACAGTGGTCCCAGCTGGGAATCATTTCTATTTTTCATCAATATTAATGAAATGACATTACTTGAGAATCTGCAGCATCTCTAAAACGCACAGATGTCCTTGTATTCTAAATGCTCTGATTGAAAATAGAAACATGGGCCAGGCATGGTAGCTCACGCCTGAAATCCCAGCACTTTGGGAGGCCAAGGCAGGCAGATCATGAGGTCAGGAGTTCAAGACCAGCCTGATGAACATGGCGAAACCTCATCTCTACTAAAACACAAAAAAATTAGCTGTGGTGCGTGCCTGTAATCCCAGCTACTTGGGAGGCTGAGGCAGGAGGATTGCTTGAACCCGGGGGATGGGGGTTGCAGTGAGCTCAGATCGCACCATTGCATTCTAGCCTGGGCAAGAGTGAGACTCCGTCTCAAAAAAAAAAAAAAAAAAAAAATAGAAATGTGCTCAAATACATGTATTCACACACACACACTATAAAAGACTCCTCCCTACATCCCTCTCCCAGGAAAACAGCCCCCAGCCTCAGCACTGTACAACCAGACATTCCCCCTCTCCTGTCTGCTGCCCTGCCCCTCCAGATGGCTCACTCACCACCAGGCTACTCAGGCCCTCCCAAAGTAGTAGCCGCTGCATCACTTCCCTCTTCCTTAGCCATCGCAAGGCCTAATCTTAGAAGGATCCACGCCCACCTTGGCACTGTACCTCTCCAGTTAGCAGCTTCAGAAGAGTTGACTTCCCTGCTCCATTGGGCCCTACCAGAGCCACTCGTGTGTCAAGGTCAATTCCAAATTCTAGATTATTGTAGATGCAAGGCTGAGGTAGGGATGAGAGAGATATGGACACAAGGCTAGAGTACGAATTTGCTCCGACCAGCAGACCAAGCCCACTGACTCCCCAGTCACCAAGAGAGGAGGAAGGAAGAGTAGTGGGAGCAAGCACTCATAGTAGACCCCGCCTCCCCCACTGCCTCCGCCCACCAACCCAGCTGAGTAGTCTTCTTTCCATATACACGAAGAAGGGCCTGTGAGCAGCCTTGGATGAAGGCATCCCAGCTGCCACACCTGAAAATCCCCCAGAGCGCGTGGGCTAGCAGGTGTGGTCAGCACAGGACAGGAGCGGCTCCCATGAGCTGCCACTCACCCTGTAAGATACACCCCAGCCACCCATGCCCTGCCCTAAACTTACCCCATCTTTTGTATACTTGAAGCTCACATTTTGCACCATAATGACAGGTGGAGGGATCTTGCCACATGGTGGGAAATAAAATGACAGTGTCTAGGCAGAAAAGAGGGCATGTATCAAGTTGGCTCCCTTCTTATCCATCTCACCTTAGGCCATCCAACCCCACCCAATCACACCCCACCTTATCGCTCACGACCCTCTCTGTCAGTCCTGATGCCATCATTTTCTGTAGCGTCTTCTCCTTGCTCTGGGCCTGCCGGGCCAGCTTGGCACTCCCATGACCAAACCTCGCAATGTAGTTCTAAAAGAGACCAAAGGGAGCTTGGAGTACGTGCAGGTGCTCAACAATTCATCTTCAATCTAGGGCAAAAATGGTGATCGTAACTTCTTCCCAACCTCCTCCATCACCCCAGTTTGTCCAAATGCCCTCATCCAAGCCCCCTGCTTGTTTTGGACAGGAAGCCATGAGCCTGACTGGGCAGTCTCCCTACCTTCATGTGTGCAATCTGATCTTGCTCCCAGTGAAACCTCTTCATCTGGTTCTCCTCCAGCTCTAGCCGCGTCTTCACATACTGATCATAATTACCCTGCATGGAAATGTGCCAGGTAAGGTGGGCAGCTTTAACCTGGGTTTCAATCCTGGATTCTCATTCAGAGTTTAGGGGGATGAGGGATGGCACTGACTTGGCCCTGGCTCTAAGGCTGTGCAGTAAGAAGAGAGGAAGTGCATTACAGAAGCATATCCTAACCTCAAATAAGAGTCTTTTCAATTCTATGCCCCTTGCTCAGCCCAGCCAGGGTCAGGCTCCAGCACAAATCCTTAGGTTAGCCAGAAAGATACCTGTGGCAATGGGAGTAGCCCTGAAAATCATGGTCATAGAGACGTCATGAGACTGAGAGCCTTCCAATACCACCTCCCATTCCTCTCCCAGCCCCCAGAGGCTGAAGCCCCACAAAAGACTACAAGAGCTGTCTCCAGAGGAGAAAACAGACCAGTCAGATTTAGAAGCTGACAAACCCTGCATAAGTGGACTACCATGGCTTCTATCTGCAAACAAAAACTGGACTCAAGCTAAATATCCATCAGAAAGGGCCTAATACGTTACAGGATAAACACATAACGAAATACTGTGCAGTCACTGAAGATTGTGGTTGATTTATATATACTCACATGGAAAGCAGTCCAAAACATACTAAATTTAAAAAGCAACCTACAGAATGATTATTAAAATTGTAACTGTGGCCAGTTGCAGTGGCTCACGCCTGTAATCCCAACACTTTGGGAGGCTGAGGTGGGTGGATCACTTGAGGCCAGGAGTTTGGGAGCAGCCTGGTCAACATGGCGAAACCCTGCCTCTACTAAAAATATAAAAATTAGCCAGGTATGGTGGCATATGCCTGTGGTCCTAGCTACTTGCGAGGCTGGGAGGATCACTTGAACCTGAGAGGCAGAGGTTGCAGTGAGCCAATATCACACCACTGGACTCCAGCCTGGGAGACAAAGACAGACCCCATCTCAGGAAAAAAGAGGCCGGGCGCAGTGGCTCACGCCTGTAATCTCAGCACTTTGGGAGGCTGAGGCAGGCGGATCACGAGGTCAAGAGAGCGAGACCATCCTGGCCAATATGGTGAAACCCCGTCTCTACTAAAAATACAAAAATTAGCTGGGCATGGGAGCGCACACCTGTAGTCCCAGCTACTCAGGAGGCCGAGGCAGGAGAATCCCTTGAACCTGGGAGGCGGAGGTTGCAGTGAGCCCAGATTGCTCCACTGCACTCCAGCCTGGCAACGGTACAAGACTCAGTCTCAAGAAAACCAAAAAAAAAATGCTGCAATTGTATAAAAAGATATGTATATATGAACTTTTCTACAAATGCGTGCAAGTATACATGAAGTGTCTGAAAGGCTATGTTAAAAACTAATACTCCTATGACTATGAATGAAGAGGACATCAATTGTTAATTTCTTATATGCTTTTTGAAATATAAAATGAAAAGGCAGGCACAACAGTGGGCTGTTGAGATCCTGATCCCCATCCTCCTGTGGTCATGGAAGATGGGGTAACTGTGTTAACTCCAGTGAAGCAGAGTTAAGACAGCATTCAAGAAGGCAGAGGGAGGCCTGGTGCGGTGGGTCATGCCTGTTATTGCAGCACTTTGGGAGGCCGAGGTGGGCAGATCACCTGAGGTCAGAGTTTAAGACCAGCCTGGCCAATATGGCAAAACCCTGTCTCTACTAAAAATACAAACACTAGCCAGGCATGGGGGCGCATGCCTGTAGCCCCAGCTACTCGGAACGCTGAGGTACAAGAATCGCTTGGATTCAGAAGGTAGAGGTTGCAGTGAGCTGCGATCGTGCCAGCCTGGGTGACGGAATGAGATTCTGTCTCCAGAAACAAAAAGGCAAGGCAGATGGCAGCAGGGCCTGCCTGGGCACCGTGAAAAGTCAACTTCTTTGCCACAAGGCAAACATACACCATGTGCACAGGCTGCCAGTCCATGGCCTATGGCCTGGAAGCAATGACTTTGGGATTAAAATAAAACAGGAGGCAGGACTCCTTGTCCATATCCTTTTCTTTTTTTGAGACGGAGTCTCGCTCTGTCGCCCGGGCTGGAGTACAGTGGCCGGATCTCAGCTCACTGCAAGCTCTGCCTCCCGCATTCACGCCATTCTCCTGCCTCAGCCTCCCGAGTAGCTGGGACTACAGGCGCCCGCCACCTCGCCCGGCTAATTTTAGTATTTTAGTAGAGACGGGTTTTCACCATCTTAACCAGGATGGTCTCGATCTCCTGACCTCATGATCCACCCGCCTCGGCCTCCCAAAGTGCTGGGATTACAGGTGTGAGCCACCGCGCCTGGCCGTCCGTATCTTTTTATAGCAGTAAGTAGAAAGGAGCTAACAGATAGGTCTGGTTTTTTTGTTTTGTTTTGTTTTGAGATGAGTCTTGCTCTGTCACCCAGGCTGGAGTGCAGTGGCGTGATCTCAGCTCACTGCAACCTCCACCTCCAGGGTTCAAGTGATTCTCCTGCCTCAGCTTCCCAAGTAGCTGGGACTACAGGCACCTACCACTATACCTGGCTAATTTTTTTGTATTTTTAGTAGAGATAGGGTTTCACCATGTTGGCCAGGCTAGTCTCGAACTCCTGACCTCAAGTGACCCACTCACCTCAGCCTCCCAAAGTGCTGGGATTATAGGCATGAGTCACCACACTGGCATTCTTATTTTTTTTTTAAAGAGAATTTCAGAGATTTGGTAAGCACAGAGATTACCAGAAAGAAGCCGAGGCCCACTCACCGTATAATACTTCAGTTTCTTGTTGTGCATGTGAATGATGTTGGTACAGACACCATTCAGAAAATCCTGGGAATGGGAGACGAGGACCAAGATGCGCTTAAAACTGCAAAGCCAAAGAACCAATCAGTGAAGAGCTCAACCATGGGAACTAGCTGACAACAGGTGAACTGAGAGTCAGGCCCATCCTTATTCCTAAGCACCTTTTAGATGTGTTGTCCAATTCCTGGTTGTCAGCAAGCACCTAAGCCACCACTTAACAATCTAACTCTAAGGGACATTTTTCAGTGTGGCGAGACAGCCTGAGTTTCCTCAATCTTCTGTTCTAATTTTCAACAGAATGGAGTGGAGACAGTAGTCACAGTGATAGTAAACAGAAATGTGTATGTACACAAATACACCCACGAATGTATCCAAAACTGTAGATGGGAAGACACAATAAAAAACAAAATGCTTTACTTTTTGAAAGAAGGTACTAAGTCACTGTACCACTAAAAGCCTTCTTTTAAAATTGGTACAGTATTCCAGCTTATTCAGTTCTTTAGCCGTAGGACCATGACCATATTGGCTGTATTTTCCTTTGTCATTGCTTCAAGATCTTAGATGGAAGACCTCCTTTTTTTGCTTTATACAATTAAGAAAAAAAAAATGTCTTTAAGATCTTGAATTTGAAATATGGAAAAAATCAACAAGGTTTTTTTTTTTTAATGCTCATAAATTTCAAACTAAAGAAAAACAATCAAACAAATGGCCAGCCCTAAACAGCCCTAAAGGTGCTCACTGCTTGTCCAAGCAAGTGAACTCCGGCCTTCCTTCAGTTCCTTTCTCACCGCTCTAACAGCAGTGTAGCTTCTAGGCATCCATTTTCTAGATTCCCCGCTTTGGGACCGGCCCACTCACATCCCCCATTCCACCCTCTTACGTTTTTAGTTCTTCTTCCAACCACACACAAGCATCTAGGTCCAGGTGGTTGGTGGGCTCATCCAGGAGCAGCATGAAGGGTCGAATAAAGAGGGCTCTGAAGGACAGTAAAGGAGACAGAAGCACCTCAGAATTACAATGGATGTGACACAGGAGGGACCAACTTGCCTGCTACATGTAATTCTGAGTAGGCTCCTGATTTGAGTCTTGAAATCAATTTTAGGCTCTATACTTCAGAGGGAAAAGAAGTAGGACAGAAACAAGAGTCGAAGAGGAGAGACTAAAGAGTAGAATATGGGACTCAGAAGCATTTAAGGACAGTTTGAGGCAAGGCTGTAGAAGTCTCTATGAGTTGATAAGCCTTGTGCACTGAAGTTGGATACTATAGAGATGACAAAAAGATACAGAGGAAATAAACTGCTAAAACAAATTAGACCTGTCTGAAGGTCTGAAGATAGACCTATCTGGCAGGGTGGCCAGAGTCTAGCAAGGGACAGATTCTAAAGCTCTGGTTCCTCTAAAGTTCTGGTTCCCAAACCAGAAATCTGTGTTTTTAAAAGCTCCTTGGGTGAACCAGAGACAGCTAATCCTTGCTAGCATGTGGAGCCACTATGCTCGTGTTCTAAGGCACACGCAGGCAACTTTCTAGAGCAGTATATCAAGTCTTATAAATTCCCTTCACAGAGAATGATGGGGCAAGGAATTACCTGTTTAGTGACTGGGGGGGATTACTGGGGGAATGCTCGTCTATAGAAGCTCACTTTGAGTCCAGGCCACAACAGAGTAAGAATGATAGCTATCATAATCGCCGTCCAGCATTTTATCTTTACAGCTGGAATTAGCAGGAGTACAGCACAAAAAGGGTGGAAAGGGAATCCTGGTGGGAGGACAGAAACAGACCTACCCTACCGTTTTACCTAGGACTACCCCTAGGATCTCTAAACTCTGTGCTGGGTGCTGGGAATCCAACAGAAAACTGAGTCACTCTACCACTTCAGCCAGGAAGCTCGCTCTCTAACCCATACACAACAACCCCCTCTACATTGCAGATGTCCATGTCTATTTTGACACTTACCGATGACTCCTGTTCCAAACAGTTCCACTGGAGTGAACACTAAACTCTGGAGAGATGGGGGAGTTATGGCGGTAAGGAAGGAGGGAGGGACTCACCTGGCAAGGGCAACCCTCATCCTCCAGCCCCCACTGAAGTCTTTTAGCTTCTTGCGCTGCATGGCAGGTGTGAAACCCAGTCCATGTAAGATCCGGGAGGCCCTCATCTCTGCCTTGTCAGCATCCAGCTCCTCCAGGCGCTCATAGAGCTCCATGAGTTTCTCACACTCCGCTGTGGACAGTGTATGGCCATGAGGCTCCTGGGGGCCTTTCTGGGAGGACACCCACCCCCATGCCCAGGTCTGGAGCCCTACCATCCTCATGAGCCAGCCGCTCTGCCTCCCTCTCCAGCATGGCCCGCTCTGTGTCAACTTCCATCACACACTGCAAGGGTGTCTTGTCACTAGGGGGCATCTCTCGAGTCAGATGGTAGATGTCAATGTGCTCAGGGATGGGCACTTCACGTTTCCCAATAGCGGAGAGCAGCATGGACTTTCCTGAGATAGGAGAGAAGCAGACGCTTGGTACACTGAGCTTCCCCTATTCCTCTTCACCACTAGCTCTTCCACCCCAGCCAAACTGGGACCTCATCCAATTTTTTTTTTTTTTTTTTTTTTGAGGACCTTTCTTCCCTTTATTCGTTCAAACCTTCCCAGCCCCCATTCTTGGGATTCCTTTCTAACTTTCCTCCAATTCTTGCTGCACCCCTTCTCTGAAGCTTTTTTCATTTACCACAGCTTCACACGCCCCTGACCAACTTCTCCAACACCTGCTGTCTGTAACTACTCATGTGGTACAGGGTGGACGCACCCTAATCCGAAAATCCAAAATGCTCCAAAATCCAAAACCTTTTCAGAACTGACATGACGCTTAAAGGAAATGCTCATGGGAGGATTTCAGGTTTTTGGATTAGGGATGCTCAGCCGGTAAGTATAATGCAAATATTCCAAGATCCGAAACACTTCTGGTTCCAAGCATTTCAGATAAGGGATACTCAACCTGTACATACCACATACTGCTCTGCACTGCTAGTTCCTTTCCCCTGGACGTATCTGGTCTCCCGCCCACATTCTAAACGCTTTGCTCTGAACACAGTTGGTGCTAATAAATACTTGTGAGTGACAGATGAGCCAAGGAGAGATACCTCCCACTTCCCCTTCCAAGGGCCTCACCAATTCCATTTAAACCAATGAGGCCATAACGACGGCCTGAGTTTAATTCCAGTTTGGTGTCACTAAGCAGCTCTTGACCATGAAAGGTGAGTGAGAGGTTGATAATGTGAACATCTGTACTGTTGGGGTGAGAGGCCAGGACGCCAGTGACAGCTCGAGCAGCAGCTTTCTTCATCTCAAAGTCCTCTAGCTCCTTGGTCAGCAAATCTATTTCTGGGGATAGAAAAGCAGTTTGGGAAGATGGCTGTGAGACAGACTCAGCTCTCCACAAAGAGGAACATCCTGAAGGACTGGGTTCCCATCCTGCTGAGCAGACTCAGATGTTCACAGAGTGCACACTGACACAGAGCCGCCCTGACACCCTGCTCGTTTTCACACCCGTCCTTTTAATTATCATCTCTCTTGCCCTTGTTTTCTCCCTTCATATCTGTTTACTTACTCCCATCATTCATAACTTCTGTCCTCCACTGCTGTGGCCAGGAATAAAACTTCCCCACAGGCCGGGCGCGGTGGCTCAAGCCTGTCATCCCAGCACTTTGGGAGGCCGAGACGGGCGGATCACGAGGTCAGGAGATCGAGACCATCCTGGCTAACCCGGTGAAACCCCGTCTCTACTAAAATACAAAACTAGCCGGGCGAGGTGGCGGGCGCCTGTAGTCCCAGCTACTCGGGAGGCTGAGGCAGGAGAATGGCGTGAACCCAGGAGGCGGAGTTTGCAGTGAGCTGAGATCCGGCCACTGCACTCCAGTCCGGGCGACAGAGCCAGACTCCATCTCAAAAAAAAAAAAAAAAAAAAAACTTCCCCACAGCCTGACTTTATTGCTCCTTCTAACCGCTTTCGAACTCCCCCTTCTGAATGCCTGTTACAATTTCCACAACTAATTCTCCTTTCCTCTTCAAACATTTACTTAGTGTCTATCTGAGAAGTTCATAAAAAACCCAAGACCTAGTCCTTGCACTCAAAGATGACACAATTTAGACAAAGAAACAGGAGATACAACATAAAAAGGTAAGTAACACTAAAAGAAAGCAAAAGCGTATAGAGAATGGAAATATTGAGGTCAGGTTTGACTGAGAGACGCTTCACCATCCTGAGCTAGGCCTTGACAGAAATGTCAAATGTAGCTAGCAAAAACATGATGGTATTAGAATTCAGTATGTGAAAGAACAGAGATGTGGTTGACTATTCAAGGGATAATAAATAGTCTGGATGGAGCAGAAGGCTGTTTAGGGAGTTTTCAGGGGGCAGGGAAGAGGGCTGGGATTGGACTGCCAGGGGCCTGGAATAGTCTTTACTGCATATTGCCATGTTTCCCCGTCTAGACGGTAAGTTTTTGGAAGGAAGACTGTAGTGCCTCAGTGTATAGCACCATGTCTAGCACTTGAGAAATAATAAATATTTCCCAAAATATAAATAACAGAAAGGGAGCTCTCTCCCAGGAAAAACCCCATGAAACAACCCATAAGTTACTCTCTTGTAGGGAGAGCCACTACCCCTGTGAGGACAAGCGTATAATGTAGCACAGAACCTGGCACATCGGCCACCATGCATAGAAATGGAAACTGAGAAAGGGGCAGGGAACCGAGCCCCTCCTCACAGTCTGATAGAGCAGCAAGACAGCTCAGCAACTCCCACTTCTGCTTGCCACTGAGTATGTGAGAACCTTGTCTTCGGCTTCCTCGCTCAATGATAGGGTGGCACAAATTCCAATTCTACTGATTTGATTCATCATGAAAAGTTGCATGACACCAGATACATTCTCCACTGCCCCCAGCATCAAGATTCCGACTCCGGCTGGGGCATGCCTTAAGTCTTAGCAACCATTCCCAACTCACCCCTCCCTCAATTCACCTGTGGTCTCTCTGCCATTGGTCTCATTCTTCTCCTCTGCCACCTGTGGTTCTGTGACAGCATCTCCATTTTCTTCATGTCCTTTTCTGGGCCGCTGTCGAGCTTTGGCAGCTTCCTTCTTTTTGGCTGCCTTCTTCTTGGCCAGGTCGGAGGGCATGATGATGACCCACAGGGGTAGGTTAACTGTTCTTTCAGGGTGCCTGAAGGAAGGCAAACAGACACCCCCAAACTCTAAACTTACTAGTAAGAATGCCTGGGCCCTGCTCCATCCCTCTCAGGAATCTTCCTGTCAATATCAAGCGTCTGATGCCCTGGCCTGCCCCTGCCTCGTCTCTCCCAACTTGGTCAGGGTCTCTCAAACCAAAGCCGATTCTCAGCCGCTCTTCTAATCTTAACATCTTTTTCCACAGGCACCAGTCCCCCACGAACTGCCTCACTTTGGAAACGCTCCTTCTTTCAGGGCCTCCGGCTGGGAACCAGGTTCTGTCCCTCAGCGGAGGTCCCCGTCTCTGGTTTCCCTACAACTTGGCTCTCCGCACTCAGCTGGCCGCCTCACTTTCCGGGCTTCCTTCTCCCGTCCGTCTCGGGCCTCTTCTCGGTCGTCCCTCTCCACATCACCCGGCCGCAGAACCCAGCCTCTTGCCGGGACGCACTCGTCCTCGCCCGCGTGAGTCCCCTCCGAGTCTCCACGCTCGTCACCCCGGGGTACTCCCCCACCCCGCCCGTGAGATTCTCTCCCTGAGCTCTATTCTCCCCCTCGCAGAAACCTCCATCCAAACCCTGTTCCTCCTTCCTCTTCTAATCCTCTTTCCACATCACCAGCGGGCACCCTCTCCCTACAGCGCCCCTTCCCCTAACTCACTGGGCCTTGCTGCTCGGCCTCTGTCGCAACAGAGCTGCTCCTTGGGCTCCTCCGCGTGCGGCCGGCTCACCAGCCAATCACGACCTCGGGTGGTTCTCGGCGCGCCGCCGCGCTGCCTCCTGGGAAGTGTAGTCCTCAAGTTGCAGCGGCCAAGGGTGAGACCCGGCTTCAGGACTACCATGTATCCCAGAGACCTCGCGGGGCCACGTGACGCCATCAGGATGCGCGAGGCTCGGGGAAGGGGCGGGATTAGAGTCCAAGAGCTCTCTGCTAGTGGGCACACTTTGGGCGCTGGAAACTGCAAATCCCAGGTTGCTCGCCGGATAAGCCGGCTGAGCCTTCCAGGCTTTACCCCACCTCTCGAAAATCGATTGAGCTGTTGTGGAGTTACGAGTTTTTAGAGCTACCTAACCGACTCAGGCAGCAGGGCGTGCAACTCACTTCCCAACTTGCCTCAGCGGGAGTAGGTCGAAACAATGGGAGGTGAGCGAAGAAGGACTGAAATGAAGGGGACGCTGGGCAGGGGTCCCGGAAAGCGGGGCATCCCTGCGAAGATGTTGCCAACGGAATTCCTTCACGAAAGAAAGCGCCTTGGTTTCATGAAACCGTAATTTTAGAGGCTGGTTCATTGTTAAACTTTTAGAAGGTGCCAGACGTTGTTTTGGAACCTCGGCCGCTTAGCCTACCCACTCCAGAATTGTTAGGTTTCCACTGAAGCCATGCAAGTTTCGTGGAAAGAGCCCTGAGATAAAAAGGCCCCTTGGCCGAGTTTCGTTTTGTTATTGGTTAGCCATGCTACGGGCCCCTTACTTTCCCTTTGAGTCTCACTGTTTAAAATCTCTCACATGACATTTTGGGCTGGATGGTTTAAAAATAAATACAATCTCTCACGGACTTCACCTTACCTACATTGTAAACTCCAAATGTTTAGCCTCAAGTACAAGGCAGGCCCTTTGTGATCTTTGTTACTTCTCCAGGCTCCTGTGCAGCAGGAGCCTCACCATCAGTGATACTTGGGGAAGCAAAGGAAGCTATTGCTCCCCGTGAGCATATTCTCCAAATGCGGCACCTTTTCGTCCACAGTCCGTGACTCAAAAAGTGAGAACTAGTTTTTCTTCTCAAACTCAAATACTTTAGTAGAAGTTACCTACTTAAATAGTTCGGAGGTTAACCATGCTATTTTACACCTGCATGCCTTTGAACATATATTTTCCTAGAATATCCTCCACCAACGAAGTGCCTACTATCTGTCAGGCTCAGATATGTGTGCTGGAGTTGCAATGGTGCAAAGTCACTCCCTGACCTCAAGGAGCTCATAATGCAGAAGGAACATGTGAAAAGTAAACAAGCTGGGTGTGGTGACTCACACCTGTAATCCAAGCACTTTGGAAGGCCGTGGTGGGAGGATCATTTGAGCCCAGGAGTTCAAGGCTGCAGTGAACTATAATCAAACCACTACACTCCAGAATGGGTGACAGAGCTAGACCCTGTCTCTAAAAAAAGAAGAAAAAAACAAAACAACAACAACAAAAACAGACCTTGAGACCATGACATTAAGTGCCCTAAAAGAAGTGACTTTTGTGTGTTGCTGGGGTACCTAGGTGGAGACCTCACTTGACATCGCATAATTAAGAGCATAACCCCAGTTCTATGCTTCATTGTGTGGCCTTGGGCAAAGTACATGTTCTCCTCTGTAAAATGGGAATGATAGTTACAAAAAGAATACAGTTAAATGACTGCAAAGCCCTTCTGTATGAAGCAAAGGAGTTATGATTGTGGATCACATAAAAAGCACTCATTTGGCCAGGCGTGGTGGCTCGTGACTGTATTCCCAGCGCTTTGGGAGGCGGAGGTAGGTGGATGTTTTGAGCTCAGGAGTTCAAGACCAGCCTTGGCAACATGGCAAAGCCCTATTCTATAAAAAAAAAAAAAAAAAAAAAAAAAAAAAAAAAATACAAAAATTAGCCAGGCGTGGTAGCATACACCTGTGGTTCCAGCTACCCAGAAGGTCGAGGTTGCAGCAAGCTGAGATCGTACCACTGCACTCCAACCTGGGTGACAGAGCAAGACCCTGTCTCAAAAAACAAAACACAACAAAAAACACAGATTCAAGTGCCTGTGCCGCCTGGGAGAAATATGCTTCTCCTTTCCCAGCCTCGTTTAAAAATGTAGTTTACAGAGAACAGTATTTATTATGCTCTTTCATTTATGCCATCACATTAACCTCCCCACCCCACCGCCAACAAACTGTGAGGTGAGTATTACTACCATTTTACAGATTAGGAAACTAAGGTGACAAGCAGCTCTGGGCAGCTCTGTTGCCTAGGCTGGAGTACAGTGGCGTGATCACGGCTCACTGCAACCTCGACCTCCTGGGCTCAAGCGATCCTCCCATGTTGGCCTCCCAAGTAGCTGGGACTACAGACAAGTACCACCATGCCTGGCTAATTTTTGTGGGTTTTTTTTTTTCAGAGATGAGGTTTTGCCATGTTGCCCAGGCTGGTCTGGAACTCCTGGGTTCAAACGATCTGCCCACTTTGGCCTCCCAAAGTGCTGGGATTACAATCCCAGGCATGAGCCACTGCACCTGGCTACAATTTTAAAATTTTTTATAGAGATCGTGTCTTCCTATGTTGTCCAGGCTGGGCTCAAATTCATGGGCTCAAGAGATCCTCCTGCCTCAACCTCCTGAAATGCTGGTATTACAGGTGTGAGCCACCATCCCTCCCCTGCCCACCCCGCCCTGGGTTTAGCCAGAGAAAAGAACTTGGGATGAGGGGAGAAGAAATAGGGAAAGAGAAATGGGAAAATGGGGGAGAAAAGGAGGTGAGTAAAGAGAGATAAGAAAAGGACTGGCTAAATTTGAAAAAAATCACAGCAGGTCGGTGCTGGAAACAAGAACATTTGGCTTAGACTCTGTTTAAATTACAAAGAAATGGAGACCCAAGGAAGGAAATGTCTCTTGGAGAATTACCTAGGAACTTAGTAACTGAAAAGGATCTGGACCTACACTGTTGAATATGGTAGCCTCCAGCCATACTTGGCTATGGAGCACTTGAAATGTGGCTAGTCTGAATTGAGATTTGCTGTTAAGTGTACAATACACATCAGATTTCAAATATTCCGTACAAAAAAATGTAAAGTATCTCATCAATAATTTTTCATATTGACTACATGTTGAAATGATTTGGATATATTTAATAATACAATACAATATTAAAATTAATTTTACCTTTTTTTAACTCTAAAAAATGTGGTTACTAAAAAATTTTAAACAACATATATGGCTCACATTTGTGGCTTGCACTAGATTTGTATTGGACAGCACTGGTGTAGAAATCTTCTGACCTTGAGCTAAGTGTCTCTGCTGTTTCCCAGAGTCTCTTCCAGCAAGTCATTTACCACCTACCATGTGCCAGCTGATGAGAAAAGATTCAGTTGCAGTCTAAGGATGAGACTAAAACAGGGATAACACGTGCTGATAGGCAATATATCAGTGAGTTCTATCTTATATACTCCTAGAATGGTATATATATAAGATATACTCACAAGATATTCTTGAGTGGTTCTTAACTTTACCAGCCCCAATGTTCCATTTTAATAACATTTTTACAACTCCCCGTTTACTATTTTGAAATGAAGTTTATAGATGGTATAGCCTAACTACATACATAATTTCAAAAAAATTATAGTGTCTGAATCAAAGCAGAAAGAAGAAATAAAAGGAAATCCTTTATAATAAGATAATACTTTTATTTCAGTATGCTAGAAAGCATAATTAGTCAGATGCTTGTACTTATGCATAGGAGCACCTTGACTGTGGCAGTGCAAATGCAGACATGCAGACCGAACGCTATGAATAGCACTGCTATCAGTGACACAGTTCTTCAAAATGGTAACTCCGAATAAATTCCTGAACACAACAAAGTACAATCTTCCTTCTGTTAACATGGTGGTTACATTCCTTAAAAATTCAGCACATTTCACACCCCTACAAGATTACTTTGTTTTTGTATATAAGACACAGGCACATCAGATGATTATAACCAGTGTTTTTTTTTTTTTTTTTTTTTAACCTATATGAATGTTCAGTAGGACATGTGAAAGCTGTGTGGGATCAGGACAGTTTTCTTGTGTGATACTATCTTGCAATGTGCAAGACAGGGAGCCTCCTTGGCTCCTCTCCCCCAGTCATTTGACAACAAAATTGCCCCGTACATTTCCAAATTGCTCCTTAGGGAGAATGCCATTCTGGTTGCGGAACCACTGTGGTGGTCCGAATGCCCTACCTGTTCCCTGTTCCCCAACCTTACTTGGGGCTGTTCTCCCCTCACCAGGCTCTAAGATGCCCTGGGCCTTCCCAGTTCTTCTCCAAGCCAATCTCTTTCCTCTCTCAGGACATTCCGGTGCTCTTTTCTTTGCCTGGAAAACTGTCCACTTCATGTCTGGATAACTCTTCCTGAACCTTTGGATCTCAGCATTACCAAATTCCCAATCTAATTTAATACTTTCTGTTTAGTTTTTCCACAGGACTCTGTGCTTTTCTGCAATGGTACTTATCACAGATTGGGATTTCTACCTGTTTTATTCTTGCTATGTCAAGTGTGTTTATTACCTGTCTCCCTCAACTTACAGTTCCCTGAGAGCAGGGACTATGCCCATCTCGTCCACCACTTGTTTACCCAGCACTCACGACGATGCCCGGAACTTAGGTACGTGTTTGGCAAACAACAAACATTTCTTAGGCAACTGGAAGGCTGATGGGATTCCCCAGCCAATTGGGAGAAAAACGCTCTCAAGGGTGGGGGTATGCTTTTTCCAGGGCTGACAGGGTTCAGCCCAAGCTCCGGGGCAGCTTTGGTCCACTCTGGATTTGCCTGGATTCGCCTATGTGGGGGCGCACGCGTCTTACTGAGGGGCTGCCGGCTGGAGCCAGGCAGCTCGCATCCTGGCCGAGGCTACGCGCTGTGCGGTTAAGCCGTGGGAGGGACCATAGAGAGCGCGCGGGCGGAGCGAGCGGCCGGATGCGGTCACCATAGAGACGGGTGACTGACAGGCAGCGGAAGAGGAAGCTGCGGACAGGGGCTGTGAGGTGGCAGCGGCTGCAGCGGCGGAGCCGGCGCCTCAGCGGGAACTGGGGTCTGTTCCCCCTTCCCCGTCCCTGCTCCCTGCCAGGCGCGTGTGGGACGCCGCTCTTGGTCCCCACGCCTCCGCCCCGCCCCTTCCCTGGACGCCGGTAGCCCCTGGCTGTCCTTTATCTGGCGTCCGCCGGCCCCCGGCCCCCGGCCCTCGGCCCTGAAACCCGGGCCCCCTCCCCGAGGGCCTTGGGCGTCCCTCCTGGTCCTGCCCTCGCTGCCTCGGTGCTGTCTCTGGCGCGGCCTCCGCTCCCGCCGACGGGCCTGAGAACGAGGTCTGTGCCCCAGTCTCCCAGCCGCGACCTCCGACCCCGGCTCGCAGAACGACCCGAGCTGGACTCCCGAACCCCCTTCCTAGCAGCCCGGTGACGTGGCCAGTTTCTGTTTTGAGACGAACGGCGAAGACTCGCGTCGGGCCTTCGTTCTAGGGCTAGATTTGGTCTCTTATCGCCAAGAGGTAGAGCAGGGGCTCTGGGACCCCGGCAGGGGTCCTGTCGGAAGCCGGCCGCGCTTCTCTTTGCGTTCCCAGGACCCTGGCGTTGTCTTTAGTTGCTGCTTGTCCTCTCTGTTTGCTTTTGGTTTGTTTCGTTTGCTCGCTGGGGCCTTGGTTAAACCAGGCACCGAATCGCTTGCACACAGTAGGAGTTCCAGTCCCGCCTGCTGTCTCCTCAGCAGCTGGGGTTCCGAGGAGAATGCCCTGCAAGATGGCTCCATCGGCCATGGTGCTCCTGAGAGGCTGTCAGTGCTGAGTCACCGATCTACCTCATTCGGGTGGGCAGAACTTGTGTGTGCCATGCGAGTGGCTCCTGACCGCTTTCCTGTAGCCATTGCGTCTCCTCACACGCAGGGAGCAGAGTAGAAAGAGGCTCTGGCCCCTTCCCTTGTGCCCGCTGGGCCTGCCGCAGTAGCCTGCCTGAGAACCGGTGCCAGAAGCATGCTCCGGCTCCTCTGTTTGGGGGCTGTTGTTTTGATGGATGGTATGCTTTTCCCTAATCACTTGCTGTCATCTGTTGACTTAGGCCCAGTCTGCAGATGTGTGTAGTGCTCCTTTTTGGGTTAGCTTTGGCAGTATTGAGTTTTACTTCCTCCTCTTTCTAGTGGAAGACAGACCATAATCCCAGTGTGAGTGACATTGATTGTTACATTTATTACCGTTTTGGCTGGGGATTGGATCTGACACCTTCACCTTTGAAGAGCAGGCAGAAGGAGTTGTGAAGACAGGGCAATCTTCTTGGGGATGCTGGGCCTGGAAGCCCGCGGGCCTTGCTCTGTCATTGGCCTCATTGACCCCAGGTTCCCTGGTTAAAACTGCAAGCCTACTACTGGCCTGGTACCCATCAATCCATTGATCCTTGAGGCTGTGCTCCTGGGCACCCACCTGGCAGGGCCTACGACCATGCGGCTGAGCTCCCTGTTGGCCCTGCTGCGGCCAGCGCTTCCCCTCATCCTAGGGCTGTCTCTGGGGTGCAGCCTGAGCCTCCTGCGGGTTTCCTGGATCCAAGGGGAGGGAGAAGATCCCTGTGTCGAGGCTGTAGGGGAGCGAGGAGGGCCACAGAATCCAGATTCGAGAGCTCGGCTAGACCAAAGTGATGAAGACTTCAAACCCCGGATTGTCCCCTACTACAGGGACCCCAACAAGCCCTACAAGAAGGTGCTCAGGTGAGAGCAACATGTATGCATAGTCCCCAGACACTGGCCCTGTTTTGGGCTGGTGTAAATCCTTGCCTCTGCCTTTCCGCTGGCAGTCGGCGTCAGGCGACTTGGAGCAGTTCTGGCTTATTTTCCATCATGGTTTCTTCCTGTTTTTTCCCTCCTTCTCAGGTCTTAGAAAGTCTCACATTCATTGGTGTTAAATTAGGGTTCAGTGTTTTTTGTTTGTGTTTTTTTGTTTTGTTTTGTTTTGAGATGGAGTCTTGCTCTTGTCACCCAGGCTGGAGTGCAGTGGTGCAATATTGGCTCACTGCAACCTCTTGTCTCCCGGGTTCAAGTGATTCCCCTGCCTCAGCCTCCGGAGTAGCCGGTATTACAGGCGCATACCACCATGCCCAGATAATTTTGTATTTTTAGTGGAGACGGAGTTTCTCCATGTTGGTCAGGCCGGTCTTGAACTTCTGACCTCAGGTGATCCGCCCGCCTTGGCCTCCCAAAGTGCTGGGATTACAGGCATGAGCTACCGCGCCCGGCCAGGGTTCCATGTTCTTGAACAGAGCAGGAATTGCATCTAACCTATCTAATCTATCCATAGTAGACACCCTCCCTTCCCAAATCAATTCCAGTGTCAGCTACTTAGTGGATACTCAGTTGAGTACCTAATTAATATTGACAAGGAGGGAGGTTTCTCCCTTCTCAGCCTCAGCTCACTCACATCTAGAGGGGGATGTATATACTGAACAAGCTGGGTTCCTAAAGATTAGGGAGTTGACCCCTGGCACACCGGTCTCTCCACAGGACTCGGTACATCCAGACAGAGCTGGGCTCCCGTGAGCGGTTGCTGGTGGCTGTCCTGACCTCCCGAGCTACACTGTCCACTTTGGCCGTGGCTGTGAACCGTACAGTGGCCCATCACTTCCCTCGGTTACTCTACTTCACTGGGCAGCGGGGGGCCCGGGCTCCAGCAGGGATGCAGGTGGTGTCTCATGGGGATGAGCGGCCTGCCTGGCTCATGTCAGAGACCCTGCGCCACCTTCACACACACTTTGGGGCCGACTACGACTGGTTCTTCATCATGCAGGATGACACATATGTGCAGGCCCCCCGCCTGGCAGCCCTTGCTGGCCACCTCAGCATCAACCAAGACCTGTACTTAGGCCGGGCGGAGGAGTTCATTGGCGCAGGCGAGCAGGCCCGGTACTGTCATGGGGGCTTTGGCTACCTGTTGTCACGGAGTCTCCTGCTTCGTCTGCGGCCACATCTGGATGGCTGCCGAGGAGACATTCTCAGTGCCCGTCCTGACGAGTGGCTTGGACGCTGCCTCATTGACTCTCTGGGCGTCGGCTGTGTCTCACAGCACCAGGTGACAGCTCTTTCAAGTCAGTCCCAGTCCCTGATAAGCTAGTGGGGGATGAGTGATTAGCCTTCTTCCCAGCAGCACCTTGGAGGCCATTGTTCCTCCTTCCTGGCCACTGACCGCCCTGTGGGCCCTCTGTTGCTCACCTTTGGCAATCTGAGAACCTGGGGCTATCAAAAGTGGTATTTTGTTAGGAACCCCTAAGCAAGACCAAAGGGTGCTCCTACTCACCAGTCCTTCTCCCCTGCCCTCCACACGTCCCCCGATATCAGCACTTCAGTTATGGCAGTGTGGGCATGTCTTAGAGATGGCTACTCCCCAGAGAAGTGAGGTGATCACTTTTCCAGCCCAGAGAGCTGCCCTGTTTGTTGTCCTGGAGAAGAGTGGAAGAACCCAGAGGTGGCTCATCCTCTCAAACCAAAGTATTGGGAAGATTTTCTGGCTTGCTCTTTCATTCCCTTGAGGAACAATGGGAATCTTTGGGGGAAGAAAGTATCCTTATTACTTTTAATATGTTATTTCTGTGATGGCTTCTTGCAGAGCAGGGCTAGCCCATGGACAGTGCACTGAGAGTAACTGAGAGTGTCCTTAGTTGCCTACTTACTTTCTACTTTCCAAAATGTGGGCAGTGAAAGAACTGGGGTTAAGCGAGGTGCTGGAAAGGGTGCCTCCTCTGTCCTCTGTTCTAACGCAGCAGTGCTAACAGACATGAACACTGAGTATGGTTAAGGGCGGTTTGGGACTGGCAGCTCTTGTGTGTGTCATTGATTGGTCTGATTGTCCCTCTAGGGGCAGCAGTATCGCTCATTTGAACTGGCCAAAAATAGGGACCCTGAAAAGGAAGGGAGCTCGGCTTTCCTGAGTGCCTTCGCCGTGCACCCTGTCTCCGAAGGTACCCTCATGTACCGGCTCCACAAACGTTTCAGCGCTCTGGAGTTGGAGCGGGCTTACAGTGAAATAGAACAACTGCAGGTGAGCTGAAGAGGAGCAGGTGGGCAGAGGACTGCAGTCGGAGGGTCAGAGAGAGCCTGAGATGTCCAGGCGTACAATGAGCGAGCAGCTGGCAGTGGGGCTGGTCTAGGCCCTGTATAATGGCAGGGCAGGAAGAGGCTGACCATACTTACATTTAAAACAACTACAGGGACAAAGGTCTTTGGGGGTCCAAAGCAATCATAAGGTAAACTCCCAGGACAACTTGAATGCAGCTAAAGGGGTTTGCAAGTAGACTCTGAGGATCAGGAAGCTGTGCACAGTGTTCAGACAGAATAGTTTTAGCTCTTCCTCAATAGTGCCTGTCCACTGAGGAGGCAAAAACTCTGAAGTTTCTTAACTTCTAGAACTGTCCCAAGAAAGCCCAAGGGTGGAAGGTAGAATTCTCAAGTTGAATGTCGGGGTTGGCAGAGGTGGAGTATAGATGAAAACAAGGGTGTGATTATGAAGAGGATGTGAGTCCTTTGGGTATGGGAGAGAAAGGCTGTTGAGCTTCTATTTCAAGATATTTTTACCTGTGCAAAAAGCACATTTTCCACCTCCTTCTCATGGCATTTGTGTAAGGCGAGTAGGATTCCTGTCTGTCTGCATTTTAGAGGTGAAGAATAACGTACAAGGGATTCAGTGATTAGCGAGGGACCTGTCACTAAGTGTTGATGGAGTTGGGACAGAGCTCAGCTGTTTGAATCTCACAGCCCAGGCAGCTGGAGCTGGCACTAACTTGAGGCGCATTCCCTCCAACCCAGGCTCAGATCCGGAACCTGACCGTGCTGACCCCCGAAGGGGAGGCAGGGCTGAGCTGGCCCGTTGGGCTCCCGGCTCCTTTCATACCACACTCTCGCTTTGAGGTGCTGGGCTGGGACTACTTCACAGAGCAGCACACCTTCTCCTGTGCAGATGGCGCTCCCAAGTGCCCGCTACAGGGGGCTAGCAGGGCGGATGTAGGTGATGCGTTGGAGACTGCCTTGGAGCAGCTTAATCGGCGCTATCAACCCCGCTTGCGCTTCCAGAAGCAGCGACTGCTCAACGGCTACCGGCGCTTCGACCCAGCACGGGGCATGGAGTACACCCTGGACCTGCTATTGGAATGTGTGACACAGCGTGGGCACCGGCGGGCCCTGGCTCGCAGGGTCAGCCTACTGCGGCCACTGAGCCGGGTGGAAATCCTACCTATGCCCTATGTCACTGAGGCCACCCGAGTGCAGCTGGTGCTGCCGCTCCTGGTGGCTGAAGCTGCTGCAGCCCCGGCTTTCCTCGAGGCCTTTGCAGCCAATGTCCTGGAGCCACGAGAACATGCGTTGCTCACTCTGTTGCTGGTCTACGGGCCACGAGAAGGTGGCCGTGGAGCTCCAGACCCATTTCTTGGGGTGAAGGCTGCAGCAGCTGAGTTAGAGCGACGGTACCCTGGGACGAGGCTGGCCTGGCTCGCCGTGCGAGCAGAGGCCCCTTCCCAGGTGCGACTCATGGACGTGGTCTCGAAGAAGCACCCTGTGGACACTCTTTTCTTCCTCACCACTGTGTGGACGAGGCCTGGGCCCGAAGTCCTCAACCGCTGTCGCATGAATGCCATCTCTGGCTGGCAGGCCTTCTTTCCAGTTCATTTCCAGGAGTTCAATCCCGCCCTGTCACCACACAGATCACCCCCAGGGGCCCCAGGGGCTGGCCCTGACCCCCCCTCCCCTCCTGGTGCTGACCCCTCCCGGGGGGCTCCTATAGGGGGGAGATTTGACCGGCAGGCTTCTGCAGAGGGCTGTTTCTACAACGCTGACTACCTGGCGGCCCGAGCCCGGCTGGCAGGTGAACTGGCAGGCCAGGAAGAGGAGGAAGCCCTGGAGGGGCTGGAGGTGATGGATGTTTTCCTCCGGTTCTCAGGGCTCCACCTCTTTCGGGCCGTAGAGCCAGGGCTGGTGCAGAAGTTCTCCCTGCGGGACTGCAGCCCACGGCTCAGTGAGGAACTCTACCACCGCTGCCGCCTCAGCAACCTGGAGGGGCTAGGGGGCCGTGCCCAGCTGGCCATGGCTCTCTTTGAGCAGGAGCAGGCCAACAGCACTTAGCCTGCCTCGGGGCCCTAACCTCCTTACCTTTCCTTTGTCTGCCTCAGGCCCAGGAAGGGCAAGGCAAGACGGTGGACAGATAGAGAATTGTCACTGTATTTTTTAAATATGAAAATGTTATTAAACGTGTCTTCAGCCAAACTGTTTTTTAGGTCTAGGGAAAATTGAGTGAGGAGAAGAATCCAAGGGAAGGGTATGGGGAGTTTGTCCAAAAGGAACCCACTGTCTCCCCACCCTCTTCCCTCCCCCTTCCACTTCCCCCTTCACTCCCCCTTCACCCCCCACCCCGGCCCAGTTTTCCAACGCGGCTGCTGTCAGATGAATGACTTTTAATCTAGCCCCGCACCCCAAGGTGGCAGAGGAGTGATGCTGGAGCCCGGGGCAAAGCGCTGGGGCCCGGGGCACGGCCGGAAGTTCCGTCGTGCTGCTTATTTCTGGGCTCCTAGGTGTTGCGCACAACCAGCGACTGCTCCAGCTCCTGCCTGCGCTGCTGGATCTTTAGAGGAAGTGAGAACAGGAGCAGGTGTCAGTGTTCCTGGTGAGTGATCAGGACAACCCCCACCTACTGACACCGCCTGCCGTGGAAGAGCATCTGGGAGCAGGGAGGGCCATTGCATGGTGAGGCAGTGTGGTGAAGCTTTACTGTGGGGAGCTGTGAGGGCTGCCCACAAGCTGAACAGGGAGGTTTCTCTTGGAGTTGAGGAGGGGGAAGCCTCAGGGCAAGGGTCCCTCCATACCTTGCAGTAGAAGTAGCGACTGACAGCCTCCTGGGACCAGGGCTGGTGGTAGAACTCAGCCCGGCGCTCCTCTTCGGGGTTGCCGGCTACATCTGTCATCACCTGGGAGGGAGCGTGGGGTGAGCCCTGAGCCCCGAATCCCCTCACCTACCCCTGGAGTACAACGTTTACTGTCTTTCCCGATGTGCTTGTCTTCCACTCCAGTACTCCCTGAGTCTCCCTCTTCACCTTGAGGTCCCGGCTCTGGGAGCGGAGCAGGTCTTGGACATAGCCTTTGGGGTCTCTGGAGAAGCTTAGCATGAAGTCCCTCTGGATCTTGAGCTGGTTTATGGACTCAATCGTCTCATGGATCTGCAGGTAGAAAGATAGATGCTTTCCACCTGGCTATGGTGATGTGGGAGAGGAGGGGAAAGGAAGCGGGTGGGAAGGGGAGGCCTGTGAAGGACAACCCCTCAGAGCCCCTGATTCCTCTGAAGTCCCAGGGGCAGAGGGGATGGGCAGAACTAAACTTGGAATGAGGTTTAACTCCAAGCAGCATGGAAGGGCCATTTGTGCCCCATTGGCCCACAGTCTGGTCTCTCCTTTTTTTTTTTTTTTTTTTTTTTAATTTTCTAATTTAACCCAGACTGCTCATCTGCAGCCACACCCTGGTCTCCGAAAAGTCTACTCTGTCATCTCTGGGTTAATGTCCCACTCCGGCTCTGGGCTTGGGCCCCACCTTACTGTCCAGAGCACTGATCTCCTGCTGGTTGGCCGTGGACAGGAGGAAGCTGCTCATCTGTCCCTTTAATGGCTCCTCCACCTCCACGTCAATGTCATAGCACGCCGTCTTCTTCTGGTCTGAAGGGTCCACGCTGCCAGGGAAGTCCAGCCCTTGGTGTCCATGATGCCCCCATACAGGCCTCAGGGCCCCGGGGCTGGGGCAGATCCAACAGGGAGGGAGAAGAGATGGGAGTGGGAGGAGAGGGAGGGGCAGGGAAGGCAGAAACGAGATCATTCCCTGGTCTGAGAAGCAAGCTGGGGCCACCTCACCTGATGACATGATTGATGACAATTGGGTCAGGGGGCAATAGCAGGGCTGTGAGGCGCTGGGGAATCTCAGAAAACTTCAGCCGGGGACAATCAAAAATCTGAAGCAGGACAATTGGGGAGAGAGAGATCACTCTTCTTGAAGAGATCCTCACGCAGTTGTAGATCCTTTTGTTCTAGAAAGGCTGCAAGAACGCTGAGAGGAAGTCTGATTCCTTAGTGTGCATGGGGATGGGATTGGGGTGGGCTGGTCTGGCGGTGGAGCCACCCATACAGCTGACAAGGTAGGGGGTGGGTCATTGTGGGGCAGGGGTTGAGAGTGCAGGCCCTGGGTCAGCCTGCCTATGTATCAGTCCTGCCTCTGCCGCTTACTATGCAGCCCGGAGCAAGTTAACACCTCAGGGCTCATCTCTAGAGTGGGGATGGAAAGAATACCCATCTCCCAGGGCTGCCGTGGGAAGGCAGTGAACTAATACACATAAGGTGCTTGGAGCAGTGCCTGGCACATGGTAAGTGCCCAATAAATATCAACTGCTATTTTAACTCCTCAGGTTTATCTGCTGTATTTATTTTTAAATGCATTAATAAGAATATTCTCTGTTTTGGTGGAATTTTGCTGAATCATTTTTGCAGCAATTTGATTTTCCTAACTGCCCAGGAAAGTAGATAGGACAGGTATTTTCACTCCACTTCAAAGATAAGGAAACAAGGTTCAGAATCGCTGAGTCACTTACCCAGAGTCC
The DNA here is from genome assembly GCF_001698545.2 of Rhinopithecus bieti. Classification (NCBI taxonomy): domain Eukaryota; kingdom Metazoa; phylum Chordata; class Mammalia; order Primates; family Cercopithecidae; genus Rhinopithecus; species Rhinopithecus bieti. The sequence continues at coordinate 369,355 of NW_016806449.1, forward strand.
AGACTCAGGACTAGAACCTGGGATCCTAACTCCAAGTGCCAAGAATATTACATTCCAGAAAGCGGTTGGCTTTGTAGGGTTTCCAGGTCTTCCTAACTTGGGGGGGGGGGCTAACATGGATTGACTGCAGCACAGAGCTAATCCACAGTAGGGCCTGAACTAGAATCCTGGTCGGTCTCTTGGCTCCAAGACCATGACTGTGTACTGCTTCTGCTACTCAGGAATCTAGAAGGGAGGGGTGGTAGTTACCTTGGTAGAGGTACTTCCCCTGCTGGAGAACTCTGCCTGCTCCCCAGATCCCAGGGTTCAGGAGAGAGGTTACCTGCTGGAAATACTTGTCCCCGTTGATGTATTCCTTGTCATGGGAGTCCTGCAGCCTGTTGGTCTTCACATACTGCCACAGGGCCTGGACGATAGCTGAGCGGCTCTGTGTGTGCAACCCCAGCAGCCGGGCTAGGCGGGGATCCAGTTTGAACTGGGGAGGCTGAGAAAAGGGAACTGTGAAAGTTAGACCAAAGGGAGAGAAAGGAAGGAGCCCAGGGCCAGGCCATTCAGGACTATGGGGATGTGTTGATTGAGGAAACATGCCCCTGGGGAAGGATAGGGTTGGGAGGGGAAGGAGGTCTCTCAAGATGCACCACTTTGAGACCTAGGCCTGCCCTGAGATCCTTGTGTGGCGTGTGCGGGGCAGCGTAGCAGGTGCAGACCTGGTAGTCCAGCATGAGGAGCAGCGTGCAGCGCACACTCAGATCCCCAGGCCGTTTCACCTGGAAGCCGTCCGTCTCCTGGGTCGTGGGCGTCCGATGCCACTGTCCAGGACAGAAGAGCTGTGTCTCCCAAAGGCCCATCTGGAGTGGTGGGGCCCAGGACTCTAGGGCGGTCCCTGACCCAAATCTATGCTGGTTCTTCAGGGATTCTGGCCTGTGGGAGGGTGGCAATTCAAGGGCAGAGGGGCTCTTGGTCTTACCTCAACAAGGTGGTTGTCAGGGCCATAAAGATCTTTGTCCAGCTCGATGACCAAACTCTTGAAGAAAGAAGAGAACTTCCGCTTCTGTTTGCTGGGCTGTGGGAGAGGAACAGGGACCGTGGGGGCAGAACAGGGACAGGGTGGGAGAAGCAGAAGGAGGCCAAGTTGGCAGCAGACAGGGCAGTGGGCTTAGATGAAATCCTCTGCACCCGGAATGTCTCTAGGCCTGCCCCCACCCCCCTAGCCTGGGTTAACTCCCTAGCCATTAGTGCAGACACCTTGTTCTGTTCTCAGTGCAGCCCATGCCCACCCCAGGACACCTGGAGAGACCTGGGCCGGGACGTACATCATCCAGGAGCTTCCCCTCCACCCGTAGCTCCCAGGAGGCAATGCTGCCATCGGAATCCTCAGCATCAGGCTTCGCAGGGTTAAAAGTGTTGGAGATATAGAGACGCAGCTTCCGCTTTTGCTGTAGAAATAGAGTGTAGAACCGGGCAAATGCTGTGTGCTTCCACCCCGACCACCTTGCTTCCCCATCCTGGTCATGCGACTCAAGAGTCCCCTTCCTACCCCCGAACTAAGGCACCTTCATGGGCCTCTTCAGAGCCTCCTGGATGTCCACCCGCTTCCGCATGATGGTTTGATCCAGTTTCCTCTCAAATGCCAAGAGGTCCATGTAAGCCTGGGACTCGGGGACCAGCTCCCGAATCTGGAGGAGGAGGAGCAGGGCAGGAGTCAGAGGCTCAAGTCCAGGGTTGTACCATGGAATGTATGCATGTTGTGCAATCCTAGGGTGCAAAAGATGTCGGGGGAGCCATCCTACTTCTAGGCATGGAGCTTTGACAGTGGGAACAGGACCTCTCCCCAGGATGCCATTATCCAGCAGTAGGGGCCTTGCTGTGTAGGGATAACAGTTGCTTCTCCCTTTAGGAAGAGCCTTGTGTATCATCATCAGGGAGGAGGTAGCAACTGTGGAGCCCAGCAAGCACTAGCCTTTAGTCTCCTCATCCTGTCATTTTCTGTGTCATATGCCCACTGGGCTTCCCCTGGGCCCCTGCAAAGTGCCTAGTAGTGGCTCAATCCCTGGGACAGTTGGACAGCGGTGCTTTCTTCTTTGCTGGCACCTTGCTCAGCCCCCACACCTGTCCCAACTGTGCTGTCCCCATACCCAGCTGGACCTGGGTCCCTTTAGGATGCTCAGGATCTCTGGCCACCTTCTATCCCCTTCATTCTGCCTGGCAGCTTTTGATCCCCTAGCTCTTGCCCCCTTCTTGTCCCACAACTCTGTCTTAGTACCACTTGGATCCAGCCCCCTGACAGGCCCCTGTGTTCTGGCCCCAGTGGCTCTGCTGCTTCCCTCCACCTCACCCCCTCCCTCTGGCCTAGGGAGCCTCACTTATTAATGAGTTTTTTTAAACAAAAAGTGAAAGTGACTGTGACGCTGAAGCTCTGCTTTTGAGGGGGGAGGGGAGGGCAGAGCAGCAAAGGGTGGGGGGTGGGCTGGGGGCTGCTGTGAAAGACACTCACCCTTTGAGGGAGGATTTTGTCAGCCATCTTCCTCCTCTTGGCACTGTACATTTTTTAAAGAAAAAACCAGGTTACCATGGCGACAGATCTGGGAGTAACGAGGCCACCTGCTAAATTATCCCGACATCTCCGCCCGCCTGGCTGGGGTTCCCACAGCCCGTTTGTCTGCCCGCCCAAGGGCTATGACAGTGGTGTGTGGAACTGGTGCTCTGTCCTCTCTAAGGACACGGGTGACCCGTCCATTCTCTGGCCGGGGAGCCCCCTTCTACCCTGCCACATCCTTAGGGACAGAGAAATTTAGACTTAGGAGGGACTGGCGGGTGGGGGTGGTGCTGCCAAAAGATGGGAGCTGCAGAAGTGTTTGAGGAAAGGTGGGGATGAGGGAGGACAATGGAGAGGGAAGCCAGGTCTGAGGACCTTTTCTGGAAAGCAGGGGGTGCCCTGTCCAAAGGATTCTAAGCTCAGAGGGAGGGAGAGAGACGACTTCCTTCCTATCCATGGAGCGGGAGGTGATGGTGTGAAGCTGGCGGGACTTGCATCCCTTCCAGGCACCCTGGGCTTGGAAGAGAATGCTGATGAGCAGGAGTGCTCATGCCCTGGGACTACCTGGCAACAGGGTGAGGGACACGCTGCAGCCATAGGCGCCCAGAATGTGCATGGGTGTGACTTCAGGCTGAGGCCAAATTGACTAGGCCCAGGGTAGTAGCAGCTGGATGTGAGCTCTTTCTGACCCACTAGGTGCTGCTGACTAACCCAAAAACCCCCAGAAAAACCTTGGCGGGTCAAGAGATGAAAACGCAGCCTAGAGAATAGCTCCATACTGCCCCCGTGTGGTGTTCTCAACCACTACCCCCTCCCTATGCAGAAATCTAAGGCTAACAAGCAGATTTCATTAAAGGTCTGGTTTGTTTTAAACAGATTATCTATGTGTAACTCTCCATTTATACAAGATAAATCAGGGAATTACCATTTGCTGTACAAAATGACGATGCACTCTACAAAATAATTCATCATGGGATTCCTATAAGTGGTGAATTTTCCCTGATGTGTAAAAAATACTTAATAATGAGGTAAAATTGATATTACACCTTTTATAGAAATCCATCTGTTGTGCAAAAAAAGCATGTGTATTTGGCTAAATACTGAAATCCAGAGGGGCACTGCTGTTGCCAGGAGCCAGCAGGGGCTTTGAGGGTGCCACCAGCTGCTGTAGGAAAATAAGGCAATGGGCTGGCCCTGGTGGCTTGGGAGCAGACCTGGTCCAGAGTGCCTAAGAATTAAGAGCGGAACTGGGCAGAGACCACCTACCACAGAGCAAATCCCCAAGCTCCACCCCCAGGGCCAGAGAGTCCCATTGAGAAAATCTGGAGTGGCTTTGAAACAGTCCGGGGTCTGGCAGGAAGGCTCAGCGGAGAACCACACTTTGGGCAACACAGTCCTACAGCTCTGCCCTCAGTCCCACTGGAAGCCCCGCCCCCACCCCAAAGACTGAAGCATCATCCAGAACCTGATGGGTGGAGAGAGGGACTGAGCAGGTGACAAGGAGAAGGGTGAGGGGAGCGTGCAGGGAAGCGGTACCGGCTGCCGACGGCCACAGCCTGCCTCTACCGTGGGCACACAAAAGAATCAGGCCGGTGCCCCCTAAGCCCACCTCCCCAGAGGGCATCCGACCCGGGAAGCCTCGCTCCCTGCTAATCATTCTTCCTCACCTCTTCCAATCCCCGCTACTCGCTCACCTGGTCCCTGCGGGTCCCCAGGGCCCGCCCCTGCACGCCCCCTCCGCGCCGGGCCTCCCACTCACCTGCGGCTCCGCGCGGGGGCGGTGGGCACCGGCTGGCCCTGGCTCTGTGCCTGGCTCTGCCCGGGCGGGGCGCTGCTCGCTTACGGGCGGGCTCCATGCCCGCGGGGCCAGGCCGGGTCGCACGGCGGGGCTGCCCATGTAGGGGAGCCCGGGGGGCCCATGGGCGCCCCTGGTGGGGCATCCGGGCTCCAGACGGCATCCCGGGGCGCTGTGGGTGGGCGGGGTGAAGCAGAAACGGGCGCCCGTGGGTCAGACCAGGGCCCCCAGCTCCAGGCGCGGTGAGCCGGCGTCTCCCCTCCCCCACCAGACCCTCGGCTGGTGACCCTGAGCGCTGAGCGATGGGTGGGAACGATGGGTAGGAGGGGCAGGGGCGCCGGAATACGCGCGGCTCTGGCGGAGGGGCTTGGCGTCTGGTTGTAGGAAGCTAACTGAAGCCAGGCACCGCACAGGGCATTGCGAGCTTCGGGGCTGCGGAAGGTACCGCAAAAATGAATATTAATGGCGCCTTTCAACCTTTCAAAGATGTTCACATCCACATGCTCCTCTACAAGACAGTCTGAGCAGGTCCTTTCATCCCCACTTGACGGATAGGGCCACTGTGGCTCAAGGAGAAAAACGGCCTCGCCAAGGTCACACAGCTCATCCAGGCCCGGGCAGCCCCTGAAGGGCTGCCTCCTGGGGGCCCAGGGCTTTGCTCTCTGCAGCTTGGTTGAAGTCGGGTACGCGGCTCCCTGCTCCGACTTCTGCTCCTCCTCCTGCTCCTCCTTCTCAGGCTTCACTTCTTGGGCGGTTCTGCCTGGCACTCACTAGCTCCTCATCTCAGCCACTCTGCTCCCTGCTTTTGACCCTTGGGTCCCAAACCCCACTGCCCTCGACTGACTCCAAGTCCCCACACCCAGGGTCTTCGCTGACCCAGGGTCTAAGCTGCCCTCATAATTTGCTCCCCGGGTGAGGGCTGGAGGCAGGGCAGGCAAGGGCAGCCTGCGGGGGCACCCCAGACCCTGCCAGGATTCTCTGATTGGGAGGAGGGGAGCTGCGTTGGTAGTGGGCTGCCCAGGGGGCCTGAGGTGGGTCAGGGCAGTGACACTTCCACTCACATTTCCCTTCCCGTCTGCCCAGGTCAGCAGCCACCTCCTCCTCTTCCCATCCCCACCCCAGCAAGATCAGAAGTCAGGGTTCAGGGGGCTGTGGAGACTGAGAGGAGGCGGCTCCTCTTCCCTTGCCACTACCCCTGGGTGGTCAGATGGGGTGTAAATGAGATGCAAATGCATCGAGCGAAGTGTTCCAAACCCCACTTGTCCAGACTCCAGAAGGGAGATGGGGAGGGCCAGAGTGAGTTTCAGGGGCTGTGAAACAGAACGAGTGGGGTGGGATGGGGACTGGAACCACGAGAGCAGGAAGAAGATCAGAGGGCAGGGGATGCAGACCCTGGCCCTGTTAACATGGACACACCACCCACCTCATGCCCAGGCATGAGGAGGGGCCCCCTGGGCTTGCTGTTTTCCTTCCAACTGCTACCTCTCCCTCCTGGCCCTCCAGGCTCTGTGTCTAACCCTAATGTCCTCCCACCCTCGGTCAGCAGCTGTCTCTGCCTATCTCTCCTGCAGTGAAACCTGCCTGTCCATGTGTCTGCTTCCCTCACCCCACCTGACCCTGTCACTCACGCCTCCAGTGTAGCGGCCCAGAATGGAACCCAGGCCTGGCCACCAGCTAGATGGGGCACTGGGGCTCACAGTCACTCAATAACTGAAGCTCTAAGTTGACCAGATAAAAAAAAAAGTCCACATGTGCAGCCTCTCCCCACTAGATGGGCCTTTTTAAAGGGGCTCCCACCAGCAGCCAGGTTAGGACTGGTAACTCAGCTAGCTGACATGGACACCTTGGGAAGTTACCCCCAGGGGTCCCTGGGGTTGGAGGATGGGCCACTCCAGGGAGGCCCCCTCTTCCTGTCAGCTGCTCTCCGCAGTTATCAAGGCCAGGGATACTGGCTCATCTGCTGAAGAGGCCCTGAGAGGGAGGCTTCCAGAGCCCCCAGAGAGCTGTGCCCACCACCAGCCCCACCCCCATGAAAGGCCAAAATCCTAGGGACTCTGGTCTTACTGAGAAGGTGCCTTCCTTGGGGTCACAACCAAATTTGGCCATAGTAAACCTGACAGCTTCTTCTACACAGGGCTTCCACCCCCTCACCCATCTCAAGAGTCGCAGCCCCTGTCTCTCTCCCAATCCACACCCCTCCACACCCCTCCCAGCCGGGCCCTACTGACTCAGCTTCAGCCTCCCGGGCTCCCACGTGCCTTTGCAGCCTGCCTGTGGCAGGACAGTGCTCCCCTGTCCCTTCGGTCTCTAGGCCTCACATCCCCAACTCCAGCCCTTCCTTCACACCTTCGAGGAGTTAAGGACATCACCTTCTGGTGGCTGAGTCCGCCAAGGGGACCCTCAGAACCCCTAACTTGGGCTAAGTCCCTAGAGCGGGCCTCTCCCCCACCCTGAGGCAGAAGCTCCAGCGCCCTCCCGCTGGGATGCAGAGGTGGCTCAGCCTGCGAGCTTCCCACTACAGTGCCTCCAGGGTCACCTGCTCCTTGCTCCGGAGACACAAGCAGTGACACTGTCCCAACGGATGAACAGACAGCCCAGCCCAGCCTCTGCCATGTCCCCATCCCCACCCCACCCCAGGGCAGGGGCAACACCTGGGCCCACAAGGAAAAGAACCAAAGTCAACCTGTCGGCTACAGCGAGGACTCTCCGTTGAGCGGGGGAGAGTCCCCAAGTCCCACCCCCGCCCCTGACAAGAGCCATGCAAACGCCTCCCTTCCCCGCCTCGCACCAGACCCGGCCGGCCGCCTGGCGACGTGTTCGGGTGCCAGGGCGCCAGCACAGTCCCGGAGCCGGGCCGTGGGCCATGGCGCCCCCCACTAGAGGGGTGGGAGAGCGGGAGTGCCCTCCCGGCCCCTCCCGATCAGCCCTCCATTCAGCCCGAGCCAGCTCGCTCGCCCTCCCCCTCTAACTTTCCCCCACTCACCACCCCATGGACCAGAAACTCAAAAAGTTTGCTTTTCGTGGCTTTGCGCGCCCCTCCGGCAACTTCGTCCGCGGCCATCGGGGTGGGCTCAGCGGCTCCTCTCACTCTCTCTCTCTCTTCCTCTTTCTTTCCCTTTTCTGCCTTTTTTTTTCCTCCAACTCTCCCCTCTGAGTCCTGCTGGGCTCTCTCACACTTCTACTCGAGCGGAGTGGGGAGGGGGCCCCTTCAGGGCTGCCCTGACGGCCCA
>NW_016806449.1:380060-405263 GCF_001698545.2 Rhinopithecus bieti
GGCCGGGAGCTGGGGGGCCCGGGCCGGCCCGGCCCGCGCCGCCCCTCCCTCCGCCCGCGCCGGTCCGCAACCTGGGCATGCGCGCCGCGGCCTCCCTCCCGGTGAAGGTCAGCCCGGGGCCCAGCTGCAGGACTCCGCGGCGGCCGGGGAGGCGGCGGAGGGAGGAGGGATGCGGGGAAGAGACTTAACTCCTTCCCTGCGGGAAGATGGCCACCGAGGCCGGGCCCCAGCTGCAGTACCGCCCTCCTGCCCTCCGTGAAGGTCCCACCACCAGGACTCCGCTCCGGGGGCGCGGCAAGAGGAGCGAGAGACCGGGGAACATGGAAGAAGGGGCTGGAAGGAGAGAAGAGAAGCTGGCGAGGGGAGAGGGAGGAAGGGAAGGGAGGAACAAAGGAAGCGACACTGGAGGGAGAACGGATTGCTTAGGAGAGAGCTCTTTCCTCTACTCCCTTTTCCCTACACTCCCAGCAATAAAGCTTTCCTTAGGGGAATACGATCACCCTCACTGGGGCGGCCTGAGTGTGTGTGTGTGTGTGTGTGTGTGTGTGTGCGGCCTGAGTGTGTGTGTGTGTGTGTGAGAGAGAGAGAGAGAGAGAGAGAGAGAGAGAGAGAGAGAGAGAGAAAGAACGTGAGAGGAGAAGGAGAGAGAGAAAGAGGGAGAAAGTGAGACCACTTGGTGCTCTGAGGACCACAAAGCCTTGGTTTCTGTGTTCTGGCCATCCCTAAACCAGGCCCCACTTTCCGCCATCCAGCCTACCGGCCGGGGCTAAGCCCCACCCCAGGGGACCTCTGGCTAGTCCTTGGGGTCAGGCCCAGCCCCAGAGACGGCAGGAGGGGAGACTGTACCTCAACCCCCGCCTCTGGTGAGGGTCAGCAGAGGGGACCCGAAGGCCACCTTTCTCCTCCTCCTCCTGGCTGCCCCCATGCTGCTCCCAGGCCAGGGCAGCTGTGCACCTCCCTGTTTGTGTTGGGATGTTTCTGTAACCCCGACACTCTCTGCTGCTATCAAGGGGGCTGTTTCTCTGTGACTTTGTCTTTCTGTGTCACTTTTGCCAACACACCCGAAAGAGAAAGAGACAAATGCAATAGATAGAAGCAAAAAAAAAAAAAAAAAACAAAGAAAAACTAGGACACCAAAATAATGGTGTGACCTTGGGCAAGTCGCTGTACCTCCCTGTCCCTCAGTGGCCTCAGAAGTGAAAGGAGAGGCTTAAGTCAGAGCATTCCTAGAGCCCTTCCAGCTCTGAAATCCAAGAATTTCCTAGGCCAGAGGCAGGAACCAAGGCAGACTGGGAGGAAGGAGGGGGCAGAGGGAGGGAGCAGAGAGAGGGAGCTGTGCCGGGAAGCAGACCCGCACCAAGTGAGTGGGGGCTGCTCACCAGGAGTGAGGCCTGGTCCCAGCTCAGCACCCCCTCCTCTATGGGGTCCTCAGGGACACGGCCCTCCCACTCACTCCCTCCCTCCTCCCCTCAGAGTAGCTCTCTCTGGGTGGCTCTGCCCCTGTCATACACACCTGGCTGAGCCCTCACCCCTACACCTTCAGCATCCAGCCAGCAGGGTGGGCCTTACCTTGGGGTCCCCAGGGTCCTGTGCGGCAGGCAGGTGCATGCGAAGGTTAGTGGAATGAATGAGGCCTCCTTCCTCTCTTTGCCTGCGTGGGATTCCTCAGTCTAATAATGGGATGCTCCTTGACACCCCTCCCACCACACACAACACAATCAACTGCTGGTGGCAGGAGGAGAGTGCGGCTGGGCCGCTGGGCTCTGAGCCTCCCGCTGGCCCGTGGGGAAGGCACATGTTGGATTCAGAGCAGGTTTTTTCTTATCCCCCATTAATGAGGTGGTCACTTGTAGAAGGTCACGCACCCCATAAAAATGTGCCACACAGGCCTGGTCCCCATTTCTGCAAGGACAGAGCTGGGCTGTGGGACAGTGTTTACGTGGGATCCTGAGGGGTGCTATAACCTCTCTCCCACCTTCCAGGGTGTGGCTCTGCCTGGTGGGCAACAGGGATGCATCCAGGGACCCTGAATTGGGCAGTGCCCTGATCTGCTGGCTGTATGGCCCCTGGAGGGAGGGATGGGTCACTCAGAGCTATCCTCACTCTCCTCTCGTCTCCCTCCAGATCAACACCTGGCACATCTGTCCCGATTCAGCGGCTTAGATGTGGCTGAAACCCAGGAAAAACACACGGGGATCACATGGCCTCGGGACTCATAGGGTGGTTGGGACTCCAAACAGTAGCCAGTCTTCCCCTCTCCTCCTCCCAGGTGTGTGGGAGCCATGTCTGGCTCCACCAGCCTCCTGGTTAACAGGCAGCCAGGGCTGGGAAGTCCACCCATCTCCATAATATACCCTGGCTCTGCTAAGGTCCCACTCCTGCCCTGCCCCAGCTGTGTCCCAAATGCCTGAGGTGCCAGGGGAGTCACCCAGTGCATGTCCCAGACATCCTACTCACCTCCCCATCTCTCTACAGATGCTGGCTGCATCCAGATGTTGGCTGCTAGGGAGCTGGGCACCCGGATCGGGGGGGCAGCCTTGTGGCTTCTGGTTGACTTGGGGTCTGCTCATGTTGGGCTGTGTGGCCCTGGGAATGCCGCTTCCTCCCTGGAACTCTGTCCTCATCTGTGACATGAGGGTGCTGCTGCCTCTCCTCCAACCTCTGCCTCTGGAAATGCTGGCAAGGCACAGAGTGCTGCCCGCTTCACCGGGGCTTTGTGCCAGGGCCCTGCCTCTTTCACCCTGCCTGGTGTGGGGAGGCCTTTGACCGCCCTGCCAACTGTCTCCATGTGTGCCCTATGTTCCCCAGGCCCCAGCCCCCTTCTTTCTTAGTGAGAGGAGCCCCATTCTGGCACCTCCAATTCTCCTGTCTGTCTTTTGCAGCTAACAGCTCCCCATGACAGTGTCAGGACAATCCTGGTGGCCTGGCATCCTGCCCCTCACCTCGGGAAGCTTCTGAGGACTTGTGAGGCAGGAACAGACCAGGTGTTCAGTGGGATTCCTGCCAATCACTGCATTCTGGGGTCTGGGTATCACTGGAGTGAAGAGAATTGAATAGTTATAAAAAGTCCATCTGCATTTCTCTAAACAAATTTTTGGGAATATTAAATCAAATGGCAGTGGGCAGTGGGATGTGTAAATAAACCCCCCGTGGAAGTGCTGCGTGGACTCGCCGCCCAGCTGTCCTTGCTGGTCTGATGCTGCACCTTCCACTCTGCACCCACGGGGCCAGGGGAGCCCTCCACCTGCCCTCGGCTTTGAGGGCACCAGGTTCAATCTCATGCTGCCCTTTATCCCCAACTGGGTCAGTCACCACAGAAATCCCCAGACCCCCTCAACTCCTGCACTTTGAGCCCCACAAGGCCCTAGACCCTCCTACAGTTGCCATCTCTCCCCAACCCCTGAAACCCTCCTACTCTGTGGTCTGTCCTAAGGAACATTTCCAACATGCTCCACCTCTTCTGGAAGCATCCTCTTTGCCTTCCCCAAGCAGAAGCCAGGCTCCCTTCCAGCAGTGGCTTGACCACTGGCCTCAGGATGGGTATGGCCCCCGTTGCCCCTCACTGCTGTTTCTAGACCCCTGGCTCTGCATCTTACCCCCAGTGAGGAAGCCTTCATTCGTGCGGATTCTGGCTCCTGGCTCATGTCACTCTCTGGAGCACCACTCCTGTCCAGTCTGCTGCATGCTCTGCTGGACATCTCTGGCCTCTCCGTTCCTTGGCAGCTCCCCTTTGAGGGATCCTCCCCGTTCCCTCAGCCATCCACTCCCAAGGTCATCTCTTAGATGACTGCAGCAACCGCACCCCCCCACTTTCAGTCCCATGAGCCCCACTTGCTGACCACCATCTCCTCTTTTTCCTTTTTCCAGTTCACCCTGTCCAGCTCCCTGACCTCCAAATCCTGCGACTCCTCTGGAACCTCTGCTTCATTTCACCGCTTTGCACCCCTCCCCACAGCCACCCCTTGCTCTTACACATTGAATCTCCTGGCTCTTTTGACGGTGACACATAACACAATTGACCATTTTAACCTCCCTTGCGTGTACTCTTTTTTTTTTTTTTTTTTTGAGACAGAGTCTTGCTCTGTTACCCAGGCTGGAGTACAGTGGTGCGATCTCGGCTCACTGCAACCTCTGCCTCCTGGGTTCAAGCAGTTCTCCTGTCTCAGCCTCCCAAGTAGCTGGGACTACAGGTGCCTGCCACCATACCCGGCTAATTTTTTGTATTTTAGTAGAGACTGGGTTTCACTGTGTTGCCCAGACTGGTCTCAAACTTCCTGACCTCAAGCAATCTGCCTGCCTTGGCCTCCCAAAGTGCTGGGATTATAGGCATGAGCCACTGCACCTGGCTTTTTTTTTTTTTGAAACAGAGTGTCACCCTGTCGCCCAGGTGACGTGATCTCAGCTCACTGCAACCTCTGCCTCCTGGGCTCAAGCAATTCTTGTGACTCAGCCTCCTGAATGGCTGGGACCACAGGTGCACACCATCATGCCTAGCTACTTTTTGTATTTTTAGTAGAGACAGGGTTTCACCATGTTGGCCAGGCTGGTCTCGAACTCCTGACCTCAAGTGATCAGCCCACCTTGGCCTCCGGAAGTGCTGGGATTACAGGCATGAGCAACTGCACCCGGCCCCTTGCATATACTCTTGACTCTCTTAAGAGGTAAATCCAGCTTCATCAACTCCTCCCCTGCAACCATGCACCTGAATGTGGCCAGAGAAAGACACACAGCTACCCCTCCCAGTCTCATTGTGGATTTGGCATGAGCTCAGTTGGCATCGTGCTGCCCGGCAGGCCACTCTTCCCACAGCACAGTCACATCTATGCCTGCTCCCACACCCTGACAGGAGTTTTTTGCATCTTTTCCCTCCTCTGACCTCCAACCTCTCCTCCATCCTCCTCACTCCCAGCTCATGCCCCTGTTTTCCCCCTTCACTGAGAAAAAAGAAGCTTCCGAAGAACTTCCAGAGCCTCCCACCACACCCTCTGCCCGCCAGCAGCTGATCCCGTTCCTCCAGATGAGCTATCTGTGCTCCCGACTACAGCCAGCCGTGCCTCCGTGTGCCAGCTCTGTCCCTCCTCCACACCAAGGACACTGCTCCAGCAATTCTCTCCCACACCATCATTTCATCAACATTCCCCTCTCCCCTGGAGTTCCCCCAGCAGCATGCACAAGTTCTGTTACATCCCCACTGGAAACAAACGCTCTTCTTTCATTTTTTATTACGTTTTAAAAAATAGAAGTGAAGTCTCACTATGTTGCCCGGGCTGGTCTCAAACTCCTGGGCTCAAGTGATCCTCCCGCCTCAGCCTCCCCAAGTGCTGGTATTCTAGGCGTGAGCCCCTGCACCCGGCCTCCTGAAACAATCTCTCTTAACCCTACTTATCCTACAGTTTGCTGCCCAGTAGCGACAAAACTTCTCAAAAGAGTTGTCTCATTTGTGCTCTTCCATTCTCCCTGAATCCCAATCCCGTCAGATGCAGCTCCCGCTGCTCCACTGAAACGCTCCTGGCAGGGCCACCGGTAGCCTCCACATTGGCAAATGCCACCGTCAGTTCTTAACCTACTGCCTCCTGGGTTCAAGTGATTCTCCTCCTCAGCCTCCCAAGTAACTGGGACTACAGGCATGTGCCATCACACCCAGCTAATTTTTGTATTTTTAATAGAGACAGGGTTTCACCATATTGGCCAGGCTGGTCTCAAACTCCTGACCTTGTGATCCACCCGCCTCGGCCTCCCAAAGTGCTGGGATTACAGGTGTGAGCCACTGCACCTGGCAAAGTCACAACACTCCGTCCTCTTTCAAACATTTCCTCCCGGGGAGGGAGGACACTTCCCCCTCTTGGCTGACCTCCTGCCTCCTGGGCTGCTCTTTCTCAGTCCCTAGAGACCATCCAGTTCTTCTCCTTCCCTCTCCATGCAGGAGCACCAGGACTCAGGCCTGGGTCCTCCTCACCTCTCCACGCTCACTTCCTCGGAGATCTCATCCTTTGTGCGGTCTCATCACATCCAGCACCACCTGTGTGTCAGCAGCTCCCACAGTTTCCTCCAGCCCGGTCCTCTCTCCCAATCCTTGGACACATCTATCCAATCACCTATTCGGCATTTCCACCTGGATCTTCAGTGGACAGCTCAAACATGGTCTGTCCAAAATGAGCTCCTGCTCTTTTGCCTCAAACCCCATCCTCCACCCACAGTCTTCTCCCTCCTTCCAGCTGCCCCGGCCCACACCTTGGAACACCCTGGACCCCTGCCTTTCTCTCACACCCCACATGCACTCTGAAGGCACATCCTGTTGGCTCTGGACCCAGCAGCCCACTGCTTCTCACCTCTCCCTGGGTGCCGCCCAAGCTCCAAACCACAACTACTGGGTAGCCTGCTTCCAGCCTCGCCCCGACAGTCTGTTCTCAACATGGCAACAAGTTCTTTAAAAAGGGAGTCAGGACCGGGCGCAGTGGCTCATGCCTGGAATCCCAGCACTTTGGGAGGCTGGAGGCCAGTGGATCACTTGAGGTCAGGAGTTCGAGAGCAGCCTGGCCAACATGGTGAAACCCTGTCTCTACTAAAAATACAAAAATTTGCCGGGTGTGGTGGCATGCAGCTGTAATCCTAGCTACTTGGGAGGCTGAGGCAAGAGAATTGCTTGAACCCGGGAGGCAGAGGTTACAGTGAGCCAAGATTGTGCCACTGCACTCCAGCCTGGGCAACAGAGTGAGACTCCGCCTAAAACAAAAAAGAAAAAGAAAAAAAAAAAAAGAAAAAGGGAGTCAGATTATGGCACTGCTCTGCTCTAAACCCTCCAGGGCTTCCATCTTATTCCAAGCAAGGGCCAAGGTCCTGAAGGTCCTGCAGGATCTGGTCTCATCCTTACTCCCTTGTCCCCTCTGCTCTCACCTCTTGCTATCTCCCTTGCCACCTTCTCTCTGCCCTGGCCTCTGTGCTCCCTGCGGTGCTTTGGAAACTCCAAGTCCATGCCAGTTCAGGATGCTCTTCCTCTGGCAATCTACATGGCGGACTCCTTACCTCCCAAAAGGCTTTATTCACATGTCTCCTTCTCAATGAGGCACAGTCTGTCTCCCTGATTAAAAACTGCAAGCCCTCTCCCTCCACACACCCATCTCTTTTATTCCCCTCCACTCTCCCTACAGGACCCTACACCTTCCACCTTTCTATATCATCTACTCCCTACATTGATGCCTAACTTTTTTTTCTCCATTAGAACGTAAGCTCCAGGCCGGGCGCGGTGGCTCACACTTGTAATCCCAACACTTTGGGAAGCCAGTCACCTGAGGTCAGGAGTTTGAGACCAGCCTGGCCAACATGGTGAAATCCCGCCTCTACTAAAAATACAAAAATTAGCCATGTGTGGTGGCGGGCACCTGTAGTCCCAGCTACTCGGGTGGCTGAGGCAGGAGAATCGCTTGAACCTGTGAGGCAGAGGTTGCAGTGAGCTGAGATCACACCACTGTACTCCAGTCTGGGTGACAGAGTGAGACTCTGTCTCAAAAAAAAAAGAAAAAAAAAAAAAGAATGTAAGCTCCAAAAGGTAGGGGCTGTGTGTGTGTGTGTGTGTGTGTGTGTGTGGTGTGTGTGTTTCCTAAAGGAGGCAGGGTTTTTTATCTGTTTTCTTTGCTGCCGAATCCCAAGTACCCGGCACATGGCAGAGCCTCCAACGTGTGATGCGTGGAGGTGAAGAGAGTCCATTCCGACCCCATTCAGGATCTTCAGCACAGATTTCCAAATGCCAGCTGAGGTTACAGCCTGAGACTTGGTGGGTTTTTTTTGTTTTTTTTTTTTTTTGAGATGGAGTTTCACTCTTTTCACCCAGGCTTGAGTGCAATGGCACAGTCTTGGCTCACTGCAACCTCCACCTACTGGATTCAAATGATCTCCTGCCTCAGCCTCCTGAGTAGCTGGGATTACAGGCACGCACCACCATGCCCAGTTAATTTTTGTGTTTTCAGTAAAGACAGGATTTCACCATGTTGGCCAGGCTGCTTTCGAACTCCTGACCTCAGGTGATCCACCCACTTTGGCCTCCCAAAGTGCTGGGATTACAGGCGTGAGTCACCATGCTTGGCCAAGACTTCTTGTCATAGGAGTAATAACATTGGTTTGGATTTGTATAGGACTTTACCATTGACCAAGCACTTCCACACACAGTAACCTGTCTGATCCCAAAAGATAACCCTATTAGGTTCCTGGCAGGGAACCCATTATAAAGATAATGAAAATGAGGCTGTAAGAAGTTATGTGACTTGCCAAAATTCACTGTGCTATCACAGGGTGGGGCTAGGATTGCAAATCAGGTTTCCTGTCCTCAAGGTCCCTGGGTTTTCTCCTTTACCCCAAGCTGCCTCCCCAGTGTCCCCATGCTAAAGCTTGCCTGCTGGTGGTAGTGACAGACTCACCAACACACACACCCCACCTTCCCCAAACACCTGCCTTTTAAAGAAGGAAATCAAGATCCCTGAAAGCCTGTAGAGCTAAGCTGAATTACCCTTAATTATCCTTTTAAACACACCCCTCAAAATCTCAAGCTGATTGTTCGAAACATTGGGAATACAAATTCTAGAAAATGTGCTACCACCAAGGTGTCTGGAATAAATTTCAATGCATTTGAGAAGGTTCCCTTTGTTACTGTGGAAATATTACTTTTTAGCCGAAAACAAGAAAAAATAAAAAATGAATGCTAAACTTGGAACAAGCCCCTTGTTCCTGTGGCTTCTCTGGTCCTCACGATCAAGTGTAACTCCTATACATGCTCGAATCCCACGGCGACACGCCACCCTGCCCCCTACCTGGACCTCAGTCGGCTACCCTTTGGGAACGTGTCATTACCCCGACATAGCCAAGGGGTGCCCTGGGACAGCCCCCTACCACCTCGCCTTGCCTTCCTGGTGCCACTTGGTGCTAGGTTTGGAGAACTTAAGAGGATCCAGCTGGTCCTTAAGAGGGGTAGGAGAAGCGATGAGAACAGCAACAGGCTCTGTCTATGCTGAGTGGACCACCAATTTCTTGGAGAACCAGGCAAAAGTAAGTGGGATTGAGAAGAGATGGGGCTTGTGAGGCTTGTCCATGACCAAGGACTTCAGAGGAAGCTCAGCATCTTGCCGGCCCCACACAGCACACTGGTAACTCAGCAGACTTTACTCGGGCTCAAATGGCTACAGTGGCACCAAGAAGTCTCGTGAAGACTCACTATGGGGCAGGCAGTGGGGAGGCGGCAGATGTTGGGGCCTGCTCTCAGCAAACCCTTGTAACTAAGGCTGGCTATGCTCTCCACCCCTGCCTGAACCCACTGCCCTGGGCAGGGTCTCTGCAGTCCACGGTGTAATGGCTCCTAGCCTGGATTCTAGAACAGGGTTTCTCCAGTTGGCACTGCTGACATCTCAGGCTGGACGACTCTTTATTGTGGGGGCTGCCTTGTGCACTGTATGATGTTAGGAGCATCCCTGGCCTCTATTCTTTACCCAGTGTGGCAAACAAAATATCTCCAGATGTTGACCCTTGTCCCTGGAGGGTGAAATTGCCCTGGGGTTGAGAACCACAGCCCTTGAGTCAATTGGTTCTGGGTTTAAACCCCACCCAGTCACTGAGTGACCATAACCCTGATCATGTTACTTGACCTGTTGGAGCCTCAATTTCCCCATCTGCAAAACTGGGGGTCCCTCACGTGATGCACGGGTGGATGTGAGGATTAAAATGTGGTTGAGCATGTGCAGAATTCAGCACAGTGCCTGGCACCGGGTCAACACTTAATGAGCAGCAGCTGTTAGCATCCGCTTCCCAATGGTCCTGCCTGCTTGTCCCACAGCCTGGATTCCCTGTGGCCTTGGCTGCTGCTCATCTGTCTTATCCCCCGGATTTGAATGATCCTGCTTCCAACCAACCCCCAGCTAGGGTGGGGCACAGTGGAACCAGGGAGCTCTCAGAGCCCTTCAGTGGCAGGCTCATCACAAATGCCACGACGGGTACAGGTGAGGGCTGAGCTGCCGCTTTTAGAAGCCAGCCAGGTGATCATTCAGAGTGGCTAATTACGGCGGCTCTGGGAGCCCTGCGGGAAGTGTGGGGTCTACTCAAACCACTGGACCCTTCCTTGGCCAAAGAGCAGCCACAAGTGGTGTTAGCATGCAGGGGCTTATGCCGTGGGAAACCTGTGGTCCCGCCACTGAGCTGTGGGGGCTGCAGCTCGGGCTGCAGGACAGGAGGGAGACATTCAGAAGCCACCACACGTTAGCACACCCACTGCACTTAAACCTTTTTTTTTTTTTTTTTTTTTTTTTTTGAGACAGGGTTTTGCTCTGTCGTCTAGACGGTAGTGCAGTGGTGTGATCACAGCTCACTGCAGGCTGGACCTCCTGGGCTCAAGCTATCTTCCCACCTCAGCCCCCTGAGTAGCTGGGACTACAGGCACGTGCCACCATGCCCAGCTAATTTTTAAATTGTTTGTAGAGACAAGGTCTTGCTGTGTTGCCCAGGCCAATCTCGAACTCCTGGGCTCAAGGAATCCACTCACCTTGGCCACTCAGAGTGTTGGGATTACAGGCATGAGCCACCATTCCCAGCTTTGGGACTTAAATTTAAAAAGACTCTGTAAGGCCAGTTATGGCTTAGAAAAGCAGAGGTTTGGGAACTGCTGATAACGGCTTCTGAAGAAAAGCAGGGCCTCCTCCCACCCCGTGCGCTCCTCTGACTTCTGTTCTCTACGCGTTTAGTAAGCACCTCCTTTGGGGTGGCTCCTGGGAAGCGCTGCCCATTTACATGCATGACATGGCTCCGCCCTTGAGACCTGGTGTCATTGAGAAAGACAAGATGGATAAAGGCCGTTGTGCCAGGTGTGTCCAGAGGGCCCTGTGGGAGCAGGGAGGAGGGGCCCCTAACAGGGTGGGGCAGGGCTACCCCAACAGGTGTCTCAGAGTAGCGACACCTAAGCAGGACCCTGAGCACAGCCAGGGAAAGCCCCAGCTGGGCAGGATGCCCAAGGCTGGTATGGGGTGCTATGGGTCTCAGGGGCTCTGCCTCCTTGGGCACCTCTGTGAAGGTCAGGGGAGAGGCACCCAAGACTCGTGCTTTATCTTGGCGAGAGTTATGAATAGTGGAAAGGGCAGGACAGGTGCCCTGCAGAGCCCAGCAGGCTAAAACTAGTACCAGGGAAGCCAGCACACACGGCTCTTCCTGTGAGCAGCCACTGCTTGTTCCAAGCTCAGTTCATGTCCACAGTCCCCCTACCTTGCGAGGATAATCCTTAATCCACCTTACAAGTGGGGAAACTGAGGCCTAAGGAAGCAAAATGATTGATGCAAGGTTGCAGAGCTGGTAGGGGTGGCGCTGGGATTTTCATCCAGGTGGCCTGTGTCTAGCCTAGATCCTAGCCCAGAGGCTGTGGGCAGACTTGATGGGAAGAAGTGGAATGTGCCAGACACTCCTGCTAAATGGAATTTTTTTTTTTTATTAAAAAAATGCCAAGGGCTGTTCTGAGGGATTTAAATCAAGGCTGAAGCTATAACCACAACTTCAAACCTGGGAGGCAGCTGGGGAGGGAGGGGAGAGAGAGGCAGGATGTCCATGTGTCCACCAAGGCCCTACCACTTTCACCAAGGAGGCCTCCTCACCAGCCTCAAAGCCCTGTCTTTGCCCTCCCCAGGTTCTACCTTGGAGAATATCCCTCTTATCCCTCCAAACCTCAAACCTGCCCATCTACATCACCATATCTTTCAAGCCATCCAATTCCCTCAGCCCAACTCCAGGGTCTGGCCATTTTCCATGCTGTTCTGTGGTTGTTATTATGAATATCCTCTTCTCCCTTGGCCCTCATATTTAATCCATAGGCAAATTTTATTAGTTTCACTGTTATCTGATCTCTCAAGCCCACTGGTCTCTGCATTTTTTTCTGTCACTACCCTGGTCCAGGCCAGCACCATCTTTCTTCTGCACTGATCATCCCATCTCTCCATTCTGTCTCTCTCTACAGCATGGCCAGAGTGATCTTTTTAAAAAATGCAGTGAGGACCATAGTACATCCTTGCTTAAGATCTGACAATGGTTTCACGGCACTGACAGAATCCAAATTCCTTGCCAGGGCTCACAGGGCTGACTCCACCTTGTGGGTGCCTTCAGCTCCACCAGTCCCTATCTGGTCCTCAAACTCATTGGGTCCCTGCCCACCTCAGGACCTCTGCACCTGCCATTCTCTTGACCTGCAATGATCAGCCACTGGGTCTGAAGGTCAGGTTCCTGAAGATAGGTTTTTTTTTTTTTTTTTTTTTTTTGAGACATAGTCTTACTCTGTTGCCCAGGCTGGAGTACAGTGGTGTGATCTTGGCTCACTGCAACCTCTGCCTCCCGGGTTCAAGCGATTCTCCTGCCTCAGCCACCCGAGTAGCTGGTATTACAGGTGCCCACCACCACACCTGGATAATTTTTATATTTTTAGTAGAGATGGGGTTTCACCATGTTGGCCAGGCTAGTCTCGAACTCCTGACATCAAGTGATCTGCCTGCTTCAGCCTCCCAAGGTGCTGGGATTAGAGGTGTGAGCCACCACACCCGGCCAAAGTCAGGATTTTGCCCTGAAACAGAGAGGAGCTAATGTCAGCTCCTGCCTTGGAAAGTGCCCCAGGATGGCAGTGGCTTTTGGCACAGGATGTCAGAAGAGGAGAGCATGATTGTAAGCCATTCCCAAGCCCAAGATGAGTGCTCTGAAAATGGTCTCACACAAGAAGCCATTAGGCCAGGCCAGGCCAGCGCCTAGGGTAGGAACTGTGGGAGTTCCTCTGGAGGATGGAGACAATCACCCGCTAAACACCTAACTCCTCAGCAGGCCACCTCCTTCTCCCTGATGTGGAGGTCAGGAGGTCAATGGTGGGATCCATGGAGTTCTGGGGAGTCCAGCGGAGCTGGGCCCAAGCCTCTGCTGGAGGCAGCGTCGGAAGCCAGCATGGAGCAGCAGCAGTGGTGGTGGTGGCGGAGGGGGAGCAGACCGTGGGGCCAGGCCCGGTACTAGCTGGGAAGGTGGCATACTGACTGCCCAGGGTAACTGCCGGAACGGGAGGCTGGAGGCTGCCCTCTGGCTCTTCATGGAGCCAGGTGGGGCACTAGTGTTCCAGCAGCCCAGGAGCCCAAGGACTGGACAGTGGCAGGGAGTCGACCTGTCCTTCGGGGCCTTGGCTCTTCCTGTGATGGGGATAGCCCAGGGTTTTGAACCCCATCAGCTCCCTGAGGCTCTGACCATCTTGTTCCTCTGTAAGACACATCTCCAAATTCTGAAGGCACCTGTCAGAGTCCCCCTGCTATGGGTTGAACTGTGTCTCCCAAAATTCATATGTTGGAGTCCTAACCCCTAATATATCAGAATGTGACCTTATTTGGGGATAGGGTCGCTAAAGAGGTAATCAAGTTAAAATGAGGTCATTAGGGTGGGCCCTCATCCAATAGGACTGGTGTCCTTACAAGAAAGGGAAATTTGGGCACAGAGACTTGCACAGAGAGATGATGATGTGAAGAGACAGAGGGAGAGGATGCTCAACTTCTAGCCAAGGAGAGAGGCCTGAGACAGATCCCTCCCTCACAGCCTTCAGAAGGAACCAACCTCACTGACACCTTGATTTCAGACTTCCAGCCTCCCACACTGGGACCAGGAATCTCTATTGTTTAAGCTGCCAGGTCTGTGGTCCTTTGTTGGGGTGGCCCTAGTGACCCAACCCCCCCACAGCCTACTCTTCAGGACTCCCAGGGTGGTCGTCATGAGACCTGCCTGCTGGTCCACCTACCACCTGGGCCTCCCCTCGGAACATCCTCTGGTTTGCCCGATGAAAGCAAGCCCTCTGAGCAGGGTGCAAAGCACAGGGCAGAATCTGGGCCAGAAGGCCTGAGTTTGAGCCTTTATTCCATCATCCATTGACAGGAGTATAAAAGTGCCAAGTCACCGTTAACCTCTCTGATCTCAGTCTCCTCATCAGTGGGTATTTATCATCTTACCTCTCTCAACGGGTTATTGTGAATAGCAAAATAGTAATGATTTGTCATATGTGAAAATTCTCTTTAAGTCACAGAGTACTGAGTAAAGTCATCATGGTCATTAATGTATCACTCTTTGGTAATCACTCATTGCACTGTGGACTTGAACTGACTTTATTGTCAATTTAACCTCATTTTTTTTCTTTTCTTTTCTTTCTTTCTTTGATACAGAGTCTCGCTCTATTGCCCAGGCTGGAGTGCAGTGGCGTGACCTCAGCTCACTGCAATCTCCGCCTCCGGGGTTCAAGCGATTCTCATGCCTCAGCCTCCTGAGTAGCTGGGATTACAGGCGTGTGCCACCATGCCCAGCTAATTTTTGTATTTTTTGTAGAGACAGTGTTTCACCATGTTGGCCAGGCTGGTCTCAAACTCCTGACCTCAAATGATCGCCCACCTCAGCCTCCCAAAGTGCTGGGATTACAGGCGTGAGCCACCACGCCCAGCCAATTTTTTTTTCCTACTCTATGCAAAACATGTCTCCCTATCCCCTACTTGTAAAGTTGTCTTTTTGTCTCAAGAAGGGACACTTAACATTTACTCCTGTTAATATTCATCTTCTAAGAATTAGCCCATAATTCTTAGAAGGTGAATGTTGACAGCTTTTGAATATTAATTCAAAATATCCAAATATTCACCATCTTTTCTGGCTGTGTGTCATTCATAAATCCAGTGAGTGTGACCATCAATCTGCATCTAAATCTTTGCTGAATGTATTGCGAAAGGGACAGGAAGCAAGACAAGGCTCTCTCTCCAGACTAATGTATACCCTTTGGGGCTTAGTCTTTCTTCAATTCTCAGCAAATTTGCCCAATGATAGTAACATCCAGCCAGCAATATGCTAGTGTGTCATGTCAGAACATCAGCCACTGTGGGAGGTTTTTTTTTTTTTTGAGATAGGGTCTGGCTATTGCTTAGGCTGGAGTACAGTGGTGTGATCATGGCTCATTGCAGTATGGACCTCCTGGGCTCAAGCCATCTTCCTGCCTCAGCCTCCTGAGTAGCTGAGACTATAGGTGCATGCCACCATGCCTGGCTAACTGTTAAAATGTTTTGTAGAAATGGGGTGTTGCTTTGTTGCCTAGGCTGGTCTTGAACTTTTGGCGTTAAGCGAGCCTCCCGCAGTGGCCTCCCAAAGCGCTGGGATTACAGGCTTCAGCCACTGCACCCAGCTAGTGGTATTTATACCACAGGAATTGGCAAACGATACAAACCGGAACTCTGCTCCCACGCCCCGTCCTGCCCAGAGCCAGTTGTTAAACATTTACCGGCACACCACTGCATCCAGCCCACGTTTATGTATCATGCCCTAAAGATATAGGGAAACACTTTGCCAAACACCTCCAAATTAACACATACAGCTTCATGGAGCTTAGCCTACAAAATAGTTCAACATGCATTATCCAATTTGGTTGTCTCCACACTCCAGGAAGCTGAAGGGATAACTATTACTATATCCATTTTAAAGACAGGATCACAAGGCCTAGAGAGTTCTTTAAAGACTGACTCAGAGCTGGAGGGCGAGTTAGTGTCGAAAGTGAGGCTCAAACTCCTGTTTTCTGATCATAAGGTCCATATTCTTTTTGAGTCACTATCTGACTGCTCCCCCATTTGTTATCAAATGTACTCTGAAGTCCTCAGGGGTTGGTACTCTGGGTTTAAGTTAAGACACAGACAAGTTGAGAGGGATTCTATAACAGCCGCGCCCTTCCCATTAGCAGTCATCATGAGGATTTATGAGAACTGCTTCTCAAACTGGGATCCGGGTCTGTTGTGGGAGAGGGTCCTCAAGTTTTTGAAAAGACTCTGCATTTTGTTTATAATTTCATTGTAATTATAATGTAGTTGACAAGAAGCCAACTAAAGTGACAGCAGGCCAGGTGCAGTGGCTCAAGCCTGTAATGCCAGCACTCTGGGAGGCTGAGGTGGGCAGATTGCTTGAGCTCAAGAGTTTGAGACCAGCCTGGGCAATATAGCAAGACTCCTCTCTACTAAAATTCAAATATATTAGCTGGGTGTGGTGGTGCACACCTGTAGTTCCAGCTACTTGGGGCACTGAGGTGGGGGAACTGCTTGAGCCCAGGAGGTTGAGGCTGCAGTGAGCCATGATCGCACCACTGTACTGCAGCCTAGGCGACGGAGCTGAGATCCTGTCTCATAAACAAACAAACAAACAAACAAACAAAGTGACAGCAATTCTTAATGCAGTGTTTCTCAAACTGGGGGCCCTGAGTTCTCAGTGAGAAATGCTGGTTTGTTTTCTGGGCTGGGGGATAGAAGGGAGGGAAGGGGACAAGCAGCAGGCAAGGAAATCTCAAGGTGAGTGTTACAAACTGGGCAGGGCAGACAGGTTTTGCTCAGCTCTCACTGTGTCCTAAACACTTTAATTAGACACCAACCTTAGAGACTGAGAGATTTCGCATCAAAGCCAGATTTCCCAAATCTCTAAAAAAAAATGAGAAATTTGGCAAGACCAGACCACCAGTCCACTTAGAGACAATCAGGTGGAGCTGAGAAGGGGCTGTACCTTTTCAGAGGGGCGAGAGCCCTCCCATTTGCCACATCTCCTCCCCATTCTCTATTTTAGGGTTGCAAACTCAAATACCCCTAGGGGCACAGCAGTGAAAGTCAGTGAGTGGAACAGGCTGTGTGTGAGATGATAAATGGTCTTTGACTGTGAGCCTCAGTGCTGGGGGCAAAAGAGGAGGGGCTGGGTTGAGACCCTGAATAAAGGGGTGGCTGTCTTATCCCTGTGAGGGCCCCTGAGGTTTGGGCACAGCAAATTTCTGAGGGCTAAATGTGGTAGAGAGACACCAGTTGGGATTCTTGCCTTGACCACTGGGAAAGTTCCTTCATGCCCTGTGCCTCAGTTTCCTTATCTGGAGTGATGATGATTATAACAGCACTTACCTTATAGTGTTGTGGCTAGGATAAATTAAACCACATAAAATTCCCTCTTTTTTTTTTAAATGTAGAGATGGGGTCTCACTTTGTTGCCCAGCTTGGTTTTGAACTCCTGGCTTCAGGCGATCCTCCTGCCTTGGCCTCCCAAAGTGCTGGGATTACAGGCATGAACCACTGCGACTGGCCTAAAATTCTTGAAATAGTTCTCAAAGCCCACAATGAGCCCTCAGTCTCTACTGGCTGCTATTACTCTGCCCCCAGCCACTTCACTCTTTCACTTCCTGCAGGTCACTGTGTTTGTGGCAGCTGCTCTTGAATCTGAGGTGGGGGCTGTGATGGTGGGTGGCAGGTGGCAGGGGGAGACATCTCTGTCCACTGAATGGGTCAAAAGTGTCTCAAAGACAGACTTTTCTTCTGAAGGAAGAGGCCTGGGTAAGATGCAAGTGAGGTGATGGTGGAGGGGGAGTTAGAGGGGAAACCGAGGCATGAAAAGGCAAAAGTACAGTGCTGCTTCCTGCTGGGGAGAGTGGAGTGGGTGCTGGAGACCTGAAACGGGAGCTCAGCTTCTCTTGCATCTACTTAGGCCCCCACGGGGGGCACCTTCCCACCCACTGGCACCTCCTTCAAGCCCACCCACCCTCGAGGCCCCTGCTGTGGATTCAGCTGCCAGCCCACCCTGAGCCATCTCCAGGGACCACAGGGCTCTCTCCTGGGCCCTGCTGACTCACTTTTTCTTTTTTCCGACGAAACACTTTATGAAAGGCAAAGAAGACAGGCCTCTCACATCCGCAGACTGCACCAGGCTACATGGGAGCTGTGGGCTGGAAAGACGGACTAAAGCTAAGATAGCTCCATGTTGGGGCTGACAGATATGGAACAGGAAGAATGGACTGCTGGGTGTCTGGGTGGTGGCCAGTGGTATAAGCAGGCAGCATGAATGGCAGGCTGGGACCTGCAACTAAGGGAGGCATCGGTGGCATTAGATGGTGCTCTGGGGTACACAGATGACACCTACAGCAGGGACAGCACTCAGCATCCCATGTGAACGCTTGCAGTGGCAAGGGGCGCTCGGTGAATGCAGACATTGTGCAGAAGGCCTGGCATCACCGTTGCTTCTTTATAGAAGGGCATGATGTCCCATTCTACAGATGAGACATGTCACTCAGAAAACTGAGTACCTCTTCCTCATCTGTCTGGCTGGAAAGGGAAAGCTCACTTTCTAGCACAGGCCCAGGTGGCTCCAAGAGTGGGCCATGGCCTTGTGGGGGATCTCCAATGCTCCCCAGGGGGCACAAAGGCAGTGAATCTTTGAAAGAGCCAGAGCTGGATATTCCGGGCGGAGACACAGGTCCTGTGGGAAAACTGCCTCCAAATGTTGAAAGGTGGTCAGATGGCTTGGAGGGAGAAAGGGGTTTCTCCCTGCAACTCCAAAAGGCAAAACCAAGGTCAGAGGGAGTGACATTCTCCCTCACCATGGGAATAACTCAAGAGGGAATGAGCACGGAGCACTCCTCCAACCACGGAGTTACAGGAGGGAGGGCTGCTGGGCGCGGGGCGTAGGGCAGCTCAGGCAACAGCAGGACAAGGTTGGCAGGCAAGAAAGGCCCACCCTTGCATCGTGGTAGTGTCGAGAGGGTGAGGCTGACAGCACCAAGAGGGATCTGGGGCTCATTTTAGAATCATCCGTAGAGCCATCCCCTCTCTGTCCACTGCCTCACACATCTGTTCATTCATTCAAGAAATATTTCTCTGTACTGTGTGGAACAAGACAGATGCAGCCATGCCTTTAAGGAGCCCTACAGCTCAGCATTAGACTCTTTGGTAGGTGCTGCAAGACAGAAGAGAGTGGGTGGGCCTTCACGCCCAAGCAGGGGTGGGAGAAAGACTCCCTGGAAGAGGCGGAACTGAAGTGGAGACTTCAAGATGAGTGCAGTTAGCCAGGTGAAGGGAGCTGGGAAGGGTGTCGGAGGTGCAGGGAACAGCAGGTGTGAGGGCCCTGAGTGAGGGCACAAGAATGAAGCCACAAGGAAGTGGAAGGCGGAACAAATCAAATTTGTGTCTAGGAAGCCCATTCTGGTCACAGTGCTGGGCTGGGGTCTGAGGCAGGGGCAAGGCTGAGTATGCGGCACTCAGATGGCGGCAGAAGACCACAGTGCGTGGACTAGGGCGGTGATGTGGGAAATCAGAAGCGGATGGAATTGACACTCATCTAGGAAATAAAATCAAATAAAAGGATGTGGCAATTGTTCCAATGGAAAGATAAGAAAGGGGGTGGACTTGGTCATTCCAGGTCTGGACCTGAGCCTCGATGTCACTGTTCAGCAATGTGGCCCGTCCACCCCACTGCGGAGGGGCCTTACTCCCTTGTCTTCACATGTTCACAAGGAAACATGTACTCTATTCCCAGGAGGAGATGCTGGAATGACCCTGGCCCGCTCCCCACCCTTCTTCCCTGTGGGAGGAGGCTCTGTCTGATGAGGTGGGAAGGGCCTGCGCCAGCCGGACAATCCTCTCCCGGGCGGGTGGGGTAAAGGTGCTGAAGGCAAAGCTGCTTATCTTGTGGCCAGTGTTCCCCTTCCAGGCGAGTCTGCTTTAGGACACAGATCATCTCCTTCTGTTCCCGTGCCCAGGTAAGCAAACCCGGGTTAGGGAATAGGACCTGTCCTCTACACTTGGGCCTCAGGTTCAAGCCTCTCTTCAGCTCGACTTTCCCTGCACTTAACTGATGCCTGTGCCTGTTTTTCCATGGGTTCAGGATCTGTGGGGAAAGACCAGGGCTGGTCCCTCCTCATACCCAAACTCACCTGTGGGGCCTACGTGCTGAAGGAGCTCTTTATTTCCTATAAGGATATTACCCCTACTGGAGAATGTGACTCTGTACTTAATTTCCAATTTTAAATAAATCTTCCTGCTGCCTGATATTTATCAGAAACATTGTTGTAAATATCAACATACAGAGTATTTCCTGGCCAGGTTCGATGGCTCATGCCTGTAATCCCAGCACTTTGGGAGGCTGAAGTGGGAGGACTGCTTGAGCCCAGGAGTTTGAGACCAGCCTAGGAAATATAGTGAGACCTCATCTCTACTAAAATAAAAACAAAACAAAAAGAACAAAAGCTAAGGGGCATTGTGGCTTGCGCTTGTAGTCCCAGTTACTCAGGAGGCTAAAGCAGGATCACCTGAGCCCAGGAGTTCGAGGGTGCAGTGAGCCATGATCATACCACTGCACTCCAGCCTGAGCAACAGTGTGAGACCCTGTCTCTTGCAAAAGAGAAAGAGGGTATTTCCTGAAGGTAGTAATGCATTCCTCTAGTTGCTCCAAATTTTAAGTTTGGGTTAAGCAATATTACCAATATATTTATGGCTGGGCAGTATTGTGTTGGTCCTTGCCTTAGCCCTAGGAAGCAGTTGTGACATTGTTGAGAACATTGCGTAACTCTGTCACATGGTATCCCCTTCATTTCCTCATACAGGAGAGCCCTCCCAAGGGCTCGGGACCAGAAATCACAGTGATTTGAGCAAGTTGTTTGATTTTTTATCTTATGCACAGTGTAAATCATGTAATTGCTTGCTTCTCTGCTTGCATTGGGGTCTCCAGGCCTCATGGTTTGCATCTGGTGCCGTAGCCACATCCTAGGCGACACCATGTTTTCTGTACTCTCTCTCTGTCTCAGTTTCCTCACCATATGTATCTTTGAAAACTACCTGAAACCCTTTTCAGGATGAGGCAGAGCGTAACAACACCCCACTGTGTCTTCCTCTCCCTCCCTCATGGCACAGTGTCCCTCACTCCAGGGCATTTGCCTAGAATGCTCTTCGGTCTGGGAAAAAGGTTCACGTGGGAGATGGTCCAAGTTTGTAAGTTCCAGCAGGAGGCCTGTGTGGGGCACATGCTCATGAGGCACATTCTGAAATCCCTGGAAGTAAGTGTAGGGTGCCAAGAATCGGTGTCACAGCTTGGAAAGTCAATAAACAGAACGTCCTATCCCAAAAGGTGGGCCTGGCCGAAGTGATCAGCCCTCCCCTATGGTCCTTTATGAGTCACCAAGGATTCTGACACCCCTCATTAGCAAGGAGCACCGGGGGACACAGCAATGGTCCCTACAAGATGTCCCTCAGCCAAGTACCCGTCAGAAGCAGGCGGTGGCCTCAGCTTGGCCCCAGATGGTTCTGAGTCCAGCCACAGCTGAGGGAAGTCCACTCATCCCTGAGGGGTGTCTCAGCCTCCTCCCGGTGACACCTCTAGCTCATTACCTCCACCACTTAATTCTCACTAATCACTTGCAATCACACCGCCAGCTTGGGGTGAGGACAGATGCCTAGGCACCAGCACCAGGCCTGTCAGTATCCAAATGCCCAAGCGCCTGCCTGGCTGCCAAAAGCCTGCAACGCACACCGCCGATTGCATGTTAATGTGATTCCAAAATAAAGTGCCAAACTTAGCCCACCTTGTCACTCTTGGAGCTGGGGCTTCTGACTCATGGCCAGGGCCACTCTGGGGCCAGGTGTCACAAGGATGGACCTACTGCCCCAGGGCCCCAGCTCTAATCTTCACAGGCCTCCCCTGCCCTCCTCCCCTGTGCCCATCCTGCAGTGACCCTTCAGGAAAGGTCTGGAACAGCCCAGGGCTCCCATCAACTGCTGCTGGGGAGCCCCTTAGGGCCTAACTCAGTGCATGTCAAGTATCAGGAGGACTCTCCATGTGGGGGACTATTTCAGGTGCACCCCCCAGGAAGCTTAGCTGCCTCCTATCAGCCTGTCCCCCATTCAACCTGGCCTCTACCCTCAGCCACCCCAGAACTGTAGAGTGCTTGGTTTAATATATTAGCTCACACCTTTTCTTTATGAATTTCAGCTAAAACACCAACCACCACAAACTGAGCAACCAGTCCCCAGTTCACCTCAGGTGCTGGGGAGGTGTTGGGGATGAGGGTGGGACCTTTGCTTGGAAGCCTTGACCTTCCTGAAGGTGGCCCAGGGCTTCAGGTGTGGGGCTGGGCATGTCGGCACCAGGCATGTTTCCTTGGTGATGGGTACCAGGTGACTGGTGCCTGCTGCTGCCCTGTGTGGCTTGGATCCTCTGGGCCAGGCCAGATTCTCCAGCAGCCGGTGCTCTGCCCCATTTTTCCCTAGGCCTGCACCTCACTGGAGGAGGAGGGGCACTGGGGGAGTCTGAAGGGGAATAGGGCTGTCCCTGGCCTTCAGAGCAGCCTGGCAGGAGGATGAGTTCCTCTGCCAACTTCTGAGGAAGGAGAAGCAGAAAGCACTCTCATTCTGCCCACAGCCCCAGGCCTCCCCGAACCTCAGGCTCCTCTGAGTCATTTCCAATTGTACCTTTCCAGGACTTTCCTGATGTCTCCCTCCTCAGTGCTCTGAGGCCTGTGTGGTCTGTGGCCCTTTGTGCCTGATTGCCAAGGCTGCTCTCCAAGGCTGCAGGCCCTGAGGACAGGGACTGGGCTCCACGTGCCTTGAGGCCCTGACAGCACCTCCCTGTTGCCAGGTGCCTCCCACCAGTGAGGCCAGCCAGCGTGATGATGGGTGGGGCTGGGCAGGCAGAGCTCAGACCAGACTTCAGATCCGACCCCTTACCATGCTGGGTGGGGCTCTGGGGCAGGTGACTTTTCTGCCCAGAGCCTCAGTGTGTCCTTCTGGACAAGTGGGGACTGATGCGGACAAGTGCGGACCATCTTCCTCTCACTCCTTGGGGAGGAGGCTTAGGAGGGCCCTACAAGCAAGCAATGGCCCCAGAGTGCATCAGAGCTAGAGGTCTGCCTGGGGCAGGGCAGGGTTGGCTCCCACCATGGGCTGTGCAATAGATGACTGCCACCTCCCTCCTGCCACAAGCAGAACCCTGCCTGGGGCCCTGCAGGCTTTTTAGAGGTTTCTGAGCACAAGCTGTGCCAAGGAATCAGCAGGTTCCTTCCAGCTCGCAGAGAGCATGTGGTGTGTGTGCATGTGAGCATGTGCACGTATGCGTACGCTTCTGCATGCACAGTGAGAGGAGATGGGGTGTTGTCTGGGTGTCTGGGTGGGGAGGAAGTGGAGCATGCCAGAGCCCAGACTATGCTCACATGAACCCAAAACTTGGTTTCAGGCTAGTTGTCCCTGGCTCAGAACAGCTTTGAGAGGCAGGACCTAAGGACACCAGGAGGTGAGAGGGCACACAGAAAAGGGAGTGTGGGATGGAGGGAAGGACATTAATGACAGGTGTCAGCAGGGGTGGGGAGAGGGACAGAGAGGCCCTGCCATGGGCAGGAGGGGCCCTGTGGTGGGAGCAGGGGCCAAGGGCTGGCCGACTCTCCATGGGGCCCAGAGCTCCTGCTCCTGGGCTGGCAGGGGAGGAGGCACCTACCTGTACCACGGTGGGTGGGTGCTGAAGACCTGGAGTCATAGACGGCAGGGTCCTGCACCTGGAGAGTCATCCAGTGCCCCCTCGGTGCCTAGGCCCGGAGCCCACTGCGCCTGTAGCACCAAGGGCCATTCTGAGGATCTGGAAGGAGAGGTCACACCCTGAGCCCCAAGGTAGATTCAAGGAGGCCTCAGCAGGCTGGGAAGAAGCCAAACTCCCTAGAGCGGAGGTTGGAGGAAGCCAGGATGCTGTGCAGAAAAAAGGGGCTAGGATAGAGGCAACCAGCACAGGCCAGCTGGGTCTAGGGTGGCACAAGGCAGGGAGTGGGTGGGAGCAGTATGTACGGGGAGCAGACAGATACCGGCCCCAGGGTCCTGCGGGACAAAGAACTTGAAAGACAGAGCAGGGACCCCAGGCAGAGCCCAAACTCTGACTGGAGAGGCCAGTTTTTGGGGTGTGGCAATGGTTGGAGGGAGAGAGCTGGGCACTGGAGGCAAAGACCAGAGTACAGGTCAGGATGGTAACCGGGGTGGTCCTGGAGGCCAGGGGCATGGAGGGACTCCAGAGGTGGCAGGCAGGTAGTCAGCCTGCTCCATGACCACTGGCTGGCCTAGGCACCTCTCTCCTGGTCCCTGCTAGTGCCTGCTCTGTCCGGTCCTGCCCTGCTTCCTTCCCTGCTGGAAGAGCAGGAAGGCCTCCAGCTTGTTGGGTCAGGACCCAATGTATGAACTGAAGTCCCTGAGCAGACCGTGCGGCAGGGGAGCCAAGAAGAGAGCAGTGCTATAGGAGTGGGGTGTGGGTGACAGAGGTGGGGCTTGGGAGTGGCTCAGGGTCTGGTTAAGCCATGTGGACAAAAGGGGCTGCTGCCGATGGATGAACCCTGACTAGGGTTGGGAGGAAAGGGGATGAGAAGGGAGGAGGCTGGAGACAGGGAGTGCTGGGGATGGGAGAGCTGGTGGGGTCTGGGAGACACAGTGGGAGGGGAGGATGAGAGGACGATGCAATAGGGGAGGGGTTACCAGTCCAGGGTTGGGAGGAGGTGCCCTGCAGGACGGTGGGGGACAGAGGGACAACCTGAATAGGAGAGGGGTGTCCAGGGAAGACGGTAGCAAGTGGAGACAGGGAAGGTGCCAGGCAGGGGAATGATGGGAAGGTGCTAGGTAGGGGAAGGAGGGAGAGGATGCCAGGCAGGGGAAGGAGGGAAGGTGCCAGACAGGGGGAGTAGGAAGCAGAGCATGCCAGGCAGGAGCAGGTTGAGAAAGTGCTCGGCAGGGGGGAGGTGACAGGCAATGGGAGGAGGTGGTGCCAGACAGGGGGAGGAGGGGAAGGTGCCAGGCAGGAGGGTGCCAGACGAGGGAAGGAGGGGAGATGCAGGTGGAAGGAGGATAAGAAGGTACTGGAGAGGGAAGGAGGGGAAGATGCCAGGCAGTGATGGGGAGGAGGTGGTGTCACAGAGGGGCTGAATGGGAGTCTGCCAGTCAGGGAAGAGGTGCAAGGAAGGGGTAGGAGGAAGAGGTACCAGGTTGGGGTGGGGGTGGAGGGAGGTGCCAGGCAGGGGGACGGAAAGAGTCAGGAGTAGGGGAGATACCTGGAAAGGAGGAGGGGAGGAAGATGCCAGGAAGGGAGAAGGGGATGCCAGGTAGGGAGGAGGGGAAGTGCCAGGTGAGGGGAAGGTGCCAGGCAAGAGAAAGAGGGGGGATGCCTGGCAGGGGGAGAAGGGATGCCAGGCAGCAGGAGGAGGGGGATGCCAGGCAGGGGGAGAAGGGATGCCAGGCAGGGAGGAGAAGGGATGCCAGGCAGGGGGAGGAGGGGGATGCCAGGCAGGGGGGAGGAGGAGGATGCCAACAGAGGCGAACAGAGACTGCCAGGCAGGGAAGGCGGGGGCGCCGGCGCAGCGCGGCCGGGAGGCGCCTTCGCCAAGGGCCGTGGGGGCCG
>NW_016806449.1:405336-447311 GCF_001698545.2 Rhinopithecus bieti
TCGGCCCGGCGCCTGCGCCGCTGCAGCCCGGAGCGGGGGAGGCGCAGGGAGCGTCTGCAAAGAGCGAGGAGCTTAATAATGAGTTAGGGACCGGATCAGGAAGCGTCGCCCCATCCAACCATCGGTGTGCTGGCCAGCTCCGGGCCCAGCGGCGGGCCCTGGCCAGACCCGTTGTGATCTTCAGCCTGTACACAGATGTGTCGTAGGTTTGTGCTTGCATCTACACGCCCACGAGTCACACACGCAGTCAGCATCTTGTGTGGCCGCAGACATCACCTACACTAGGACCACACACGCGCATGCACGTGGGCGCGCACACACAGGCACACAAACAGTTGTGCTCACCCACAGATTGAGTCAGATCATTCTATGTGGTTGCAGACATTACATAGATGAGGTCCCGCACCCATGTGCATACCCGCTCCCACCCACCCCACACACACCCTGGGAGGCTTTGGGTCCATCAAGCCTCAGGGCCATGTTCTCACTAATGCCAATCTTCCCCTTTTATGTATCAGTGCTTAACTTCGCAGCTTGGAGAAGACTCTTCCCAACTTCCAGCCAGACAAGCCCATCTCTGGCCATCTCATGGGCTCTTCCAGGGCCCGGTCTCACAGGGCTCAGCTTCCACAATGCCCAGCACAGAGGGGGACCCCAGCCTACCTGCAGAATGAAGGAGCTCTAGAGAGCTCAGGCAAGCGCAGAGGAAGTGGGAGCACCTCCCTAAGCAGCCAGCGGGCAGGGAGCCTGCCAAGCATTTGGGGGCAGGTGGGCCTGGCAGGCCCCCAGTAGGAGGCAGGCAGGCAGCAGGGACCCATGGTCTGAGGCTGAGGTCAAAGTCAGGTCCTTCTCCCTCAGGTTCCCACCTCTGCCTTCCCAGATATCCAGCCACACCCCAGGCCAGACCACGCCCTCAACACTTACAGGTATTTTGGGGTCTGGGCTCTGCACTGCCTGGGTTTGTCTCTGTGATGGGCTGGCCCAAGGCAGAGACAGAGCTTTTCCACCCCTTCCCTTTCTGGTACCTTCCTATCATCCCTCCATCCGAAAATATTTATGTTTCATTGTTTAATTTTTTTTTTTTTTTTTTTTTTTTTTGAGATGAAGTCTTTCTCTTGTCCCCCAGGCTGGAGTGTGATGGTGCGATCTCGGCTCACTGCAACCTCTGCCTCCCCAGTTCAAGCGATTCTCCTGCCTCAGCCTCCTGAGTAGCTGGGATTACAGGCACCTGCCACCACGCCTGGCTAATTTTTGTATTTTTAATAGAGACGGGGTTTCACCACATTGGCTAGGCTGGTCTCAAACTCCTGACCTCAGGTGATCCACCCACCTTGGCCTCCCAGAGTGCTGGGATTACAGGTGTGAGCCACTGCAACCGGCATGTTTTAAATTTTTAATTGTGATAAAATAAACATAATGTAAAAGTTATCATCCTAGCCATTTTGAAGCGCATGTTAGGTATTGTAAAGTATATTCACATTGTTGTACAATCAATCTCCAGAACTCTTTCCATCATCCCAAACTGGAATTCTGTATCCATCTGACAACAACTCCCCCTTCCCGCTTCCTGTCCTCTGGCAACCACGTTCTACTTTCTGTCCACAAATTTGACTACTCCATGTACCTCATAGAGTGCCTTTGTGCTGGTTTATTTCACTTCACACAGTGTCTTCAAGGTTCATCCACATTGTAACATGAGTCAGGATTTTCTTCCTTTTTAAGGCCGAAATGTATTCCACTGTGTGTATACACACCTGTTGTTGTTGTTGTTGTTGTTGTTGTTGTTGTTTTAGAGATGTGATCTTACTCTGTCACCCGTGCTGGAGTGCAGTGGCATGATCTAGGCTCGCTGTAGCCTCAGACTCCTGGGCTAAAGTGATCCTCTCGCTTCAGCCTCCTAAGTAGCTGGGACTACAGGTGCACACCACCATACCAGGCTAGTTTTTGTATTTTTTGTAGCGATGGGGTTTCACCATGTTGCCCAGTCTGGTCTTGAACTCTTGAGCTCAGGCAATCCACCCAGCTCGGCTTCCCAAAGTGCTGGGATTACAGGCGTGAGCCACTGCACTGTTGTTTATCCATTCATTTGCTGTGAGACACTTGGGATGCTTCCATCATCTGGCTGTTGTGATTCATGCTTTTACTCCCCTTTTAAAACATGCTGACATCAAACAGGAAGGAAACTGAGCCCTGAGAAGATGTTCTCAGCCTTCCCCTGCCCCTTCCCCCGCCGCCTGTGTTTCTACCTTCAGGACCCTTACCCCAGGCACTCTTACACCTCTGGCTACTCAGAGGACCCGCTATGGACATTTTAACCAAATTTGCTTACTTAATGCCCTTCATCAAAACTGATTCTTGTACCCATTTTCATAAAGGGGCCTGAGTCCATGCTAAGGAGAAATCCCTGCTGCCCTTCCCGGAGACATTTCCCTTTGAATGAGGGGTTTTTGGAGGTGCAGAGCCTTATAACCCCAGGAAATAAACCTGGAGACAGTGCTTGGACTGCAGATGCGGCGGGGAAGGGAGAGATGGGGTGGGTGTTTTGAGTGGGAAGAGCATTGTCCAGTGAACTGGGAGAGGCTGAGAGCTTCTGAATGGTGGGTTTTGATGCGGCTCAAAAGGCTTCCTGGAATCCAGACCCTGGTGCCCAGAGGCCAGCGCTGGCTTCACTCCCTTGGGCAGAGGATAACCTGTGTAGAGGCAGTGTCTGCCCTCTCCCCACCATCCGAATGGCTTAACGCTGCCTTCCCCTCCCACTGTCACCAGCTACTAACTTCGCAGAATAAGGGTGGAAAAGCCCTTCCAATGAGACGGTTAGTTTCAAAAGTGAGGAGGGCAGTGAGGTCGCAGGGTCCTGACATGGGGATTGGCAGAGTGGGCCCAGAGGGAGAGCAGGCAGCCAAGACACAGTGGGGAATCAATGGGCACAGGCAGCATCAGACAGACAGGCCTGGCCTGGGTAGTGCAGGGAAGAGCGGCCAGATGGGCATTCGGTCCCATCTGACCCTGGCCCCACACCCCGCAGCCTCCCTTCCTCCTCCTCTGCCCTGGGAGCCTGGACTGGGGACAAGGTTATCAAGGATAAGTCTGTGGCTCCCCGGGTGTTGGGGAAGGGACATAAAGTTAGGGCGGCAGGTCTATCCCAGCATTCAAACTCGATTTCTAAATATCTCTTTCCTCATTTGTCTCTTCCTCTGAGCTGTGGCTTCATGAGGACAGGACCGGGACCCATCAGCCTAAACACCCTAGGGCCCAGCACAGCGCCTGGCATGGAGTAAGAGGAAGATCCCAAGCCATGGTCACATGGGGGCAGGTGGGAGTCCTGGGAGGATGGGGTGCATTGGGGGCCAGGGAGACCAGGCAGGGGTTAGACTGGGCTAGGGTTAGGGATCATGTTCAGGCATTCAGTCATTCAGTCATTTGTGAGTGTCCGAGGCTGCTCACTGCAGCACGTCTTGTATAGCAAGAATTCAGAATGGTCATCAACAGGTGACAGATGACATAAATCCTGTGGCAGGTGTAAACAGGTGACAGGATAAATGTATCATTCAATGAATGCTATCAGACAACAGGGAAACTGTCCATATACCGATCTTAGAAGGATCCCAAAGATCTGTCAAGTGAGAAAAAGCAGGAT
Source organism: Rhinopithecus bieti (assembly GCF_001698545.2). Taxonomy (NCBI): domain Eukaryota; kingdom Metazoa; phylum Chordata; class Mammalia; order Primates; family Cercopithecidae; genus Rhinopithecus; species Rhinopithecus bieti. Next base: position 408,974 of record NW_016806449.1, read on the forward strand.
GTGCAAACAGTACGTAAAGCATGCTTCCACATGTGAGTGTGCGAGCGTGTGCTCTGTGAACATGTGCATGCACACGTGTGAGTGTGTGCACATATGGTGTGTGTACATTCCTCCAGAAAAATGCAGAAGAAACTGGCCAGAGTGGTTGCCTCCAGTGAAGCTGGAGGACTGGATTAGGGGGAAACTGACTTTCCACTGTGTATTCTTTTGTACGTTTTTGAATTTCAAATATTTCACCTATTCAAAAAATAAGTAAACATTTACAAAAACCACTCGTGTCATCATTTAGACTTTCAGTATATTCTGGGCACCTGCTACATAAAATCAGACACAAAGCTCTTTGCCTTTAACCACGAACCCACACGTGATCCCCTCTCTGCTCATTCCCTCGTTCATTTTGCATTTTCCCCTCGAACATCTATTATCAACATGTGCCTCGGTAATAGGGTTGAGGATGAATGAGATGCCGCTTGACCTACGGTGGGGTTAAGACTTCTTAACAATTGGCAACACCAGCTAGAAGGGGCTAGTGCTGTCACAGAGGCCAGGCGAAATGCCAGAGGAAAGAAAGTAGAATGGGACATGCCAGGGGCTGAGGGAGGGGGGTTACTGTGCAATGAGGACACTGAGCTTCAGTTTCACAGGATGAGGAGCGTTCTGTGGGTGGATGGCAGTGGTGGCTGCACAGTACTGTGAATTTCTTCAGTGCCACTGATCTGTACACTTAAAACAGTGAAGATGGCAAATTGTATGTGGTGTGTGTTCTACCAAGTTTTAAAAACATTGTAAGTGAAGGCTGGGCGCAGTGGCTCATGCCTGTAATCTCAGCACTGTGGGAGGCCGAGGCGGGCGGATCACTTAAGGTCAGGTGTCTGAAACCAGCCTGGCCAGCATGGCAAAACCCCTCCTCTACTAAAAATACAAAAATTAGCGGGACATGGTGACACATGCCTGTAATCCCAGCTACTCGGAAGGCTGAGGCAGGAGAATCGCTTGAATCCGGGAGGCGGAGGTTGCAGTCAGCCGAGCGCCACTGCACTCCAGCCTGGGCAACAGCCTAAGACTCCATCTCAAAGAAAAAAACAAAAGTGAAAACATGCCAGAAGGGTGGAATTCACCCACCACCTGTTGGGCTCTGTGGCAAGTGTTTGATCTTCCAATGGCCCTGCAGGGTGGACATTATTATTCACATTTACAGATGATAGGACACAGAGCCCAGGGAAATCTAGTGACATATTTGCGGCCACATGACCCGCACATGGCAGAGCTGGGATTCAAATCCACATGCGTCAGACTTCTTCCCCTCAACTGGTAGCCACTGGGGAAGGGAGTGTGAGCTGGAGGGTGGGGGCATTTCACAGAAGAGGCAGCCCTGGTGCTGAGTGTTGAGGGGCCACTGAGTAGGCAAGAAGGGTAGGAGAGAGCCTGCCTTGCAAGGAGCAGTCTGAGCTGCTATGGTGCATGGTGTGCCTGTGGACCCACCAGTGTGGTGGGGCGGGAAATAAGGCCAGCAAGGGGCACGCCTGAGGCGGAGGCTCTGAGATGCTCATGGAGGTGTGGGCTTGTCCTGGGCCATGGGGCACTGGCAGGCAAAGCTCTTAACCTGTCTGGCTGGCGCCATACCTCCTGGAGCTCTTGAGTCCTGCTTCCGGAAGACTTTCAGCACTTACCACCCCATTCCTGATGGTCCTTCAAATATCCCCACAGATTGGGTCAAAAATTCCAGAAAATTTGCTTGAGCCTAGGAGTTTGAGACTGCAGTGAGCTTTGATCATGCCACTGTACTCCAGGCTGGACAACAGAGCAAGACCCTATTTCTAAAAAAATAAAAAATAAGAAAAAATGTTCAGAAATTGCTCTGAGGTTAAATCAGATTAATTTTTTATTTAGTGTTTTTCTTTTCTTAAATAGTCCCCTCCCCAGTCGTATAAGCTTACGGCCCCACAACCTCGACCTGCCCCTGGCTGAGCCAGATAGTAAACCATGAGTATTATTTTTCCTGGATCCCTTTGGTTTTCCCTGGAGTTAATGATCAGCTTTTTTTTTTTTTTTAAATATACTTTATTTTTCAGAGCAGTTTTAGATTTACAGCAAAATTAAGCAGAAAGTGCAGAGGTTTCCATAAACCTGCTGTCATATAGGCACTGCCTTCTCCACAATCAACATCTCCCATCAGACTGGCTGCCCACAGCTGTCATCCTGAAATCTCCCTTCACCATAGCCTTGGGGATTCCATTCACCTCTCTTCTGTTCATTTATTTATTCAGCAAATAAGTATTGAGTCCTCACTATATGCCCAGCATTGTTGTAGGCACTGGAATACAGCACTGAACAAAATGAACAAAAGTTTCTGCCCCGTCGGAACTTATCATTGAATGGAAGAAATAGACAACAGCCAAGAAAAATATGTGAGGTGTTCATTCCAGTCATACAAGGCTGGTTCAATATTCCAAAATCAAGCAGTGTAACCTGCCGTATTAACAGATGGAAGAAGGAAAATCATACCACATTGAGCAACGCAGGAAAAGCGTTCAACAAAATTCAGCAACTATTTATGATAAAAAAAAAACGCTCAGAAAAATAGGAAAAGTGGGAAACTTCCTCACCATGATAAAGAGCATCTACAAAACACTTTGAGCTAATATCACACTGACTGGTGTGTGAAAGTTATGAGAATCAAAATGGAGTCGTGTGTGTTAAAAACCCTGACAAACAGAGCCAGGGAAGGCCATTGAGGGAGAATTCTCACCCACCATGCCTGATAACAAGAACTATCACAAAACACTGCAAAAACCACAACCTTGCACAAAGGCCATTTGCAACCTTACACACACAAATCCTTCTGTGAGGACATCCACTTGCCAGTTGCCTGTCCAGTGTCAGATTGGGGCCACCCTTGTTATTGATTTTTGCCGCCAAGGATAATTATCTCAAAACAGTTACGTTAATTCTCTTCATTTTTCCTGTAAAAACCTTAGTCTTCCTTTATTTCCCTGAATATGCACATAATTTACTATCATGTGCATATTCTCATTGCAGTACTCTATTCCCAAATAAATATCATTTTCTTTCAGCGAGTCTCTCTTTCTGTTTATTATCTAGGTTGACAAGTGAAAGACTGAATGCTTTCTCCCTAAAACCGAGGAAAGGCAAGGATGTCTACTTTCACCATGCTTCTCCAGCATATTGCTGGAAGTTCTAGCCAGTACAAGGCAAGAGAAGGAATAAAAGTCATAGAGATAATAGAGAAGAAATAAAAGTGTCCTTATTTGCAGATGACATGATTGTCTACACAGAAAACACCAATAAGACTACAAAAAACCTCTTAGAACTAATAAATAGGGTCAGCAAAGCTGCAGGATATAAAAGGATAAAGGAGACCAAACACAGTGGTTCACACCTACAATCCCAGCACTTTGGGAGGCCGAGGTGGGAGGATCATAAGAGGTGGGGAGTTTGAGACCAACCTGGCCAATATGATGAAACCCCATCTCTACTAAAAATACAAAAATTAGCTGGGCATAGTGGCTCACGCGTGTAATCCCAGCCACTCGGGAGACTGAGGTACTATAATCACTTGAAACTGGGAGGCAGAGGTTGCAGTGAGCCGAGATCATGCCACTGAACTCCAGCCTGGGCGACAGAACAAGACTCTTGTTTCCAAATAAATAAATAAATAAATAAAATAAAAAATAAAAGGATAAAGGATACAAAATTATTATAATTACACTTCTGTATACTAACAATGACCAAGCAGATACTAAAATTAAAAATACAATATCATTGACAACTGTCTAATAAAATGGAAATACTTAGTGCAAATCTAACAAAACATGTACAGCACTTGCATGCTGAAAACTACACAACACTGATGACAGAAGTCAAGGAAAATCTAAATAAATGGAGAGACATAGCATATTGATGAATTGGAAAATTCAACACAGTAAAGATGTCAATTCTCTCAAAATTGGTATACAGGTTTAATTCAACTCCTATCAAAATCCCTGCAAGAAGGCACCTGTAGTCCCAGCTACTCGGGAGGCTGAGGCAGGAGAATGGCGTAAACCCAGGAGGCGGAGCTTGCAGTGAGCTGAGATCCGGCCACTGCACTCCAGCCTGGGCGACAGAGCGAGACTCCGTCTCAAAAAAAAAAAAAAAAAAAAAAAAAAAAAAAAAAAAAAAAAAAAAAAAAAAAAAAAAAAAAAAAAAATCCCTGCAAGAGATTTTGTAGATAAAGAGATTATTTTAAAATTTACATGGAAAGCAAAGGAACTAAAAAACCTAAGATATTTTAAAAATAGAAGAATAAAGTGGGAGGAATCGCTCTGCCCCATGTTAAGGCTTATTATATAGCTACAGTAATAAGACAATGTGGCATTGGCAAAGGGATGGACACACAGATCAGTGGAACAGAACAGAGAACCCAGAAATAGACCCATGCAAATATGCCCAGCTGATTTTTGACAAAGGTTCAAAGTAATTCAATAGAGGAAAGATAGCCTTTCGATAAATGGTGTTGAAACAGCCAGACATCCAAAGGAGAAAAAAAAAGAACTCCACCTAACCTTCACACCTTATGCAAAAATTAACTCAAAATGGATCACAGACATACATGTAAAAGATTAAGCTATAAAACTGGTAGGGCAAGCGTAGTGGCTCACGCCTATAATCCCAGCACTTCAGGAGGCTAAGGAGTTTGAGACCAACCTGGGCAGCATGGCGAGACCACATCTCTACAAAGAAAAAACTGGCCAGGGGTTATGGCATGCACCTGTGGTCTTAGCTGCTTGGGAGGCTGAGGTGGAAGGATCCCTTGAGCCCGGGAGTTCAAGGCTGCAGTGAGCTATGATCATGCCACTGCACTTCAGCCTGGGCAACAGAACGACAGCCTGTTGCAAAAAAAGCAAAAACAAAAACAAAAAACCAAAAACAAACAAACAATAAAAAACTAAAACTAAAACAAAAAACCAACTATGAAACTTTTAGAAAAAATATAAGAGAAAATCTCTGGGATCTTGGGCAAGTGAAGAATTCTTAGACTTGACACCAAATGCCCAATCCATAAAAGGAAAAACTGATAAATTGGATTTCATTAAAAAAAGAAAAACTTGTGTCTTGTGAAGACTTTTGCTTTGTGACAGAGGATGAAAATAAAAGTCACAAAATAGGAGAAAATATGTATAAGCTACGTATCAGACAAATGACTAGTATTTAGACTATAAAGAAGTTTTGAAACGCAGAGGTTAAAAAAAAACTCAAATAACTCAATTAGAAAATGAGCAAAAAACACATATAGACTTACACCATAAAGGACATACAGATGGCAAATAAGCCTTTGAAAAGATGTTCAACATCAGCAGCTGTTACACTACACACCTCTCAGAATGGCTAAAATAGAAACCAGTAACAACAGCAAACGCTGGCGAGGATGTGGAGAAACTGAATCACTCATACATTGCTGGTGGGAATGCAAATTGGTACACTCTGGAAAACAGTTAGGCAGTTTCTTATAAAACCAAACATGCACTTAACCTAGCAATTGTACTCTTGGGCATTTATCCCAGAAAAAAAGAAAACTCATGTTCCCCCAAAAATCTACATACCAATGTTCAGAGCAGATTTATTTCTAATAGCCAAAATGGGAAACAACTTAAATTCCTTCAACGGGTAAATGGTTAAACAAACTGTTGCACACTCATACCACTGCATACTACTGAGTAATAAAAAGAAACAAAACACAGCTACACAGGGGAACCCCAAATAATTTAAAATTATTTCCATTTTTTGAGTTAACTGAAAGTGTGAAAAAGCTATTTTGAGTGAAAAAAAGCCAAACTCAAAATGTTACATACTCAATGATTACATTTACATAACACTCTTGAAATGGCAAAATTAGAGAGATGGAGACGGCATTAATGCTTGCCAGGAGTTAAGGAGGGGATGGGGTAGGAGGGAAGTGGGTGTGGCTATGAGAGGGCAGTCTAAGGAGCTCTCATGGCGATGGAAACATCCAGAATCTTCACTCTTGTGCCAAGCTGATAATGGCTCCCAAAAATATGTCCACATCCTAATCCCCAGAACATCTAAATGTTACTTTATCTGGAAAAAAGGTCTTTGCAGATATAATTAACTTAAGGATCTGGAGAGGAGATTATCCTGGATTATCTGGGTGGGCACTAAATGGCATCACCAGTGTTGTGAGGGATTTCACACACACACACACACACACACACACACACACACACACACACACCCTGACCCACGGGAAAAGGTAAATGGGAAGGTGGAGCACAGAAAGATGGATTAGATCAGCTGCCAGATGCTAGAAGAGCAAGGAACAGATTCCCTTTGGAGTCTCTGGAGGAAGCACAGCCCTGCCTATACCTTGACTTCAAACTTCTTACCTCCAGAACTATGACAGCATAGATTTATCTTGTTTTCAGCCACCCAGTTTGTGGTAATTTGTTATAGCAGCCATAGGAAACCGACACAACTCTCCTCCTTGTGATATTGTGCTATAGTTTTGCAAGATGTTACTGTTAGGGACACTGGACAAAAGATACACATCTCTGCATTATTTCTTACAACTGCATGTGAATCTACAATTATCCCCACATAAAAAATTTAACTGAAGGATGGGAGCTGAAAAGTTCAGTATAGGGGGAGGAGGGGAACTAAGTACAAGGTCCCTTGATTTTCAGGATCTGTGTTAAAGGAATAACAATGTGACTGATGGACTGTGAGGTCAGAGAGATAATGGCCTCAATGTGTAGGGGACAGTGAAGAGGATGGGTTGTGCAGGGCTTTGTGGGGGTATTTAAAGACTTTGTCCTGGCCGAGCACGGTGGCTCACGCCTGTAATCCCAGCACTTTGGGAGGCCGAGGTGGGCGGATCACAAGGTCAGGAAATTGAGACCATCCTGGCTAACACGGTGAAATCCCATCTCTACTAAATATACAAAAAATTAGCCCAGTGTGGCAGTGTGCGCTTGTAGTTTCAGCTGCTGGGGAGGCTGAGGCAGGAGAATGGCGTGAACCCAGGAGGTGGAGCTTGCAGTGAGCCGAGATCATGCCACTGCACTCTAGCCTGGATGACAGAGCAAGAATCCGTCTCAAAAAAAAAATAAAAAAAAACTTTGTCCTTCACTCTGAATCAGATAGGAAGCCATTGCAGGATTTTGAGCAAGGATAGACACGATCTGATATTCATGTAAGTGGGCCAATCTGCTGCCATACTGAGCACAGACTATGAGGGACACAGTCTATGGCCCTTAACTCAAGGCAGGGAGACCAGTTAGGAGGACAGTGCCATCAATCAGGTAGGAGGCAGTGGCTGGTTTGAATAAGATGGATTGGATTCTGAGTATGTTTTGAATAGAAGGTTGGATTCTGAGTATACTTTCAAAGTAGAGCCAGTGGGATTTGCTCTCAGATTGCCCATGGGTGTGAAAGAAAGACAGAAGGTAGGATGGCCCTAAAGATGTGGCCTGATCCCAGCTGGAAGCATGGGGCTGCTGTTACTCACATGAGGAAGGTTGAGAGGATAAGTTTGACATGCTTATTGGACATCCAAAAGAGATGTCAAGCTGGTACTTGGATGTAGGAGGCTGGAGCTTAAGCTGGAAATCCACTTTTAGGAGTCAACATTTAGCTGGTAGTTTATGCCATGAGACTGGGTGAGTTCACCAAGGGAATGAACATTGAAAGAAAAGAGGCCCAAAGCCTGAGTCCTAGGGCATTTCAACATTAAGAGGTCAGATACAGGGAAAAGCCAGGAAAGAAGGCTGAGAAGGACCCAAGAGAAGAACATGGCATCTTAGAAACCAACTCTAGAGGAAGCATTTTAGGGAGAAAAGTGATCAACCGTTTCACGTGTTGCAGGTGGCCAAGCTAGTTGAAGACTGAGACTTGGCTGTTGCCTGTAGCAATGAGGAGGTCATTTGTTGACCTTGGTGAAAGTTTTGATGGGTCTGTAGGGCAAAGCCAGAAAGGGAGAAGAGGAATTATAGACAACAACTAGAGACAGCCCTTTAGGGCAGTTTTATTGTGAAGAAGAGTTGGAGGGAGAAATGGGGTTGCAAAGGTTTCTTTAAAGTGGGGAAATTAACAGCATGTTTGTGAGCTGTTGGGAATGAGCCAGTAGAGGGAAATGTTGATGATACTGGGGAGGGAGAAGACAATAGCTGGGGCAGTTTTCTTGAGTAAGCTGGAGACAAAAGCAGGGGCCATTCATCTATAGCAGCAGTTTTGAACTTTGGATGTATATTAAAAATCACCTGGAGAGCACTTAAAAATCACCACGGGTAGACCTCAGACTCATGAAATCAGGGTCTGTGGAGACGACTTGACAGAGAACGTGGGGAAGGAACTATATATGGGCACCAAACAGGTGGGTGTGAGGTGTAGTTGTGGGAGTGTGTGGAAGTTCTCTTCTGACAGCTGCTATTTCTTTAGTGAAATAGGAAGCAAAATTATCAACTGAGTGTGATGATAGGGGAGGAGATTTTGGAGGTTTGAGGAGAAGAGCAGGCGTGAAATGGTGATTTTGGTGTGGAAAGGCTGCAGTCATCAGTAATGATGAGGTCTAGGGTAAGGCTAGGGAGATGAGATGCAAAGGCAGAATAAAGTGCAGGCTCATTGGATGAGAGGAGGGTAGGAATTGAGAGACCAGGGTCCTGGAAGGATCCTCTACATGGACATTCAAATTATCAGGAATTGGCCAGGTGTGGTAACTAACGCCTATAATCCCAGCACTTTGGGAGGCTGAGGAGGGCAGATCACTTGAGATCAGAAGTTCAAGACCAGTCTGGCTAACATGATGAAACCCTGTCTCTACTAAAAATACAAAAATTAGCTGGGTGTTACGGTGTGTGCCTATAATCCCAGTTACTCGGGAGGCTGAGGCAGGAGAATCATTTGAACTTGGGAGGCAGAGGTTGCAATGAGCCAGGATCACGACTCTATACTCCAGCCTGGGCAACAGAATAAGACTCTGTCTCAAAAACAAAACAAAACAAAACAAAACCAAAAAACAAACAAACAAACAAAAAACCAAAAAATAAAAAGCCATATGATCAGGAATTAAGGTGGGGGAGGTAGCAGAGAGAGAGATGTGGGAGGATTCTCTGTGGATCTCAGTCAATGGAAGGGTGGAACTGGGGAGGGGCAGCCTCACATTCGATGCTTCAGCAAAACACAACTATCTATAGGCCCCAGATGTTGTGTCAGAACTCTTGTTTCTTGTATTCCCCGTCTTCCTCTTTTTTAGTTTAATTCCTTATTGGGGTGATCCTCATAATTGTATTTTATTTATTTATTATTATTTTGCTAAGACTGGTGCAGTAGTCTTCTTACTGGTATTCCTGTCTCTAGTCTTGCTGCACTTCATGTGGCCTCTGACAAACCTCATCGCTTCTCTACATTTCCTCCAGTGTAACTTCTTGAACTACCAAATCGGCCCTGATCACTTCCTTGCTTAAAATCCTGCTGTGAGCCACCATCCCTAACAATAATCAGCTCACATTTGTCAGTCCCTGGCTGTGGCCATCACTGTGTTGAGTGCTTTATTTGTATTCTTTACGTTGATCCTCACAGGCACTCCAAAAAGTGTTGTGGGAAGTCAGGGACCCCGAACAGAGGGACCGGCTGAAGCCATGGCAGAAGAACATAAATTGTGAAGATTTCATGGACATTTATCAGTTTCCAAAATTAATACTTTTATAATTTCTTACGCCTGTCTTACTTTAATCTCTTAATCCCATCATTTTTGTAAGTTGAGGATGTATGTCACCTCAGGACCCTGTGATGATTGTGTTAACTGTACAAATTGTTTGTAAAACATGTATGTTTGAACAGTATGAAATCAGTGCACCCTGAAAAAGGACAGAATAACAGCGATTTTCAGGGAACAAGGAAAGATAACCATAAGGTCTGACTGCCTGTGGGATCGGGCAGAATCGAGCCATATTTTTCTTCTTGCAGAAAGTGAGTAGGAGAAATATTGCTGAATTCTTTTCCCAGCAAGGAATATTAATAATTGAGACCCTGGGGAAGGAATGCATTCCTAGGGATAGGTCTATAGACGGCCGCTCTGGGAATGTCTGTCTTATGTGGTTGAGATAAGGACTGAAATATGCGCTGGTCTCCTGCAGTACCCTCAGGATTGGGAAATTCCAGCCTGGTAAATTCTAGTCAGACTGGTTGTCTGCTCTCAAACCCTGTTTCCTGTTAAGATGTTTATCAAGACAATGCATGCACAGTGGGATATAGACCCTCATCAGTAATTCTAATCTTGCCTTGCCTTGTGATCTTTATTGCCCTTTGAAGCATGTGATCCTTGTGACCTACTCCCTGTTCATACATCCCCTCCCTTTTTAAAATCCCTAAAAAAAACTTGCTGGTTTTGCAGCTTGGGGTCGCCATCACAATCCTACCAATATGTGATGACACCCTGGGAGGTCCAGCTGTAAAATTTCTCTCTTTGTACTCTTTCTCTTTATTTCTCAGACCAGCCAACACTTAGGGAAAATAGAAAGAACCTACATTGAAATATTGGAGGCTTTTTATCTACCAATAAAAAGGTATGTCTGATAATTGCCCTTATTCCATAGGTGATGACACTGAGGGTAAGGGAGGTTAGGTAACTTGCCCAATGCCTCGTATAGCTGACATTATCACAGCATCTAAAGCTTCTCATAATTGATCACTCTCCCTATACACTTCCTTCCCTTCTTTCTCTTTCTTTCTTTCTTTCCTTCTTTCTTTCTTTCTTTCTTTCTTTCTTTCTTTCTTTCTTTCTTTCTTTCTCGCTCTCGCTCTCGCTCTCTCTCTCTCTCTCTCTTTCTTTCTTTCTTTCTTTCTTTCTTTCTTTCTTTCTTTCTTTCTTTCTTTCTTTCTTTCTTTCTTTTTTTTTTAGATGGTCTTGCTCTGTTGCCCAGGCTGGAGTGCAGTGCTGCAATCTCTTTTGTATTTTTAGTAGAGACGGGGTTTCATCGTGTTAGCCAGGATGGTCTTGATCTCCTGACCTCACGATCTGCCCGCCTCGGCCTCCCAAAGTGCTGGGATTATAGGCATGAGCCACCGCACCTGGCCCTTAGCAGCCCTATCTTTATGGGGTTACCACTGTGGCCATCACTATTGGACAGGAAGAACTGTGAGGCACCCCAGCAAGTCCTCTGGTCCAGATAGAACCCTCTTTACCCCTATTCCACAGCAGCAGCTAATTCCGCTTGGTAACTGGGATCAATCAACCTGAGCAGTACAGTGACCCCCTTAGACACCTATGGATTCAGCAGCATGAGAAGCCCAACCTGGCCAGTAGGACGCTTCAGCTTACAATGGAGTGAAATCAAGGTGTGTTCTCTCTTAAAAGTGATGGAGGCCGGGCATGGTGGCTCATGCCTGTAATTCCAGCACATTGGGAGGCCGAGGTGGGCAGATTACCTGAGCTCAGGAGTTCAAGACCAGCCTGGCCAACATGGAGAAACCCCGACTCTACTAAAAATACAAAAATTAGCCAGGCATGGTGGCACACGCCTGTAATCCCAGCTACTTGGGAGGCTGAGGCAGAAGAATTGTTTAGGCCGGGAGACGGAGGTTGCAGTGAGCCGAGATCATGCCACTACACTCCAGCCTAGCCGACAGAGCAAGACTCTGTCTCAAAAAAAGAAAAAAGAAAAAGTGGTTGAGAGAAAACAATTACCATGGCTCCTGCCTGTAATCCCAGCACTTTGGGAGGCCTTGGTGGAAAGATCTCTCGGGGCCAGGAGTTGGACACCAACCTAGGCAACAGAGTGACACTCTGTCTCTAAGAACATTTTTTAAAAGTTAGCCAAGCCTGGTGGCACACACCTGTAGTCCTAACTACTCAGGAGGTTGAGGTGGGAGGATTCCTTGACCCCAGGAGTTCAAGGTTGTAGTGAGCTATGATTGCACCACCTCACCCCAGTCTGGGAGATAGAGTGAGACTTTGCCTTAAAAAACGGTTAAGATGATAAATTTTATGTTATCTGTATTTTACTACAATAAAAATATTGGAAAAAAGGACCCAACCCACACCCATTATGTTGGCTAAAATCAAGAAGACTGACCAACCCAAGCACTGGCAGGAATGCAGAGCGAATACTGAAAAAGGCTTGGCAGCTTCTTGACATATGTCTCCCATATGACCCAGCCATTCTACTCCTAAACGATTGTTTCCTGCCTTCTCCACTCTCTTCAAATCTCCGACATCGCCCTCAGAGCAAATAAATTGAGTCTCCAGGAATACCCTATCAAAGAACAGGAACCTGTGTATTCTGACTATAGGGGAAACAGCACCATATATTGGCCATTGGCTTAAAGTATCTACCACATCCTCTAGGGGAGCACCCCAGCCTCACGGAGTTCTGTCCTCCAGTCAGTGCCATAACTGAGCTTTCAGGGGGCCATTTCCCAGATCCACCCACACAGTTGCAACTGAGCGATTGGCACAGCATAAGACCAGTGGATTCTCTGGACATAAACTCAGTGCCACAGGCCTTTTGTTATTATGAGTTCCTTGGTTGGAGATGATGTTGTGGGGGTTACCATGACAATAAATAGGGCATTCTGGAAATCTTCAAACAGTGGAACTGGCAGAAGTAGTGCAAGTAGGGAAAACAAGTCTGTATCTGGAATAGGACTCCACTCTTTTTGCTTGTTTGTTTGTTGTTGTTGTTTGTTTGTTTTAATAATACAATCCTGTTAGTTACTCCAAAGGATTCCTTTCTTAAGACGACAAATTGATAGCCTCCTCATGAAGGAGTGATACAAAGTTAGCATCAACCTATTTCCAGGGGGCTGGCTGGTTCCTGTGGATGCTGCAATGTCAGGAATTCAATGTTGGTTATTGCTAGTATTTAGCAGTTTGGGAACCAATGGTAATGGCATCCATATAAGCCCTAGTGGTAGGTACATACTGAGGAAGGATTGGGTAGGGGGAAAACAAGCTGGCTGATATTCACAGGAGGAATTTATCATTTCATCAGCCAGATCATCGAAAGCTCCTCTGCAGTGGGTGACTCTAATGGGAATATGCATGATACATGAGTGCCTTCACGTGGCACCCATTCTGGGACTTCTGTCCACATTACCTCTTTCCCAGACTTCCTGGTCACCAGTCTTCCGGCTTTGACCAAAGTTCCTGACCAACCACACAATCTATTACCCATTACCCATTAGTCAGTGTAGAGTCATACCCTAAGTCATCTTGCCTCCAAAGCAAAGCAGACAACTAGATTGGCTAAAATTTGTCTACTGCGAGGTTTTCCCTTCACTACTGTCTTCTGGGCCCATTTCTGGGTTGAACTTAGTGCAGTGGTCATACACTTCCATCTGATGACTCTTTTGTAAACAGTAGATTGATTTTTCTTCATCGTCTATTAAGTAAGCAGAGGGAGCTCACTATGAAGCCATAGTTGTGAGTTGAGGGAGAGGTAGCAAAAAAGTAGGAGTGGATACCATTAGAGTTTGAGCCGCTGACCCAGGCAATTTTTTGTACCTTCTGGACCTGAGCGAGCTTATTCTTATAGCTGCTATGCAATGCAAGCTGCACGTATTCAGCTTTATGATTTGGTGGATTAGACAAACTCAGCCCATGATGAACAGCTCATGCCCCACTGTTACTTGGTACCCCAAGGACAGGCATTTAGTCCTTACAGGATCTAGATTTAGATTTTTCCACCTATTTATCCTTTCCTGGGATCATTATTCTTTATTGCATTACTGTGCTTCCCTCTGGTATCATTTTCCTTCTTCCCAAATAAATTGCTTTATTATTTGCTCTAGTGCAAGTCTGCTGGTACAAATTCTGTTGGCATGCCTATTAAAAAAAAAAAAACGCTATTTTGCCTTTATTTTGAAGGTAATATATCTTTTCTGTTGGCTGTTTTTTTAAGATTTACTCTTTGACTCTGGCTTTTTGCAGTTTTACTACAGTGGAACCAAGCATGGTTTTCTTTGTATTTATCCTGCTTACAGGTCATATGGGACTTCTTAAATCTGTGGCTGAAATCTTTCATCATTTTTTGAACATTCTTGACCACTATCCCTTCATATGTTACTCCTGCTTCATTGTCTCTCCTGTCTTTCTGGGACACCAGAATAATGTATATTAGGCTGTTTCACTGGGTCTCATATGTCTGTTATACTGTTTTCCGTATCTTACTTTTTTCTCCCTTGTCTGTGTGCTTCAATATGAATATTTTCTACAGAGCTAACTTTTAGTTAACAAAGCCTCTTATCTGCAGTTCTCGTCTGCTGTTGAATTCATCTACTAGAGTCTTGAATTTAGCTATTTTGTTTTTCAGTTTATGGTTTTTTAAATTCTCCTTTTTTAGATTTGAGGTTTCTAATAGTACTCCCCACCTTTTCCTTCCCATTTTCTTGAAAATATTATTTTTAAATATTATTTAATAATTATTTGTCTTCTTGAACGTATGTATTAGTTCATTCTCACATTGCTATAAAGAAATACTTGGCCAGGCATGGTGGCTCACGCCTATAATCCCAGCACTTTGGGGAGGCTGAGGCAGGTGGATCACCTGAGGTCAGGAGTTTGAGACCAGCTGAGGCAGGTGGATCACCTGAGGTCAGGAGTTTGAGACCAGCCTGGCCAACGTGGTGAAACCCCGTTTCTACTAAGAATACAAAAATTAGCCAGGTATGGTGGCACACGCCTGCAATCCCAGCTACTCGGGAGGCTGAGGTGAGAGAATCACTTGAACCTGGGAGACAGAGGTTACAGTGAGCTGAGATTGTGCCACTGTACTCCAGGTTGGGTGACAGAGCGAGACTCTATCTCAAAAAACAAAACAAAACAAAACAAAACAAAACAAAACAAAAACTTGAGACTGGGTAACTTATAAAGAAAAGAGGCTTAATTGGCTCATGGTTCTGCAGGCTTTACAGGAAGCATGGCTGGAGAGGCCTCAGGAAACATAATCATGGTGGAAAGTGAAGGGGAAGCTGGCATGTCTTCACAAGGCCAGGGAGGGAGTGGGAAGGTGCTACACACTTTTAAACAACCAGATCTCATGATAACTCACTCTCACCGTGACAACACCAAGGGGGATGGTGTTAAACCACGAGAAACCATCCCTATGATCCAATCACCTCGTATCAGGTTCCACCTCCAACCTTGGGGATTACAATTTGACATAAGATTTGGGTGGGGACACAGACCCAAACCATGTCAACGTATTTATTTTAAAAATCTACATCTAATAACTCCAATATCTAGATCATCTGTGAACCTGTTTCTATTTCTATTCTCCCCTTTGTTCTCTCTCATTTGGTCTTGATTTTTGGTATGCCTAGTCATTTTTTTACAGCTTTACTGAGGTATGATTGATATGTAATAAACCGCACACATTTAAAATATACAATTTGATAAATTTTGGCATATGTATTTATTGTGAAACCATCACCACAATCAAGATAATGAATGTATCCATTACCCACAGAAGTTTCCCTGTGTCCCTTGGTGATCCATTGCTTTCTATGTCCTCCCCCACCATCCCCAAGCAACCACTGAACTATCACTATAGATTCATTTGCATTTTCTAGAATTTTATATAAATCAAATCACACTGCATTTGTTTTTGGTATGGCTTCTTTCACTCAGAATAATTATTTTGAGACGTATTGTGTAATTGTATATATCAATAGCTTATTCTTTTTTATTGCTGAATAGTATTCCATTGTGTGGATATACCACAATTTGTCCATTTATCTTCTGATGAATGTGTGGATTGTTTCCAGTTTGGGGCTTTTAAAGAAACAAAATGCTACAACATTCTTGTACTAATCTTTTTGTGAAACTATGTTGTTGTTGTTATTTTAGACAGTGTCTTGCTTTGTTACACAGGCTACAGTGTAGTGGCCTAATCATAGCTCACTGCAGCCTCAACTTCCTGTGCTCAAGCGATCCTCCTGCCTCAGCCTCCCAAGTAGCTAGGACTACAGGTGCAACACACAAGTCCTGGCTAATTTTTACATTTTTTTTTTTTTTTTTTGGTACAGGCAGGGTCTTGTTGTGTTGTCCAGGCTGGTCTTGAACTCCTGACCTCAAACAGTCCTCCCATCTCAGCCTGCCAAAGTGCTGGCATTACAGGCATGAATCACGATGCCCGTTCCGTTTTCATTTCATATGTTTTTATTTCTCTTGGATAAATACCTAGATGAGGAATGACTGGGTCATATTGTAGGTGTATGTTTTATCTTTTAACAAGCTGCTAAGCTGTCTTGCAATGTGATTATACCACCAGCAGTGTATGAGAGTTCCATTTGCTCTATATTTGCAGTCAGTCTTTTTAATATTAGCTACTTCAGTGGGTGTGTAGTGATATCTCATTTAAATTTCATTTTGGCTGGGCATGGTGGCTCACACCTGTAATCCCAGCACTTTGGGAGGCCGAGGCAGGCAGATTGTCTGAGTCCAGGAGTTTGAGAACAGCCTGGGTAACATGGTGAAACCCCATTTCTATAAAATATACAAAAAATAGCCAGGCATGGTGACACATGCCTATGGTCCCAGCTACTCGGGAGGCTGAGGCAGGAGGATCATTTGAGCTTGGGATGCAGAGGTTGCAGTGAGCTGAGAGGGCGCCTTTGCACTCCAGCTCTGGGAACAGAGCAAGACTCTGTCTCAAAACTAAATAAGTAAATAAATAAATAAATTTTATTGTTCTTAGTGACTAATGATTTTGAGCATCTCTTCATGTGTTTATTTGCCGTCTATATATTTTCTTTGGTCAAGTGTTCAGATCGTTTGCTAATTTTTTTCGAGGATGTGTCTTGATGGTAATTTTGATTGAATTTGGGACATTGCATGTGAAAAAGAGGCTCTGGATGATATGTATTCCTACTTTATATTGGCAGGCAGATGGAAGACGGGCAAATCACTTTGGTGCAGTTAAGGGTGGGCTGCCGGCTTTGCTCAGGCTGGCCTCCCTGGCTTCTCTATTCACTTGCAGCATAGCCCTTCAGTATCCTCAGGTGATAGGTTGTTTTTTCATGTTCTTTCTCTCCTGGAAGACACTGAACCCCATATTCTGTCTCCTCCCCATCTTGACACCACGGAATGACTGTGTTTCAGCCTCTAACCAGGTGCTTGCTGTTTGATTTCTTGCCCCTTGTTCTGGAAGGCCAAGGAGACTGAAAAGCCATCATGGGTATGGCCACAGCCAGAGCCCCTCAGCTCCAGGATCTTGAGGATATCACAACCCAGTGAGATTCATGGTGGCTCCTGGTGAATCTGTATAATTCCTCAGGTCTAAGGTCCCAGGAGTCTCAGAAGCACCCATGGAGGTGGAATGGATCCTGTCAGATCATTTCCAGTCCAAGCAGGTAGGGAGAGGTGTGAAGTGAGTCCTATCCCTATCTGGGATCTTCGTGCTCTTCCAAAAGTAATACTCCTACCAGGGAGGCGCCAAAAGCAGCAGGGAAGGGGAAGAGGTATGCTGATGGAAGAATGGTGACTGAGGGACTTCACCCCCCACCCCTACCCCTGCAGTCTAGAATGATCCTTTCATAAGCAGGATGAGCGGGACCTCAGGATTCTAGTGTCACTTATAGCGCTGCCTTAGTGAGCCTTGCTCAGGGTCACTCTCCCCCTAGTGGCTCCTGTGAGAAGGTGACCTTACACTCCTGGGGGAGCAGGCAGAGCAGGAAGTCTCGAGGAAAAGACAGGAACGGGAGCATTTCCTTCGGGTTGTTAGTAACCCTGGAATAGATCCTATGTCCTTTGTTGTTTAATATTTTTAACTTTTTCTTGTGAAAAAATGAAATGCATACACAAGCTAACTGGGTAGTCTAATGAGCCCCCATGTACCCATCACCCAGCTTCAACAAGGCACTGCCAGTTTCGTTTCATCTATGCTCCTACGCACTTCCTCCTTCTTGTATTATCTTAAAGAAAGTCCTAGACGCCATATTATTTCATTTGTAAATACTTCAGTGTGTCTCCCTAAATGATAAGACTTCCTTTTATATATGTGTAAATATATATAAAGCCATAATACGTAATATGTCAATATTAGATATTATTATCATATTAATAGCTAATGTATTATGGTTTTCTATACACACAACCATAAAATCAATGTATGTAACCTACATATAACCATAAAACCATCATCACACCTAAAAAATTAAAAATACCTTCATTTCATCAAATATCCAGGAAGTATTTAAGTCTCCAGTTGTCTTATACACTTTTAAACTATCTTTTAAACTATAGCTTGCTTATTTGAATCAAGATTCAAATAGGATTTACACATTGAGATAATTTGATCCGTCTTTTAAGCTCTTTTTACCCTATTTCTTGCATCTGTGTGAGCATGCATGTGTGCTTGTAGGTGTGCATGTATGTGTGTGTGTGTGAACGTGAGCATTTGCGTGAGTGTGTGTATATGCATGCATGAATGTGTGTGCATATGCATGTGTGAATGTGTGTGCATGTGAGTGTGTGTGCATATGCATGCATGCCATGATAATGTGGTGTGGGTGGCATGTGTTCATGAGTGCATTGTATGAACGTGGTGGAGTGTATGTGCACGCGTGTGCATGTGCATGTGTGAATGTGTGTGCATGCAGTGAATGTGCACATGTGTGGCCATATGCACTCACCAAGAATGTGTGTGTGCATGTGTGCGTGTCATGCTGAAAGTGTGTGCACATGTCATGTTGTTTGAATGTGTGTGTGCCTGTGTGTGCATGTGCATGTGTGAATGTGTGTGCATGTGCATGCATGTGTGTGCTCATGTGTGCATGTGCATGTGTCAATGTGTGTGTGTGCATGTGCATGTGTGAATGTGTGAGGTATGACATGGTATACTGTGCATGTGTGGAATGTGTGAGTGTAGTGTGCAAGTGTGTGCATGTGCATGCATGAATGTGTTGTTGCATGTGTGGCTGTGCCTGTGCATGTGTGAATGTGTGAGTGTATGTGCACGTGTGTGCCTGTGCATGTGTGAATGTGTGTGCATGTGTGAGGAAGCAGGCCATTTGTCCTTCAGGGTTTCCAAGGCCTGGACCTCACTGGTTGCACCTCTGTGGGGGTTACTGTGCTTTTCCACCGGGAGGGGCACCCTGTGGGGTTGTCTCTCCCTGTGATATTAAGTGCAATAGGTGATCAACAATAGATTCATTAATTCAGCATTTGATCCTACACTAGTGGGCCTGAAAAGCTTCCTCTTGGACATACAGGAGACGGGCAAGGCAGGCTCCTGTGTCCTCTTATTCTCTCTCCCAAAACTCCACTGTGGCTTCTTCAGACTTGTCCCAAGGGGTGCAATCAGAATGGGGCTTTTCTGCCCCAGCCCTCAGGGCCCCACTTTTGGTGGGTCCATCCCTGCGGAATGAAGGATGAGGAAATTGATGAGACAGCAGCTGCCATCTCATCCTTCCAGGTAACAGCCCAGGTGCTGGGTCAGGCCAGGAGGGGAAACGCCTTAAGGCAGTGAAACTTTCTCAGCATCCTCAACTCAGGTGGCCTGACTGCTTGGTGACAGGAGTTGAGGATGGAACAAACCATCCTGATGGTGGCCCCTGAATAGAGACTTCTGGGGCACAAGGGAACAAGGATGTGTTGAGTGAGAGCATGGTTCCTCAGGCAGACCCAGGTCCAGACACCAACTGCACCACCTAATCAGCTGTGTGCCATTGAGGATGTCCCTGTCACAGGCTGATAATGCCCCCCAGAGACACCAGGTCCCCATTGCTGGTACCTGTCAACATTACGTTATTGGAAAAGGGTCTTTGCAGATGCAATTAAGTTAAAGCTTTTGACATGGGGAATGTTCCAGATGGTCCAGGTGGGCCCTAAATGTGGTGGGAAATGTCCTCATAAGAAAGGCAGAGGGACATTTTACACAAGGAGAAGACCACGTGAAGACAGAGCGGAAGAAGATTGAAAGATGCTGGCCATGCAGATTGGAGTGATGCAGCAACAAGCCAAGGTAAGCTGGCAGCCACAGGAGCTGGAAGAAGCAAGACTCCTCTCTAGAGCCCCTGGATCCCTGATTTCAGAGTTCTCCAGAACTGGGAGAGAATACACTTCTGCTCTTCTAAGCCACCAAGGTTGTGGTAATGTGTTACAACAGCCACGGGAAACACTCATGCTGTATGCCTCAGTTTCCTCCTCTGCAGAATGTATAGAGGCCCCCTATGGTGGGGGAGAAAATCTGGTGGGAGGCTAGGAGGTGGTAGCTAGCAGGAGCCCAGCGCTCCCAACTTGCCCACCTCCTCTCTTCACCCTCACAGTTGCAAGTTTTGTCCCAGTGGCCTTTGGTACAATGTGACCCACCTTCCTGGCCATGGTTGATGGTCCGAGGAGGTAAGTCAGAGTTCATCTGATTGACTTGGTGTCTCCCCAGGTGGCCAGGCCTGCAGCAAGCCTCCTCAGCCTTCCAAAGACACCCTGTTTTATGCCATGTGGGCCAGAGGCGTGGGGAAACCAGCAAAGGGAGAGAGAGGGGGAGATGACGCTGAAAAAAGGGCCAGGAAACAGGCAGTGCGCCCTTCCCCTGAGATGTGGCCTGGAGGGGCTGGGAGAGGTGCCATGGTTCCCCAGGCAGGCGCTAGGCAAGTTAGGTGAGCCTGCCTCAGGACCTGCAACACGTCTCACCTGGAACCCCTGCCCAAGATCATGGTCTACACCTGCACTGCCTGTCATCACGGTGAGGCCCCTTCCCTCTTTGGAGTGCGTCTTCTCTGTGAGGGGAGATTGGTGCCAGTTGGATTGCTGAGGCATCCCCAGCACCTCGCACATGGTAGGTGCGCAATACGTATTTGCCAAGAGGATAAATGAGTGAACAAAAAGAGATCCGGAGTGAGAATGGACAGTCTGAGGAGAGCGTCTGACAGAAGCTGGTTTGACAAGAACGTCACTTAGGGAGGCATTGGGTTCAGCGTTCAAGATTGTCATGTCACCTTGAATCCTCAGACCTGCCCTTGGTGCCGCTGTCCTGGCTCCAAGATCTGTGTCCAAGAAAGGTGAGATCCTCTGCCCAAGACTGGCTGGCTTTTCACATGTGGCTGGTTCTCAGCCTCAGCCTGTGTCCCCACCTGCCTTGGAGTTCAGTGGAGTCTTCTGATGGAGATGGGGACAAATACAGCGAGAGTGGTCCGGAATGTGGGCACTGCTGTACTCATGCTCATGGCCACCTTGTCTGTTTCCTTGGAGGGACTGGCTGGGAAACCCAGGTGGCATGAGAGAGGGGGCAGGACTGGAGGAGCCATGCTGCTTGGGGCCCTCCCCTGTGGCCAGTCCAGGGAGGAATAGCTCCAGGAGGGAGCCCTGGGGTGGCAGCTGAGGGCCAAAAGAGCAGGTCAGTTCTTCGAGCACTTGTAACTATTGGAACAGAGCAATGACCTAAGGTTTAAGCCTTAAAAAGGGCATTGAAGTCAAGGGACTAGACACAGCAGCCCAAGAAGGGACCTGTTATCCAGGGTGCCACTCACGGTCCAGCTGACTGAGTAATGTTTGGAGGCAAGAGAGAGAGGTCCCCAAGTGGGGAGGGTGTGGGTGGGATCAGGGCTCCCCAGCCTGTCCCTGCCCCCTCCATCTGACCTGACTCTTCCCAAACCCCTGTTCCCCCAAATATACCATCCTGATGCCCACATGTGCTATGCCAGCTCTCCACCTGACTCTGCAGCAGTACTGGGGCAGAGCTCAGGGGGAGTCTCTCCTGTTTCTCTGCACACAGCACCCTAAGACTTTGCAAGGAAAACTTGTCACAAGGCTCAGATTCTAGTCCTGTCTCAGGCTCAGACTCCTGATCTGGGAATCCGCATTTGTTCAATGTGTGTGGTCACGACATAAGGACTATAATTTTTTTTTTCTTTTTCTCTCTCTCTCTCTCTCTTTTTTTTTTTTTTTTTTTTTTTTTTTTTGAGACGGAATCTCCCTCTCTTGCCCAGCCTGGAGTGCAGTGATGTGATCTCTGCTCAGGGTAACTTCTGCCTCCTGGGCTCAAGTGATTCTCCTGCCTCAGCCTCCCGAGTAGCTGGGATTACAGGCTCCCGCCACCACGCCCGGCTAATTTTTGTATTTTTAGTAGAGACAGGGTTTATCCATAATGGCCAGGCTTGTCTCGAACTCCTGACATCAGGTGATCTACACAGCTCAGCCTCCCAAAGTGTTGGGATTACAGGCGTAAGCCACTGCGCTTCGCCGTGACTATAATTTTTTTAGAGTCCTTATTTTATAGAGTTCGGAACTGAGATATTTTCAGATGCAATGATGGATCGTCTGGGATTTGCTTTTAGAGAGAAACAGGTGGCGGGGCTCCGCTGGAGGTATAAGGGAATTGGACTGACTTCTTCGTTATATCCGGTCTGTTTTTGAATGTATTTGAATTCTTCTTTTTGGAAACCATTTCCCGCCCCTCGGAGACTCCGAGGGAGGGGCGGGAGACCCAGGACCCGGGACCCGGGCTGGGTTGGGTTTGGCTGGAGAGCACCGGGGCTGAGAGGCGCAGGGGCTGCGGCTGGGCGGGCTCTGGCGCCACCTGGCGGCCGTCGCGGGACCGACGCCCCGTGGAGCTCCCCGGGGGGCCCTCGGAATCAGCAGCTGAGCAGCAGCCGGGAAGGGGCGAGGGAGCCCCACTCCAAGCCAGGTACGGGCCCACGCCTGCTGCCCTGACCCTGGAAACCCCTTCAGCGCAGCACCCCAGCCAACTGCGCTCTCCCAAGTCCACCTCGGATTTTCACTCCCCACTCCCGTTGGAGGCCACTTGGCCCCAACAAGTGCTCTGTGTGGATGACAGGTCACAACCGGGCGATGGCCGGGTCCTCCCGCTGGGTGCAAGTGCGCGCGCCTGCGCGTACGGCGCGGCCAAGCAACTCGCTAGGGCCCTGCTTTTTGTAATTTAAACCAAGTTACACAGTTTCAACAAGAGCTTTGTGTAATGTTTCTTTTTTCTTTTCTTTTCTTTTTTTATTTATTTTTATTTATTTGTTTGTTTTTTATTGTTTTTTGAGACGGGGTCTCGCTCTGTCGCCCAGGCTGGAGTGCAATGGAGGGATCTCGGCTCACTGCAACCTCCAGCTCCTGGGTTCAAATGATTCTCCTGCCTCAGCCTCCCGAGTAGCTGGGATTACAGGCGCCCACCACCACGCCCAACTAATTTGTGTAATTTTAGTAGAGACAGGGTTTCTCCATATTGGCCAGCCTGGCCTCAAACTCCTGACCTCAGGTGATCTGCCTGCCTCGGCCTCCCAAAGTGCTGGGATTACAGGCGTGAGCTACTGCGCCCGGCCTTTTTTTTTTTTTCTTTTCAATGAAGGACACCCGGCAGTGGCTCTCAGTGGATCCCGGTGCTGGCAGGAGCGTGGTGGGAGCAGGCTCTGTCTGTGTGCGTCCTTAAGGGGTCCTAGGGCTGACTCCACTTGAGAACCCTGTCCTGGGCTGTGTTAAGCACCTTTTGTAGAATTGTATTTTTATTAAAACATCAAGACCGGGCGCAGTGGCTCATGCCTGTAATCCCAGCACTTTGGGAGGCCGAGGAGGGCGGATCACGAGGTCAGGAGATCGAGACCATCCTGGCTCACACTGTGAAACCCCCTGTCTCTACTAAAAATATGTAAAAATTAGCCGGGCGTGGTGGCGGGCGCCTGTAGTCCCAGCTACTCGGGAGGCTGAGGCAGGAGAACGGCGTGAACCCGGGAGGCAGAGCTTGCAGTGAGCTGAAATTAGGCCGCTGCACTCCAGCCTGGGCGACAGGGCGAGACTCTGCCTCAAAAAAAAAAAAAAAAAAAAAAATCAAATCGGTGTTCCCGTAAACAAACAAACAAACAAGTTACACAGTTTAGAATCACGTTGTTACGGGAGATGTCTGAAAAAAAGCAGTTCCTCTCCCACTTCCTGTCCTCCACAGCGGGGCTCTTAGCTCTTTCAGCTGATGCTCTTATTTTTTGCCTCCATGTTTCTAAACTACAGATTTCCATCCTTAGTGTTTCCTACCGGCTACGGAAGAGGAGGACTTACCTCCTCCTCACACCCTCCCCTACACCTCCTACTTCCTCATCCTCCAATGAATTCTTACCTTGGGGTCAGATGGATGTTAATGGGTTAGGCAACTACTGTTCACAAATGAGCCATGGACTACATATTAGGACTATTTTTCCTTTCTGCCACCCCCTTTTCTTTTCTCTGGATTTCATGATTGTCTTGGACTTTCTTTCACTTAGTTATCCAGATGTCTATGGCTATTTTATCACCAAATTCTTCCCCAGCTGTGTAACTCTCCTTTTGGTAAAATCCTGTCCAATAGTCTGTTCATTTCAGTGTTTTGAAGAGCTCTTTCCCGGGGCTTCTGCCCTGCAGCCCAGAGAGGCCCTTGCCTCCGTCTTGGATGGCAGCCCCTGGTTCCTGGATCTTTTTTCTTGTTTCTTGCTTTATTCTCCCATTTTAATTGAGTACATCCTTCATAGCTTCCTGAAAGAAGATGCTTGAGAGGTAAACTTTTGAGACCTTGTATATCTGACCCTGTTTTTATTTTACCCTAACACTTGTTTGGTAGCTTAGCTGGGTATGTAATTGTTATCCAGGTATCATTTTCCCTCAGTTTTGGTTTTTGTTTTCAGAGACAAGATCTCACTCTGTTGCCCAGGATGGAGTGCAGTGTTGCCCACAGCTCTGTAATCTTGAACTCCTGGGCTCAAGCCATCCTCCCACCTCAGCCTCCCAAGAAGCTGGGACCACAGGTGTGCACTAGCACACCTGCCTAATTTTCTAAACCTTTTTTTGTCTGTCTGTTTTTTTTTTTTTTTTTTTTTTTTTTTTTTTTTTTTTTTTTTTTTTGAGATTGGGGCCTTACTTTGCTTCCCAAGCCAGTCTTGAACTCCTGGCTTCAAGTGATCCTCCCGCCTTGGCCTCCCAAAGCATTGGGATTACAGGCGTGAGCCACTTCACTTAGCCCTCTCAGAGTGTCGAAGACATGGCTACCTTCTAGTGTTGTAGATGAGAAGTCTGAGGCCACTCTTATCCTTCAGCCTTCCTATTACATCTATCTATATGTAGGATTGGAAGCCTGTAGAGTCTTCTCTGTGCCCTCAGCATCCCCAGAGTTCATGACAAAGTGCTTTGAATGGGCCTAATTTTACATTGTACAGAGTATTTTGGGGCATTCTTTCAATATGTATTTCCTGACTTTCAACTCTGAGAATTCAGGAGAGAAATTAGAAGTAGAAGATAAATCCAGGATGTCCAAGTTGGAGTTTTGGGAAAACGAGTATATAATAGGAAGGAAGTTATTTGTAAACATACATGAAAATTTCCCAGAACTGAATATCCTGTCTGCAAATTGAAAAGTCTGGTATCATTTAACACGATGAGTGAAATGAGACCCACAGCAAGGCACGTGGTGGTGGCATTTCGTGGTTTGTATGTTTGAAGCTGTGTTCAAATATCACATAGAATATGATTTGAACTTCAATATACAGTCCAGGCAATAAGTACTGTGGCTGAGATGGAGGAGAAGTTGATACTCTTTGGCTGCATCAAGATATATCCAGGAGTGCTGGGTGCAGTGGCTCATGCCTGTAATCCCAATACTTGAGGAGGTCGAGGCAGGCAGATCACTTGAGCCCAGGAGTTCGAGACCAGCCTGGACATCATGGTGAAACCTTGTCTCTATAACAAAAAAAAAAAAAAAAATTATCCAGGCGTAATGATACGCATCTGCCATTTCAGCTACTCGGGAGGCTGAGGTGGGAAGATCACTTGAGCTGAGATCGCACCACTGCACTACAGCAGTCTGGGTGATAGAGCAAGACCCTGCCAAAAAAAAAAAAAAGTATCCAGGAGGCTTCAGGGAGGAGATGAAACTTCATCTGGTTTGTAAAAGATGGAGACAGCAGGGCTGGAATCTTTCAGAGGCAAGAAACACTGAGCTTGTAATGACCCCCGAGGTGTGTGGGTGACTGTGCCCTGGGTCAGGTGATGGGGCTGGCCCAATACTCGAGATAAGGGCTGACGTAGGGAAGGTATCCCTGTAGTGAAGGCTGGTTGAGCCAGCCTCTGCTCCTAATCTGAGACGTCCCTTGGAGAAAACAATGGCCTCACTGTATTCAGCTGAGCCCAATGTCAGCCAAGAGGCTTGAGCAGCTGAGGCCCACCAGGTAAAGATCGAAAGACCAATAAGCAGGTAAAGGTAGGGCCACACCCTGCTTCCTCCAGGGAACCGAAGGGCAGAGGGTCCTGCTGTATAGGTCCCCTTGTGGGGAGTCACCAAGCCCCTCCCTGTGTTCCCCAAAGAGCCAGAATCACGGCACCAGAAGGGACCTTAGAGCCACCCAACCTCCGAGCAGAGGCCAGAGGGGGTGGGATTGGCCCAAGGTACTACTGCTCATCGGTGACAGGGCTGGGTTTAGAACCCAGGTTTCTAGACCCTCACTCCCTTTGTCCCCATGGGGAGGGGCAGCCTTTAGAGGAGTAAACACTCGGAAACATTCATCTGAAGGTCATCTGCATTCAGCTCAGGGGCATCACAGGGCATCCGGTTGCGGGAAAGGGGACAGTGGGCCAGAGCGGAGGGGTGGCCGTTTGCCATTTGACTCGAGATCTGCATTTTGAGCTCTAGTTGAAGATGCAAGTGCTCAGGGTCATTACATGTGCTCTCCACATGTTCAGATCCCCCTGTTCTGTGTTCTCTGGGTCAGGCTCCTCAGGAATGTCTCCTGCCTGAGGACCCTGAGCAGCCCTCGGGACAGACCCCTTCCAGAGAGACAGGAGCCAGGTTCTGTTCAGAAATGCCTTGGGCTTCCAGTTTTGCATAAAGGTTGCTGGTAAGTGAGGCTGGCAGCACTTACTTCTGAGGCTGGGGTCAGCTTCGTGGAGGCAGGGCCCACATCTTATTCATCCCACCTCCCCTCAGAGGCTGGCACAGTGCCTAACACACAGAACTGGCCAAATACGCTTGTGTAGAATAGCCGGCTCTTATGGGTTAACTTGTGTCCCCCAAAAGATGCCAAAGTCCTAACCCCCCATATCTGTGAGTGTGACCTTATTTGGAAACAGGATCTGTGTAGACGATTAAGTTGTGCTCCTCAGGGCAGGTGCTAATCCAATATGGCTGTGCCCTTTTAAAGAAGGGAAATTTGGACACAGAGACAGACAGGCATACAGGGAGAACACCATGTCATGTGCAGATTGAGTGAGTGAAGCCTCTGGAAGCCGAGAGGGAGGCCTGGGACCAAGCCTTCCCTAGTGCCCTCAGAGGAGGCCTGGCCCTGCCCACACTATGATTTCCAACTTCTGGCCTCCAGAACCAGGAGACCATACATCTCTGTTGTTCAAGCCAGTAGGAAGCCCCAGGAAACCAATGCACGGCCCAAAACACTGCCTGGTTTCCGCCTCCTGCCTGCCACACTGGTCTGTCTGTCTCTCGGCCTCGGCCTGCCATGGATGTTTGCAGCCCAACGGCCAGGGAGCAACATTAGTGAGACTGGGGTCATGGGGCCTGTGCCCCATGGACTGCATGTGGGACCTGAGGAGTGCTCAGTAGCCTCCCCAACCCATGTGCCTCAGCAGGGGCCACAGCTGGTGGAAGATAGTGCCCTGGCCAGGGGTGCAGAGGACTGGGCCTCTACCCAGTTCTGTTATGAGGCTGGGGTCCCTCCATCCTGCCTTGGATCTGTGACCCAGTCTCTGACCACTTTCTTATTTAAGGAAAGACAAATAATTCTTGTGCTCCCCAAGTCCTTGCCAATTTAATGTCATTTTCATTTGCAGCCTTTTAGGCTATTTAACTTGTAAATTTCCTTCAATAATTCCAGCGACATTATTCTCAGAGCCCTGATTGCAGCATTTACATTTTTTAGTATTCCACGAACTGCACTCTGAGATGTGTGGGTGCAGCCATCATCAGGGCACAGCCAGAAAGCACCCCAAGGGTGGGCGCCCTCCCATCCTGCCTGCAGGTGGTGGCTTGCTGGCATCTGTGGGAACTGCCCGTGTCCAAGTGCTGAGAGGCATGACCTGCAGGAATGGGTCCCTCTGCACCCGCTTACAGGACTGCCCGCCAGCGTGCAATTCCCCATCTGCTGCTAAGACCCTCCTGGATCAATGTCCTTCATCTGGGTCATCCAGGGAAGCTTTCCCAAGTGGTTTCACACTTCTCAACTCCAAGTCCTGAGGGGCTGGTTATTCTCCTTTCTCCCCACCCCACCCCACCCCACCCCACCCTGGGTTCATTCCCAGCCCTCTGGTCTGCTCTGTGTCTCAGTACTGGCCCCAGCGGGTGCTCAGGGTGAAAGGGGAGGGGCTGTGTCTCTGAAGCTCCCTCCCACCTCCTTGCCAAATGTGGGCAGCAGCCACGTTCCTCAGGCCACTCTCCCTGTTTTGTGATCTAGCCTCAGCAGCCACCTCCTTTATTGTCTGAGGGGGCTGCAACTGGCCCTGCAGCAGCCTATGGAAACCTCGAAGCTACATCATAAGCAAGCGAGTCTGCAGAGTCCCCACCTCCTTCAGCCACCGGTGTCTGGCTCTGGTCTGGGAGGGTGCGGCTCATAGATGGAGCTTTGACGTGTGTGGGGCCAGCCACAGCCAGGGAGGCTAAAAGAGTGAGTGTCTGGCATTTCCTGCTTGTACAGCGGGAGATGATTTTTGCCTAGTAAGAGAGTTTCCCTAGATGCATGAAGACTGAAGATATATGATGATAGACGAAGAGCTTCCAATGCTGGAGGCCTTAGTGAGTGCCAAGGAATAGTATAGCCCAGAAAAACCGTGATAAGTTCTGACTTGTTTGTAGCAGGCCATGTTGGAAGTGCCCACCACATATCCCTTCAGCAGAGTAGACAGGGCACAACTTTTCTTTGCTTTTTTATTTTTTTGAGGCAGGATCTCACTTTGTCACCCAGGCTGGAGTGTAGTGGCATGATCACAGCTCACTGCAACCTCAACTTCCCAGACTCAAGTGATCCTTCCACCTCAGCCTCCCTAGTAGCTGGGACTACAGGCATGCACCACCACATCTGGCTAATTTTATTTATTTTTTTATTTTGTAGAGACAGAGTCTCACTGTATTTCCCAGGCTTCTTTATTGATGGGAATGGTATATTTGATAAAACTTGAATACCTTTTAGCTACAATTAAAAAAAAAAAAAAACTCTTTTGCAGCGTTGTAATAAAACCAGAGAGAAATTGTAGACTCTAGATTTGGTTGTACAAAATACCTTCTTTTGCCATCAATTTGAAATGAATGAAATCTGGAACAAAAGTAATAAAGATGACAGATAAAATCCATATAAGCTATTTGAACATTGAGAAGCAAATTGTAACAAAACCCTTCCAGATCACATAAAAAGCAGCAATTCATTCAGGAGAAATGATATATTTTGAATAGAAACGATGAATATGCTTTTGGGTTCTTTGATAAACCAACTAATGAATCCTATGAATACATGGGAAAGGATGGAACTTCTTTGCAATTTGACATGAAATGCTGACATTGATGCGACAGTGTTTGTAGAGCATCATGTTGCAGAGGACACCCTGTCACTCATTCAAAGCGTTTTTAAGACTAGTCAATAAGCACAAAACCCATGAAATGCCCTGGAATCTTACAACTCATATATGAAATCTGACAGATATTTTCCCAAATTTGAAAATAATATTTCAGATATACAATCATTATGACCAACAGTGGGCGGTAAAGCTGTACTAGTCAGGTTCCAATCAGAAGACAGAAACCACACAATAATTTGTACAAGGAATGTTTCTCATAGATAATTAACTTTAGGCCAGGCATAGTGGCTCACGCTTGTAATCCCAGCACTTTGGGAGGCTGAGCCTGGTGGATCACTTGAGGTCAGGAGATCGAGACCAGCCTGGCTAACCCATCTCTACCAAAAATACAAAAATTAGCCAGGCATGGTGGTGCACGCCTGTAGTCCCAGCTGCTTGGGTGGCTGAGGCACGGGAATCGCTTGAACCCAGAAGGCGGAGGTTGCAGTGAGCCAAGATCGTGACATGCATTTCAGCCTAGGCAACAGAATGAAATTCAGTAAAAAAAAAAAAAAAAAAGAACTTTAACCGGGAATTGGAGTAATAAGGCCTGGCTAGAAAGAAGTTAAGAGAACTCTTGAGAAATGCAGGAATGGCAGATAGAGGTGCACCCATCACTCTTAGGGCTGAGATAATGCACCCCAGAAGAAGATCCCTGCCAGGGCTGAGATCCAGACCTGATGGGAGAAATCGTGGCAGGGAAGTCACTGAGGTGCCAGGTTGGCAGAAGAGGCTGGAAATCTGCTCTCTGGGGTATCAGAGGAATCACCCACCCACAGTGACACATCATGCCTCAGAACAGTCTGCAAAGCCACAGGAGAAAATGCAGGGGGAGGCTGTTCCCAGGACAGTGCCCTACTGGCCACAAACTCCTGCAAAGTTGCCCGGGGGCTTCCAGAAAAAGCTACTGGTGGCTGGGAACTGGAGCTGGTGCTGCAGAAGCCACACATGCTGCTGGAGCTGCCAGACACTGCAGAAGCTGGGTGCCCTGCAGGAGCCGGTACAGAGAAACCTCATGGGCCACAGGAGCCTGCCAAGAGGGGTGCACCAGACCGGGAAGAGAAACCCCTTTTTCCTCCCTTGACCCTTCAGCGCCCTCTACTGACAAGGCTTGACATGCAGCTGCAGGCAAAAAGCAACTAATTACAAGGCTCAGCTCAATTCTAGGAGGGCAGGCAATGAGGGACATATTAGGAGCTGAGATACAATAAATTGACAACTGGCACAGAAGCTAAAAGAAACTTTTCTAAGTTAATAAATCACTAAATTTTAACCCACCATGCTAGAGCAAAGATTGTCTTTCTAATTTCTCTGATAACATTGTTGTCATTTAAAGAGTCAAAGAGCCTATAGCCAAAAAATGAAAGTAAAAGTATTATGGATATGTGTCAGACAGTTAATTAATAAAACATTTTGTTATTTTCTGGATTTTGCAATGTCTGTGTAATTTTTTACTTTTTAAAATTTATAACTTTTTTCTCAGTCTTAGTAATATTTATTTTCTTTTCTAATATTGTATTTGTGGCACGATCTTGGCTCACTGCAACCTCCACTTCCTGGGTTCAAGTGATTCTCCTGCCTAGGCCTCCCAAAGTGCTGGGATTACAGGTTTGAGCCACCGCACCCGGCCAGTACTGTGTATTTAAACATAGTGAAAAATGGAAAAGGTACGGTAAATGTATGGTATAATCTTATGGGTCCCATTATCTTATGGGACCACCATCGTGTATGCTGTCTGTCATTGGCCAGTATCATTATGTAGGACATGACTGTGTGTTTGGGAGTGGAATATGTCAGCATTCCGTTTACGGGTGTTTAAGACGTTCATTGTGGCATGACTTGGAGGGCATCTCCCGCTTCCTCTATTAGATGATAGCCTCCTTGAAGGGCAGAACTAGAATTAATGCTGGGGCGGGGGGCTCAGAGGCATCATCGAGTCCAATCCCCTTGTGTAGGTGGGGAAACTGAGGCCCATAGCGAGGCAGGCCCCTGAGAACCTGAGAGGCAAGACCATGTTGGTGTCATGTTTGAGTTCAGGGCTCTTTCTAGTCTTCCACAGGATGTGTGTGAGCGTGAGAGCGTAAGTGTGTGTCAGTGTGTGGGGGCTGTGTGTGTTTGTGAGTGCCTGACTGTAGAGGAGTGGTGTGTGAGTGCATGTATGAGTATGGGTGTGTGTGGGTATGAGTGTGTGAATGTGTGTGTGTGAATGTGTGTGGGGTGTGTGTGAGAGTGTGAAGGAGTGTGGTGTCAGTGCGTGTGTGTGTGTGAATGTGTGTTTGTGATTGTGTGAGTGTGAATGTGTGGGGTGTGTGTGAGTGCAAGGGAGTGGAGTGTCAGTGCATGTGTGTGGGTGTGTGTGAATGTATATGAGTGTGTGAAGGTGTGTGTGGCTGTGAGTTTGTAAGTGTGAGGGAGTAGTGTGAGTGCATGTGTATGGGTGTGTATAAATGTGTATTTGTGAGCATGGGTGTGGATGTGTGTGTGAGTGTGGTGTGTGTGTGTAGAGGGGTGTGGAAGAGTGGTATGCCAGTGCATGTACGTGGGTGTATATGAGTGTGTGAAGGTATGTGTTACTGAGTTTGTGTGTGAACGCGTGGGAGAGGTGTGAGTGCATGTGTATGGGTGTGTGGGGGTGTGTATGAGTGAATGCGTTTGTGTGTGGGTGTGTGTGGTGTGGGGGAATGGTGTGTGAGTGCATGTTTATGGGTGTATGTGGTTGTGTATGAGTGTGTGTGAGTTCGTGTGTGTGAGTATGGGAGTGAGTGTGGGGTGTGCATGGGGTGTGAGAGTGTGTGGGGGGGAGTGGTGTGTGCACATGTGTATTGGTGTTTGGTGGGTGTGTATGAGTGAACGTGTATTTGTGTGTGTGTGGTGTAGAGGGAGTGGTGTGTTAGTGCATGTGTATCGGTGTGTTTGGTTGTGTATGAGTTCATGTGCGTGAGTGTGGGTGTGTGCGTGAGTGTGGGTGTGTGAGTGTGGGTATGAGTGTGTGTGAGTGTGAGTGTGGGTGTGAGATGGAAAGGAAGGCAGGTGTGGAGAGAGATGAGGCAGCCTGAGCCCCGGGACGCTCCCTACCCGCTGACCCAGGAGACTGAGTCAGGCGCCAGTCCCCACTGCTCCCCCCCGCCCCCGTTCTTGGCACAGGAAAGCTTGTGCTGGGAGCAGAGCCCCAGAGGCTGTTCTTAGAAAATGGCAGTGGTTGGGGACATGTAACCAAAGGCTGGAGAACTCGCTCCTTTTCAACAGTTAGGAGAGGGGTTCTCAGATACTCTAACCCCAGCGCATCTTACCAGGGTCCTAACGATCTCAGCAGCATGCCAGGCCGGGGCCCTGACGAAAGTCTTAAAAGAATTCATGGGTCAAAAGCATGAACTTAAAAAATGTTAATATTCTTCACAGTCCGTTAAATTGTACCAGTTTATATCCTCACCAACAAAGTATGAAGACATGTATTTCCTGGTTCCTGCACCCATGGCAGCCTTGGATATTATCAGATATTTAAGCCTATCCCAGCCTAAGAGCAGGCAAGTGATTTCTTGCGGTTCATTGTGTTTCTTTAATTACTGGAGGGGATAAACCTCTTTGTAAACGTTTGTAGGTCACTTTAATTTTTTGGTGAATTCCTGTGGTCGTTAATTCGTGTTGGGTTCCCCTTTTGTTTAGGAACTTCTTCACACTTCTTAGAGAGAGATACAGAGGGCTTCTAGGAATGGGTGCCTGGCCCATAGTGGGTGCTCAGTAAACGTCCATCAGGTTAATGAATGACCACGGAGGATTTGGCTTGGTGAGGTGTGCGGTGTACTATTCTCTGAAGGTTCTGGGCTTGGGGGGGCCAATATGGTCAAATTTTATAGTGACAGCCTGGGCATGGTGGCCCACGCCTGTAATCCCAACACTTTGGGAGGCCGAGGCGGGCTGATCACTTGAGGTCAGGAGTTCGAGACCAGCCTGGCCAACATGGTGAAAACCCGTCTCTACTAAAAATACAAGAATTAGTGGCGCATGCGTATAGTCCCAGCTACTTGGGAGGCTGAGGCAGGAGAACCGCTTGAACCCTGGAGGCAGAGGTTGCAATGAGCTGAGATCGCGCCACTGCGCTCCAGCCTGGGCTCAGAGAGAAACTCCATTTCAAAAATGAAAAAAAAAAAAAAAAAAAATTACAGTGACGATTCCAGGAAACACACCAAGAAGGGACTGGCTTGCAGAACGCGGTGCTCTTATTTATTTATTTATGAGACGGAGTTTCTCTCTATCCCCCAGGCTGGAGTGCAGTGGCGCGATCTTGGCTCACTGCAAGCTCCGCCTCCCAGGTTCACGCCATTCTCCTGCCTCAGCCTCCTGAGTAGCTGGGACTACAGGCGCCCGCCACCATGTCCGGCTAATTTTTTGTATTATTAGTGGAGACGGGGTTTCACCGTGGTCTCGATCTTCTGACCTTGTGATCCTCCCGCCTCGGCCTCCCAAAGTGCTGGGGTTACAAGCGTGAGCCACCGCGCCCGGCTAACGCGGTGCTTTTAATTCTTGCTAGGCGAGTCTCCGGGGCTGTGATCTAACACAAATTCTAAATCTTACCACCAGAGGGAGCCCTAGACTCAGGAAGATCCCGAGGCGGGTGGGGTACTGCTCAATTCTTAACAACTGTGTCCTCACAGTTTTCCATTTTGCACCTAAAAATTTTTCTCCACGTTTAAATGGCTGAAAAGCATGCAACTTCCAGCTTATTAAAAATATTAATGTTTTGAAAATAAAACATGTGACTCTTGGCTATGTGCTCAGCGATATGTAGGCATCATAGCACTTTGACACCCACCATTTAAACATACATAAATGAGTTCTTTAACCATTCTTTCCATCCACCTCCCTCATAAAACTTTTATCCTAATGCATGTTATGTTTAAAAGTCATATGGCTTATACATCTCATACTTCTCAGCAACGAAAATATGTTTATACATTGAAATTGAAGGAAGCGATACCTTTGTGATCAGGTCTCTAAGTGTGGAAATGTTACCTTCTGGTTACAGTTATCACCATTATGGATTTTAGATCAAAACAGAATAAATATGTGACAAACTAATTAACAATTGCTAAACATAAAAATACATTTTTATTGGAAATGCATCTCTGAATGGGGTGAATGAAGTTGTTTTTCTTTCTTAGCTTATGTATCTCTGTGCTAGAGTAAGACACATTATAAACATCAATTCTAGTTCTTCCTTTTCTTTATTATTGTAGATGTTGATGATGAGACCTTTTTTTCTGACACAGAGTCTCAGAGAAAAAAAATCAATGCTTCCTGCATTTTTGCTAATTTCACTCCAGTCTGTTGTCCAGGCTGGAGTGCAGTGGTGCGATCTCAACTCGTTGCAGCCTCTGCCTCCCGGGTTCAAGTGATTCTGTACCTCAGCTTCCCAAGTAGCTGGGATTATAGGTAAGTCTGTCTTCTAGCAACACAAACTGAAATGACCAGTAATAGGGTACGACTGACTAATCCATGGTTATGTCCACCTGGGGAGATATGAAGTAGCTACTGAAGTTACATTAATGAAGGTATGAAATAACATAAAAGATGCTTAAGGCCAGACACGGTGGCTCATGCCTGTAATTCCAGCACTTTGGGAGACCAAGGTGGGCGGGTCACTTGAGGTCAGGAGTTTGAGACCAGCCTGGCCAACATGGTGAAACCCTGTCTCTACTAAAAATACAAAAAATTAGCTGGGCATGGTGGCAAGCTCCTATAATCCCAGCTACTCAGAGGCTGAGGCAGGAGAATCGCTTGAACCCAGGAGGCGGAGGATGCAGTGAGCTGAGATTCACCACTGCACTCCAGCCTAGGGGACAGAGCGAGACTCCATTTCAAAACAAAATATAAAATAAAATAAAATAAAATAAAATAAAATGAATGATGCTTAAAATACATTAATTTTTTTAAAAAAAGGGTTAAAAATTTGCACACTAGGATGATGACTCTAAGAAAAGCTCTTATTAGAAAGAAAACTCTGGAAAACTTTAACAAGTTATAATGGTTCTATTTGAGGTAAGGAAAATTACCTAAAATACAATTCTCTCATTTTCTTATTCTTCTCTCATTTAATTTTATTATTTGAAAACCACTTTAATAATGACAAAGTAAGAAAAATGTATCAAATAGTATTCTCAAGATATTCA
Source organism: Rhinopithecus bieti (assembly GCF_001698545.2). Lineage (NCBI taxonomy): Eukaryota > Metazoa > Chordata > Mammalia > Primates > Cercopithecidae > Rhinopithecus > Rhinopithecus bieti. The sequence continues at coordinate 444,671 of NW_016806449.1, forward strand.
GCAAATCTTCTCTTGGGCCAGCCTTGCATCCAGGTGGTGTAGGGATCTGCTGGTAATCCAGGCATCAGCCGGTGGAGTGGGGAAGGAAGGGAAGATGCCCCTCTTTCCCAGCTCCCACCAAAGCTCCCTTACAAGCTGTCCTGATGACAGCAGCTCTGTCACTAACACGGACTCCTCTGTACTACTCCTTTGGGGGTACCCCACTAAAAATCTGCTACATGAGGATAAATCACTTAGACGCTGCAGCAGCGTGGTCATTAGTGGCTGCAAGATGAGCGCCTGGGTGGGGGTGAGGAGGTTGGATGGGATGATGGGGGAATGTGCACAGAAGAGCGAGGTCATCTGAAGCTCTGCCTAAAGCTTTGTCTGGAGTGGGTCCTTGTTGATGCAGCCTGGTTGCCTACTGAGTGCCCATTCTCTTCTTCCTTACTCGTAGATTATCTTTTTTTTTCTGTAGTGGGTAGGCAATGATTTCCCAAGATCCCTTGCAATTAGGAGTGTCTGTGTGGCATTTTTCTAGGCAGTCAGGTGTGAGGAAGTCTAAGGGATGGGGCTTCCGGACAAGCTATTGTTTGCCTGACAAAAATGGGCAGACTTGGTGGGCAAGTGCTTTCCATTCTTTGTCCTCCCTGCTTCCTCTGGTCTGGACCACAAGCACGACGCCTGGAGGTGCAGCTGCTATCTGTTGTCCATGGCACAGAAGCATTGAAAAATAAATTTCAGGGAAAAAAGTAAAACCATGACTCTTCTTCAGGTTAAAAATGTACACTGTTAAGGGTTTTATTTAATTCATGTGGAAACTAGGCAGATGCTATAACCACTTCAAAAGAGGAGTCAAGGCTCCTTATTATAGGTAGCGGCTCACACCTATAATCCCAGCACTTTGGGAGGCTGAGATGGGCGGATTGCTTGAGCTCAGGAGTTCAAGACCAGCCTGGGAAACTTGGCAAAACCCCATCTTGACCAAAAATACAAAAAAAAAAAAAAAAAAAAAAAAAAACAAGCCCCAAAATAGCCAGACATGGTGGCCTGCACCTGTGGTCTCAGCTACTCAGGAGGCTAAGGCATGAGAATCACTTGAGCCCAGGAGATGGAGGTTGCAGTGAGCAAGATCACGCCACTACACTCCAGCTTGAGCAAGAGAGTGAGACCCTGTCTCAAAAAACAAAAACAATAAACAAAAAAAGACGAGTCAAGAAGCACAAATTCATATGGAGTCATGTGGCTTGAAGGAATGTTGAAATGAATGGCAGGTAGAGGGTATTTTTCCTACCGTTGGTTACAGAGTTGTGAAACAGCTGCCTGGAATCAGAGTGTGACTCTCATGCAGGTGGAAGGCCATGCTGTCCACTGTGCATGGTTTTCCCCTGCAGCACAGATGCTTTCTCCAGAGGGACTGCACACCTCTGGGAAAGAAGCAAAACCAAAAACAAGCAAACAAAAAATCCTGTATTTTCTGAAATGATAGTTGTTGGGTTTTGCTAAATGCACCTGGCAACCACCTTAATTGCTTGAGTTGAATGTAACATGGTTCAGTTATTGATGACAAGCCTTCAGACACTGCAGGGCATTAAAGCAAATTTATGGGAGGCCATCAGTTCGGACTGAACTTCTGTGCTAGACTCCAACAGACAAGCAAAATGGAGTCACTCATGCTAAAGTTCCACATCACCAAACCCAAACTAAGTTGTTTATCTGACCCTCTAAGAAATCAGAAGAGAGACGTGTAACTAAATCCCCAAAAGGGCCAGGTTACCTCTCATGATAAGGAAGTTTCCTTGGTTTTAACCCTATAAGAAAAGTACAGTAGTTCCCCGTTATCCATGTTTCACTTTCCAAGGTTTAGTTGCCCACATTCTAAAAACAGGTGAGTACAGTTGAGTAAGATATAAGGTATTTTGAGAGAGACAGGGAGAACATTCACATAACTTTTATTACAGTATATTGTTACATAGCACAAATAAACCTATGATCTGGTCCCCATGTCCTTATGTCTAGGTGAAGAAATAAGACAAGTATGCATAAAATATAAGGGCAATTTGTGAATGCTCTAAGAATGAGGGTGCAGCCCAGGTGTTGAGCACAGGTTCTGGGCAGAGCTTTGAGAGATGGTTAGTGAAGCATTTGGTAGGTGGACAGGGAAGGAAAGAGTGACAGAATGTTACTGAAATGCCAGAGGTTTGGTCTAGTTCAGGAGTGTTCCAGAGAAAAAATAGTCATGGGTTCTTACTTTTTGTTTCTGGTTGGGCCAGTAAAGCCCCTTCCTCATCCCTCTTTTCCACTTATCACTGGAGACAGAAACTAAAAACCATGGCTTCAGACTGTTAAAGGCCTAAAACAAAACAAAACAGAACAACAACAACAACAACAACAAAATAAAGTGGGTTGGACAAGCTTGGTCTACATCCTGCTGTTCACTGCACAGAAAGCCAATCACAGAGACAAGTATTGCCAAAGAAAAAGGTTTTAATTAGGTGCTACAGCCGAGGAGATGGGTAATCAGTCTCAAATCCATTTCCCTGACCAACTAAAATAGGGGGTTTATATAGCAGGAAAAAGATGTAACTATTTGCGGCCGGGCGCGGTGGCTCAAGCCTGTAATCCCAGCACTTTGGGAGGCCGAGACGGGCGGATCACGAGG